>NC_041383.1:435832895-435917574 GCF_002162155.2 Triticum dicoccoides
GCGCGGCGGTGGCCTCAGGCGGCGGTGGCATGAAGGCGGCTGCGGCGGCGCTGGCTGGACGGCGTAAAGGCGGCGGGGCGGCGGGGCTTATAAAGGCCCAAGGGGGGGGGCGACGGCTTGGGCGAGGTGGCTCCTGAGTCGGCGGCGGCACGGACTTCGGCCGGAGTCCGGCTTGGGGACGGCGGCGGAGGCGGTGGCGGTGGCGTTGTGGGCTGGCCTGTTCGGCTGGGCTTCGGCCCAGTTGGGCTAAGGAACTCTTTTTTTATATAAAAAAAAATTCGCCCGAAGAAAAATTCCTAAAAAATATAAAAAAATTCTAAAAATGCCAAAAACAATTTTCGCCGTCTAAATAGAATATTTAGAACAAAGTGAACATTTTGTTGGCCTAAAAATGCAATTTTCAAAAATGCATATTTTTCTAATTCAAATAAAATAGCAAATAAAAAAATAATTTGATTTTAAAATTCCTTCTCCAATATTTCTCTTAACTAGAAGAAGTCATATTATCTTCTCTCATTTATTTTTAATATTGGAAATAATTGGAGAGAAAATAATAAAATCAAATTGATCCTTTATTCAAATTTGAATTAAATTCAAATATGATTTTTGTGAAACCTCCAACTCTCTCCTTGGGTCCTTGAGTTTCTTAAGATTTCTAGGATCACACCCAAATGCAAAAATAAATATGATATGCATATGATGATCTATGTATAACATCCAAATTGAAAATTGGGATGTTACACTTCTCCTTAGGGAGATCAACATGAGTAGCAAAAGATTCACAGAAGGAAGCTACTATCTCAGAGTCAAGTCCATATTTAGTGCTAAACTTTTGAAAAGCATCAGTATTCATAAAAGATTTAACACAATCAAACTTAGGCTCAATACCTGACTCTTTACCATCGTTGAGTTCCCAATCTTCAGAGTTGCGTTTAATTCTTTCTAAAAGATCCACTGGAATTCAATAGTCTTCTTCATAAAAGAACTAGTACAAGAAGTATCGAGCATGGATTGATCATTACGAGAAAGCCGAGCATAAAAATTCTGAATAACAATTTCTCTCGAGAGCTCATGATTGGGGCATGAATATAACATTGACTTAAGCCTCCCCCAGGCTAGAGCGATAATTTCTCCTTCACAAGGCAAAAATTATATATATAATTCCGATCACGATGAACTAGATGCATAGGATAAATGCATAGGATGAATGTTTTGATGGAACCGATTCCAACTCCAAGATCCAATATCATCGCATAGCCTATACCATGTCAATGCCTTTCCCTTCAAAGATATGGGAAAACCTTCTTCTTAGCTTCATCTCCGGGTAAACCTGCAAGCTTAAACAATCCACAAATTTCATCCACATATATCAAGTGCATATCAGGATGTTTGGTTCCATCTCGTGCATAACGATTAGCTAGCAGTTGTTCTACCATACCCGAAGGGATTTCACATTCAATATTTTCTGTAGGTGTAGTAGGTTGAGGGGCAAATAATTGTGCTTCCGCTCGAGGTGAGGATACCCCGAAAAACCCCCTTAAAGGATTGTTTTCCATAGTAACAAGTGACAATAAATTCCAGCACGTAGTAATAATGTTTCCTTACCAATTTCCACTTACCAAAAGTGCTTCACTCCCCGGCAACGGCGCCAGGAAATAGCCTTGATGACCCACAAGTATATGGGGTCAATTGTAGCCTTTTCGACAAGTAAGAGTGTCAAACCCAACAAGGAGCAGAAGGAAATGACAAGTGGTTTTCAGCAAGGTAATGTCTGCAAGTGATAAAATTGTAAGCAGCAGAGTAGTTTGATAGAAAGATAACTTGTAACGGACAAGTAACGGTAGTAGTAACAAAAGTGCAGCAAGGTAGCCCAATCCTTTTGAGGCAAAGGACATGCCAAAACGGTCTCTTATGATAAGCAAAGTGTTCTTGAGGGTACACGGGAATTTCATCTAGTCACTTTCATCATGTCGGCTTAATTCGTGTTCGCTACTTTGATAATTTGGTATGTGGGTAGACCGGTGCTTAGGTGCTGTTCTTACTTGATCAAACCTCCTACTTATGATTATCCGCCTCGCAAGCATCCGCGACTAGGAGAAAAGTATTAAGAATAAATTCTAGCCATAGCATTAAACTTTTGGATCCAATCGGTCCCTTAAGGAATAGCGCATAAACTAGGGTTTAAGCTTCTGTCGCTCTCGCAACCCATCATCTAATAACTACTACACAATGCATTCCCTTTGGCCCAAATATGGTGAAGTGTCATGTAGTCAACGTTCACATGACAACACTAAGGGAATCACAACATGCATATCAGCAAAATATCAAACACATATCAAGTTCACATGATTACTTGCAACATGAATTCTCGCGTGACCTCAAGAACAAAAGTAACTACTCACAAATGATAATCATGCTCAAGATCAGAGGGGTATTAAATAGCATAATGGATCTAAGCATATAATCTTCCGCCAAATAAACCATATAGTAATCAACTACAAGATGTAATCAACACTACTAGTCACCCACAAGCACCAATCTATATTTCCGGTACAAAGATTGAACACAAGAGATTAACTAGGGTTTGAGAGGAGATGGTGCTATTGAAGATGTTGATGGAGATAGCCCTCCCCAAGATGGGAGAGTTGTTGGTGATGATGATGACAGTGATTTCCCCCTCCGGGAGGGAAGTTCCCCCGGTGGAATCGTGCTATGTCTTGAGCTTGCGTTCGTTTTCCTCGAAGAGGAGAGGGTGATGCAGCAATAGTAGCGTAAGTATTTCCCTCAGTTTTTGAGAACCAAGGTATCAATCCAGTAGGAGGCTCCTCAAAAGTCCCATGCACCTACACAAACAAACTGAGAACTCGCAACCAACGCGATAAAGGGGTTGTCAATCCCTTCACGGCCACTTGTGGAAGTGAGATCTAATAAAGATAGTATGATAAGATAAATATATTTTTGGTATTTTATAATATAGATGCAAAAATTAAAGATGCAAATAAAAGTAGATTGGAAGCAAATATGATAAGAGATAGACCCAGGGGCCATAGGTTTCACTAGTAGCTTATCTCAAGATAGCATAAGTATTACGGTGGGTGAACGAATTACTGTCCAGCAATTGATAGAAAAGCGAATAATTATGAGATTATCTAGGCATGATCATGTATATAGGCATCACGTCCATAACAAGTAGACCGACTCCTGCCTGCATCTACTACTATTACTCCACACATCGACCGACTCCTGCCTGCATCTAGAGTATTAAGTTCATAAGAACAGAGTAACGCATTAAGCAAGATGACATGATGTAGAGGGATAAACTCAAGCAATATGATATAAACCCCATATTGTTATCCTCGATGGCAACAATACAATACCTACGTTGCAACCCTTTCTGTCACTGGGTAAGGACACCGCAAGATTGAACCCAAAGCTAAGCACTTCTCCCATGGCAAGAAAGATCAATCTAGTAGGCCAAACCAAACTGATAATTCGAAGAGACTTGCAAAGATAACTCAATCATACATGAAAGAATTCAGAGAAGGTTCAAATATTATTCATAGATAAACTTGATCATAAACCCACAATTCATCGGATCTCGACAAACACACCACAAAAAGAGTTTACGTCGAATAGATCTCCACAAGAGAGGGGGAGAACATTGTATTGAGATCCAAAAAGAGAGAAGAAGCCATCTAGCTAATAACTATGGACCCGTAGGTCTGTGGTAAACTACTCACAACTCATAGGAGGGGCAAGGATGTTGATGTAGAGGCCCTCCATGGTCGATTCCCCCTCCGGCAGAACGCCAGCGAAGGCTCCAAGATGGGATCTCGCGGATATAGAAGGTTACGATGGTGGAAATTGTGTTTCGTCTTCTCACTGGATGTTTTCGGGGTACGTAGGTATATATAGGAGGAAGAAGTACGTCGGTGGCCGCCCGAGGGGCCCACGAGACAGGGGGGCGCGCCCTATAGGGGGGGCCTCCTATCTTGTGGGAGCCTCGGCTGCTTCTTGACTTGCACTCCAAGTCCTCCGGACCATGTTCGTTCCAAAAATCACGCCCCCGAAGGTTTCATTCCGTTTGGACTCCGTTTGACATTCCTTTTCTTCGAAATACTGAAATAGGCAAAAAAACAGCAATACGGGCTGGGCCTCTGGTTAGTAGGTTTGTCCCAAAAATGATATAAATGTGTAAAATAAAGCCCATAAACATCCAAAAGGGGTAATACAATAGCATGGAACAATAAAAAATTATAGATACATTGGAGACGTATCAAGCATCCCCAAGCTTAATTCCTGCTCGTCCTCGAGTAGGTAAATGATAAAAAAGAAATTTTTGATGTGGAATGCTACATAGCATAATTCTTAATGTAATTTTTCTTTATTGTGGCATGAATGTTCAGATCCAAATGATTCAAAATAAAAGCTTATAAAACATAAAAATAATAATGCTTCAAAGCATACTAACAAATAATCATGTCCTATCAAAATAGCATAGCCAAAGAAAGCTTATCCCTACAAAATCATATAGTTAGGCCATGTTTCATTTTCATTACACAAAATACTGCCATCATGCACAACCCCGATGACGAGCCGAGCAATTGTTTCTTACTTTTTAACGCGCTTCATCTTTTTCAACTCTTACGCAATACATGAGCGTAAGCCATGGGCAAGCACTATGGTGGTATATGGTGGTGGTTGTGAGGACAAAAAGAGGGAGAAGATAGTCTCACATCAACTAGGCGTATTAACGGGCTATATGGAGATGCCCATTAATAGATATCAATGTGAGTGAGTAGGGATTGCCATGCAACGGATGCACTAGAGCTATAAATATATGAAAGCTCAACAGAAGAAACTAAGTGGGTGTGCATCCAACTTGCTTGCTCATGAAGACCTAGGGCATTTTGAGCAAGCCCATCATTAGAATATACAAGCCAAGTTCTATAATGAAAAATTCCCACTTAGTAAATGAAAGTGACAACATAGGAGACTCTCTATTATGAAGATCATGGTGCTACTTTGAAGCACAAGTGTGGAAAAAGAGATAGTAGCATTGTCCCTTCTCTCTTTTTCTCTCATTTCCTTTTTTCCTTTTTTTCTTTGGCCTTTCTTTTTTTCTTTTTGGCCTTTCTTATTTATTTATTTTTCTCATTTTTTTCTTTTCTCATTTTTTTTCTTTTTGTAAAGTCCAAAGTCTCACCCAACTTGTGGGGGAATCATAGCCTTCATCATCCTTTCCTCACTAGGACAATGCTCTAATAATGAAGATCATCACACTTTTATGGATTTACAACTCAAGAATTACAACTCAAAGCTAGAACAAGATATGACTCTATATGAATGCCTCCGGTGGTGTACCGGGATATGCAATGAATCAAGAGCAACATGTATGAGAATTATGAAGGTGGCCTTTCCACAAATACGATGTCAACTACATGATCATGCAAAGAGCAATATGACAATGATGGCACGTGTCATAATAAACGGAACGGTGGAAAGTTGCGTGGCAATATATCTCGGAATGGCTATGGAAATGCCATGATAGGTAGGTATGGTGGCTGTTTTGAGGAAGGTAAATAAAGAGTTTATGATACCGGCGAAAGTTGCGCAGTAATAATAAAGGCTAGCAAAGTGAAAGGATGAGTGTGCATATATCCATGGACTCACATTAGTCAAAAAGAACTCATATACTTATTGCAAAAGTCTACTTAGCCCTCAAAGAAAAGTACTACTACTCATGCCCCAAGAGGGATAGATTGGTAGGAAAAGACCATCGCTCATCCCCGACTGCCACTCATAAGGAAGACAATCAAAAGAGCACCTCATGCAACAAATTTGTCACACAACTTTTACCATACGTGCATGCTACGGGACTTGCCAACTTCAACAAAAGTATTTCTCAATTTCATAATTACCCACTAGCATGACCCTAACATTACTACCTTTATATCTCAAAACAATTATCAAGCATCAAGTTGATCATAGCATCCAATTCTTTTCCTATGATAGTTTTTATTATACCCAACTTGGATGCTCATCATTCTAAGACCAACTTTGTAACCATAGCAAATACCATGTTGTTCTAAAAGATTCTCAAAAATATATAAGTGAAGCATGAGATACTAAAAATTTCTTCAAAATTAAGACACCACCATGCTCTAAAAGATATAAGTGAAGCACTAGAGCAAAAACTATCAAGCTCAAAAGATATAAGTGAAGCACATAGAGTATTCTAGCAAATTCTAATCAAATAGGCTTCTCCCAAAAGGTGTGTACAGCAAGGATGATTGTGATAAACTAAAAATCAAAGACTAATATAATACACGACGCTCCTGGCAAAACACATATCATGTAGCGAATAAAAATATAGCTCCAAGTAAAGTTACCAATGAACAAAGATGAAAGAGGGATGCCTTCCCGGGGCATCCCCAAACTTAGGCTTTTGGCTATTCTTGAATATCTTGGGGTGCCATGGGCATCCCCAAGATTAGGCTCTTTCCACTCCTTATTCCATAGTCCATAAAAGCTTTACCCAAAACTTGAAAACTTCACAACACAAAACTCAACAGGAAATCTTATAAGCTCCGTTAGTGAAAGAAAACAAAACCACCACATAAGGTACTGTAATGAACTCATTCTTTATTTATTTTGGTGTTAAACCTACTGTATTCCAACTTCCTTATGGTTTATAAACTAATTTACTAGCCATAGATGCATTGAAATAAGCAAACAACACACGAAAAATAGAATCTGTCAAAAACAGAACAGTCTGTAGCAATATGTAACTAACGCAAACTTCTGTAACTCTAAAAATCCTACCAAAATGGGAAGTCCTGGAAAATTTGTTTATTGATCAACAGAAAAAAGAATCAATGTAAAAGCACGTTCCTGTGATTTAACAAAATTATATTCGTGCGTGCAAAGTTTCTATTTTTCAGCAGAATCAAATCAACTATCATCATAGGTTATCCTATAGGTTCTGTTTGGCACAAACACTAATTAAAAGATAAAAACACATCTAAAAAGAAGGTATATGCAAGATCTATTACTAAACAGGAGCAAAGACAAAAAACATAAAGAAAAATTGGGTTGCCTCCCAACTAGCGCTATCGTTTAACGCCCCTAGCTAGGCATAAAAGCAAAGATAGATCTAACGGGTGCCATCTTTGGCACTAAATTCATAAGTAGCCCGCATGATAGATTCATAAGGTAATTTGACTTTATTTCTAGGGAAGTGCTCCATGCCTTTGTTTAATGGAAATTGGAATCTAATATTCCCTTCCTTCATATCAATAATCGCACCAATCGTTCTAAGGAAAGGTCTACCAAGAATAATAGGGCAAGAAAGATTGCAATCTATATCAAGAACGATAAAATCTACGGGCACAAAATTTCTATTTGAAACAATAATAACATCATTGATCCTTCCCATAGGCTTTTTAATGGTGGAATCCGCAAGGTGCAAATTTAAAGAGCAATCATCAAGATCATGAAAACCTAGAATATCACATAAAGTTTTCGGAATCGTGGAAACACTAGCACCCAAATCACACAAAGCAAAACACTCATAGTCTTTAATTCTAATCTTTATAGTAGGTTCCCACTCATCATTAAGTTTCCTAGGTATAGAAACTTCCAAATTAAGTTTTTCATCATAAGATTGCATTAAGGCATCAACAATATGTTTGGTAAAAGCTTTGTTTTGACTATAAGCATGAGAAGAATTAACAACGGATTGCAACAAGGAAATACAACCTTTTAAAGAACAATTATCATAATCAAATTCCTTGAAATCCGAGATAGTAGGTTCAATGTTATTTGAAGTTGTGACCTCTCCAATCTCACTTTTACCAATTTAGCATCAAGATTTAAAGACTTCGAATTTGTGGGACGCCTTCTAGGCAAAGTTGATTCATCATCAGTCCCATAATCATCAAAATTCATATTGCAAAACATAGATCTAATAGGAGACGCATCAATAACTTTAAGATCCTCATCATTATTTTCATGAAAACTAGAAGAACACGCTTTTATAAAGCTATCTTTCTTAGCACGCAATCTAGCGGTTCTTTCCTTACACTCATCAATGGAAATTCTCATTACTTTGAGAGACTCATTGATATCATGCTTAGGAGGAGAAGATCTAAGTTTAAGAGAATCAACATCAAGCGAAAGTCTATCAACGTTCCTAGCCAAATCATCAACTTTAAGCAATTTTTCTTCAAGCAAAGCATTAAAATTCTTTTGAAAAATCATAAATTATTTCACACTATTCTCAAAATCAGAGGGCATCTTATTAAAATTACCATAAGAATTATTGTAGGAATTTCCATAATTATTAGAGGGATTACTAGGGAACGGTCTAGCATTAAAGTTTCCTCTATAAGCATTGTTTCCAAAACTATTCCTACCAACAAAATTCACATCCATAGATTCATTATTATTCTCAATCAAAGAAGACAAAGGCATATCATTGGGATCAAGAGGAGTATTTTTAGTAGCAAACAATTTCATAAGTTCATCCATCTTTCCTCTCAAAACATTGATTTCTTCTATAGCATGCACTTTTTTACTAGAAGATCTTTCGGTGTGCCATTGAGAATAGTTAGCCATAATATTATCAAGTAGTTTTGTAGCATCTCCTAACGTGATTTCCATAAACGTGCCTCCCGCGGCCGAATCTAAGAGATTTCTAGAAGCAAAGTTCAAACCGGCATAAATTTTTTGTATGATCATCCATAAATTCAAACCATGAGTAGGGCAATTACGAATCGTCAATTTCATTCTTTCCCAACATTGGGCAACATGCTCATGATCAAGTTGTTTAAAATTCATAATATCGTTCCTAAGAGTGATAATCTTAGCGGGAGGAAAATACTTAGAGATAAAAGCATCTTTGCACTTGTTCCAAGAATCAATACTATTTTTAGGCAAAGACGAAAACCAAACTTTAGCAAGGACTCTAAGAGAAAACGGAAATAACTTCAATTTGACAATATTGTTATCCGTATCTTTCTTCTTTTGCATATCACACAAATCAACAAAGTTGTTTAGATGAGTAGCGACATCTTCACTAGGAAGGCCGGCGAATTGATCTTTCATAACAAGATTCAACAAAGCAGTATTGATTTCACAAGACTCAATATCATTAAGAGGGGCAATCGGAGTACTAAGAAAATCATTATTATTGGTATTCGAGAAATCACACAATTTGGTATTATGTTGCGCCATGGCAACAAGTAATCCAACACACAAGCAAACAGAAAAAGGCAAGCGAAAGAGAGAGGAGGAGATTGGGAAAGAGAGGGCGAATAAAACGACAAGGGTGAAGTGGGGGAGAGGAAAACGAGAGGCAAATGGAAAATAATGTAAATGCGAGGGAGATGGGTTTGTGATGGGTACTTGGTATGTCTTGACTTGAGCGAAGACCTCCCCGGCAACGGCGCTAGAAATCCTTCTTGCTATGTCTTGAGCTTGTGTTGGTTTTCCTCAAAGAGGAGAGGGTGATGCAACAATAGTAGCGTAAGTATTTCCCTCAGTTTTTGAGAACCAAGGTATCATTCCAGTAGGAGGCTCCTCAAAAGTCCCACACACCTACACAAACAAACTGAGACTCGCAACCAACGCGATAAAGGGGTTGTCAATCCCTTCACGGCCACTTGCGAAAGTGAGATCTAATAAAGATAGTAAGATAATATAAATATATTTTTGGTATTTTATAATATAGATGCAAAAATTAAAGATGCAAATAAAAGTAGATTGGAAGCAAATATGATAAGAGATAGACCCGGGGGCCATAGGTTTCACTAGTAGCTTCTCTCAAGATAGCATAATTATTACGGTGGGTGAACGAATTACTATCGAGCAATTGATAGGAAAGCGAATAATTATGAGATTATCAAGGCATGATCATGTATATAGGCATCACGTCCATAAGAAGTAGACCGACTCCTGCCTGCATCTACTACTAGTACTCCACACATCGACCGACTCCTGCCTGCATCTAGAGTATTAAGTTCATAAGAACAGAGTAACACATTAAGCAAGATGACATGATGTAGAGGGATAAACTCAAGCAATATGATATAAACCCCATCTTGTTATCCTCGATGGCAACAATACAATACATGCCTTGCAACCCTTTCTGTCACTGGGTAAGGACACCGCAAGATTGAACCCAAAGCTAAGCACTTCTCCCATGGCAAGAAAGATCAATCTAGTAGGCCAAACCAAACTGATAATTTGAAGAGACTTGTAAAGATAACTCAATCATACATAAAAGAATTCAGAGAAGATTCAAATATTATTCATAGATAAACTTGATCATAAACCCACAATTCATCGGATCTCGACAAACACACCGCAAAAAGAGTTTACATCGAATAGATCTCCACAAGAGAGGGGGAGAACATTGTATTGAGATCCAAAAAGAGAGAAGAAGCCATCTAGCTAATAACTATGGACCCGTAGGTCTGTGGTAAACTACTCACAACTCATTGGAGGGGCAAGGATGTTGATGTAGAGGCCCTCCGTGGTCGATTCCCCCTCCGGCAGAACACCGACGAAGGCTCCAAGATGGGATCTCGCGGATACAGAAGGTTACGATGGTGGAAATTGTGTTTTGTCTGCTCCCTGGATGTTTTCGGGGTACGTAGGTATATATAGGAGGAAGAAGTACGTCGGTGGCCTCCCGAGGGGCCCACGAGACAGGGGGGCACGCCCTATAGGGGGGGGGGGGCGCCCTCCTATCTCGTGGGAGCCTTGGCTGCTTCTTGACTTGCACTCCAAGTCCCCTGGATCACGTTCGTTCCAAAAATCACGCTCCCGAAGGTTTCATTCCGTTTGGACTCCGTTTGATATTCCGTTTCTTCGAAATACCAAAATAGGCAAAAAAACAGCAATACGGGCTGGGCCTCCGGTTAGTAGGTTAGTCCCAAAAATGATATAAGTGTGTAAAATAAAGCCCATAAACATCCAAAAGGGGTAATATAATAGCATGGAACAATCAAAAATTATAAATACATTGGAGACGTATCAAATTGCTCCACGGGAGGGTAAAAGTGCTCCTGCCCAGGTTCTGCCTCGAGACGGTGGCACTTCATCCCGAAAGTCCTCTGCTTATTTTTTCTAGGTCAAAATGACTTATATACCAGAAGAGGGGCATAGGAGGTGGGCCTGGTGAGCACAACCCACCAGGGCGTGCCTGGGTGCCCAGGTGCGCCATGGTGTATTGTGCTCACTAGGGTGGCCCCCTTCGGTACTTATTTGCCCCAGTATTTCTTATTTATTCCATAAAAAATCCTCGTGAATTTTCAGCTCATTTGGAGTTGTGCAAAATAGGTAGCCTGACGTAGCTTTTTCAGGCCCAGATTTCCAACTGCCAGAATTCTCCCCTTTGTGTATACCTTGCATATTATGAGAGAAAAGGCATTATAATTACTCCAAAAAGCATTATTATGCAATAGAACAACATAAATAACAGTAGGTAAATATGATGCAAAATGGACGTATCAACTCCCCCAAGCTTAGGCCTCGCTTGTCCTCAAGTGAAAACCGAAATCGAAAAACATGTCCACATGCTTAGAGAGAGAGAGAGAGGTGTCGAGAAAAAAAAATACAGACATAGCAGCATGATGTAACTTATTATAACAACAACAAACTTTAACATAAAACTTTTATCATGGACTTCTCATGAATGATGTTTACTATAACTATGTCGGTATTTCCCCAAAGAGGAAGGGATTATGCAGTATAGCGATGGTAGGTATTTCCCTCAGTGATGAGACCATGGTTATCGAACCAGTAGGAGAACCTCCTCACACCATGTAAACAGCACCTGCACACAAATAACAAATACTCGCAACCCGATGTGTTAAAGGGGTTGTCAATCCCTTTCGGGTACGACGCCTCAAGATAGGCAAATAACATGAGGTAAAACTGGTAGATAGGATAAATAGATCGTGGAACAAATAAATTGCAGCAAGGTATTTTTGTATTTTGGTTTAATAGATCTGAAAATAAATGCAAAGGAAAATAGATCGCAAAGGCAAATATGATGAAAAGAGACCTGGGGGCTGTAGGTTTCACTAGTGGCTTCTCTCAAGAAAAATAGCAAACGATGGGAAAACAATTACTGTTGGGCAATTGATAGAACTTCAAATAATCATGGCGATATCTAGGAAATTATCATTATATAGGCATCACGTCCAAGATTAGTAGACCGACTCCTGCCTGCATCTACTACTATTGCTCCACACATCGACCGCTATCCAACATGCATCTAGTGTATTAAGTTCATGGAGAAACGGAGTAATGCAATAAGAACAATGACATGATGTAGACAAGATCTATTTATGTAGAAATAGACCCCATCTTGTTATCCTTAATAGCAATGATACATACGTGTCGTTTCCCTTTCTGTCACTAGGATCAAGCACCGTAAGATTGAACCCATCACAAAGCACCTCTTCCCATTTTAAGATAAATAGATCAAGTTGGCCAAACGAAACCCAAATATCCGAGAAGAAATACGATGCTATAAGAAATCATGCATATAAGAGATCAAAGAAGACTCAAATAACTTTAATGGATAAAAACATAGATCTGATCATAAACTCAAAGTTCATCGGATCCCAACAAACACATCGCAAAAAGGCTTACATCATATGGATCTCCAAGAGACCATTCTATTGATAATCAATAGAGATAGAGAGGAAGCCATCTAGCTACTAACTACGGACCCGTAGGTCTACAAAGAACCACTCATGCAACATAGGAGAGGCACCAATGGAAGTGGTGAACCCCTCCGTGATGGTGTCTAGATTGGATCTTGTGGTTCTGGACTCTACGGCGGCTGGAATTGATTTTCATCGACTCCCCTAGGGTTTCTGGAATATTGGGGTATTCATAGAGCAAAGAGGCGGTTCAGGGGGCACCCAAGGTGGGCACAACCCACTTGGGTGTGCCCGGGCCCCCAAGCATGCCCTGGTGGGTGCTGCCCTCCTTGGAGCACCCCCAGGTGCTTTCCTGGCCCACTGGATGTCTTTTGGCCCAAAAAAATCCTCAAGAATTTTCGCTGCATTTCGACTCCGTTTGATATTGATTTCATGCGATGTAAAAAACATGCAAAAAACAACAACTGGCACTGGGCACTATGTCAATAGGTTAGTACCAAAAAATGATATAAAATGACTATAAAATGATTGTAAGACATTGAAGAATGATAATATAACAACATGGAACAATAAAAAATTATAGATACGTTGGAGACATATCGATGAACAAGTAACAATTCGTCACAACATCGAAGTATAAAGTATAAACTCTATTGGAAACCAACAAACTATGTTCTTAGTCAACTTTGCAACTACAATTCATCATCTTTTCAGGAAGGGTCACGTATCGGAGCCTTTAGGCAAGTCCACATACTCAACCATCATTTAGTCTTCTATGATTGCTAACACTCACCGCGTACACATGAGCAAAACGTTTCAACCGGACATATAGAAAGATAGGGGCTTATAGTTTCGCCTCCCAACGTATTCACCTCACGGGTGATGTCAACAATAATAACTCAAGCTACCCTTATTCAACCGGATATATGTGCCTAGATCTTTCCTCGCCACATGATGTTTGCCAAAGGAGAAAATTAATATTTTTCGAGAAAAGGTTTACTCTTTAAAGGAGTATGTGGGAGGATGGTATTGCTTATTAAGATTATTGAATCTCTGGCTTAAGTTATAACAAGATTAAAACCATAAATGTTCCGGAGTATTTTTGTTGTGGAGCTTCAGTTAATATTGTAACAAAATGTAAAGGTCATGAAAGATTGTTGAATCTTCTGAATATTTCATCCTAGAAGAAGATGAAACCTGCACACTACATGGAAGCAGTGATAGCACCCAGCTAGAGAGGTATTACTTAATTAATTGAAATTCAAAGTTAAGTCCATATGCTAGGAACAAGTTTTTGAACTTGATGGAACCTTCAGAAGGTGTATAAATGGTTATTCGAATATTCATGGATAGTGATCCTGAAAGAAAAGTTTTACAAAAGAATTTTGTAGAAAAGGAAGAGTTGATCCTGTCAAATCTTCATTTTAGTAGCAAATACTAAATGTATAAATGGATTACAATGGTGAGTATTATTGATATATAACAAACACGACTGTTTTTTGAAAGATGATTTCATAAAGGGATGTATATAATACAATCAAAAGGTTTTGTCAGGAATATCAGAATGATATAAATATTTCAAGCCATGAGTATGATTTGAAATACTGTATCAAGTAGCTGGAATTTGATAAAGTAATTCGATAATTTGGAATTTATCAAGAAGCTTGTGGATACAGGAAGTTCAGTGGGAGTTCTATGACATTTCTGATCCTACATTTGTATGGCATATCACTTGATCAGATATAACATAAAGTATATTAGCACAAATATTAAAAATCATGTTTCTAAAAAGGACGTAGACTTATTGGATGAGAATCTATATCGATAGATTTAAACATCTGACTATGCTAAGACATGTACGGTGACAAAGTTTTAAAGAAGTCTAAAAGGAGAAAATGTTTTCTGAAATATGTCACATAGCATAACACTATGCAGAAATCAATAGTTGATGAGCATGCGTGGATTAATAGATTTCAATTTACTTCAGAGGTTGAATTTATCATATATGTTATCAAATGCACAAAGCCATATGTTTCGTATGAACAGATCGTTAAGAGTAAATAACATGGTGATTCTAGAGAGGTTCACTAGACTAATTACTTAAAGATTAAGTACCTCAATTGGATGAAGGTTTTTGCTTCTTTTCCTTGGAGGAGATGAAGAGATTTTTGTAAACAGCTATAAAAAATATTTGTTGTAAAGGTTACACAAAGGCAACTTCATGATTGATATGAATTAACTATTGGGCTATAATTTTGAAATATTTTTTAGAAATGAACATAAATTGTAGATCTATAAATGATATAGATTTAGATTTGAAAATTTCTTCAATAGAATATAATCTGGATCAATAAAAGTTTATTGATGGACTGTGGTGTAGTTCCAAATGAAAGTTGACTATATGGAGATGTAGCAAATGGAATATATGGAGATATAGTGTCACTATAAAATGGACTATATAGAGATATACTGTTACCATAGTGACATAAAGTATTACACAGAAAAACCAGATATTACCGACACAAATAATGTTTGGATTTGAAGAGCATCAGATCCAGTGACGAAGGCTCTACCACGAGCAAAGCATGAAAAACACAAGATAGCCATGTGTGTTAGAAAAACATGCAACTGGATTATTGACTCTAGTGCAAGTGGGAGACTTTCGGAAATATGCCCTAGAGGCAATAATATTTTTATTATTATATTTCCATATTCATAATTAGAGTTTATATTCTATGTTATAACTGCTATGATCCTGGAATATGACATTCAGTGGAAAACTCATATGCACGTGTGGAATGATAAACAGTTGAATAAAAGGTTCGTTGTCTTGTCTCAAGGACTAGCTCAAGTGTTGTTGGAGATCAAGTTTTCTGAATCTTAGGATATTGTTAAGTGTAACGATAGTCCTAAAACAACATTGAGATTATCACATTGGAAGAACGATCATATTGAATCGGCCCAAACTTGTCTATTATGAATTGAGTAAATATTATGTGTAATCAATTGTAATAACATGGAGTGTTAACATGTGATCTTGCTCCTTAGACCATGAGAGTATTGTAGTCACTTCTTATCGTACGGTGGGCTTTAGGGTTTCTCAAATGTCACCTGTAACACGCTGATCATAACAACAACTTGCAGGCTCATCGGAAAGTTTGACAAGGGACTAGATAGATCGAGAGTGGGATTCACGCCTCTAAAGATGGAGAGACATTGTTAGTGGCCTCTTGGTGTGACGTCATCCATCTTATTCTAGCTAGACACAGGTGACTATGTCACGGGGATGCTGGAACACAATAACGAGAAATAAGAACAAAATCGGTAACACAGATAACGATACAGTGAGCATGGTGATGACTCAGCAGTATACCGATGCATCCCAGGTTTTGTAAAGTATCACGAAGTAAAGGGAACATCACATTATAACCAAAGGTTCACTCGAATATCATTCATGTGCTCATAGGGATCGATATGGACGTCCATGGTTCCGCTGTCGGTCAGTGAACAAAAGATTTCATTCATGTCTGTGAGTTACCGAACCTCTGGGATCACAAGCTTAAGGCAATCACAATCTGTTGAGTCTTTGTAGGCCGGGAGTGATGAGAACATATTTGTGGAATTGTTTCATTAATTTTTGAAATAGTTCTGAGAGGATTCGAAAGCGTTTTGGGGTCACCGGAAGGGTTTCGGTGAATATCGGGTAATACCTGGCATTACCAATATATATATATATATATATATATATATGTATGTATTGGTGGAAAATATTTCTAGGGATGTTCAATTATATATATAATGATGTGAAAAATATTTAGAACACTTCTATATTTAATTTAATATCAGCGAGCCTTAAACAACCAAGTGGTGGGATGCAACTTGGGCCACCAAGGCCCAAGTGGAGGAGGCGCCTCACTTCCCTAAGGAAGGAGGCCGAACTGGAGTAGGGAAGGGTTTCCCCTTACCACTATGGCCGGCACACCAAGGAGGGAGTCCTTTCCTCCTTGTGTGCTGCCCCTCCTCCCCTCCCAACCTATATGTACTTGAGGATTTGTACTCTTTTAAACACACGAGGTTGGGGTCTCCTCTAGTTCCTCCAGTTCTAGTTCTAGTTGATCCTAGTTAATATAATTAGAGATATAATAATCCTCTAATCCTCATAATTAGATGCCCGGTGTGGTTCTAATCTCCTCCCTTTAATTCTCCGGTGACAATTAGCTTTGGACGATGAAGTGTTGCCGGATCGTGAAGGCTTCACGCTTGCAACCAAGTAGAGAGGTCGTGCTTTTGGACTTTGGTTCGAGGGACTATTTGTGGGTGGTTCGCGGGATAATTCATCGATGGTTCGAGGGACTCCAGGTATGATCTACACCGACACGATGTTCTTCCGCTACAACTCGGTGACGGTTACGATCGTGATCACAACCCGTTATGCATCTTCATATTGATCTTGGGTGTTCTTAGGCACAGAATTTTCTGTTTTGTACTATGTTTCCCCAGACTTTGGGGATGTCACAGAGTGACTCCATGTTGATGAAAAAGTGGGAGTCAGTTGGATTGATAAATATTGGCTACAGCTCTTATGCCCGACAAGATATCGGGCTACAGAGGCATATCTTGCCGCGCGAATCAATGATGAATTATAGTTTTTTGAAGAAAAGAACATGGCTTGGATATAGGTGCTGATGGGCTCGATCGACCCAACAAGTTGGTGATGAAGTTTATCCCACCGACATCAAACATCTACCTGGGAGCAAAAGGTGACATGATCTATGATAGATCCCACCTGGATCTTGGTTCCGGCAAGCATGACCCGTGCCTGGCGTAACATTGTTGGTGTGAATTACGGTAGACCCTCGGTAGGTTTTTAGACCTCTAGAGCGAGCGCCTAAATCTGGTAAAACCGCCTCTTCTTTCTCATCTAGGCTTATTGGATAGTTGAGGCACCCTGCCGAGGGCTCTGTCAGAATTCACATCGGCAGACATGGGTGCAACGGGTCATCTGAAGGAAATATGCCCTAGAGGCAATAATCAAATTGTTATTTTATATTTCCTTATTTCATGATAAATGTTTACTATTGATGCTAGAATTGTATTAACCAGAAACCTGATACATGTGTGGATACATAGACAAAATACCGTGTCCCTAGTAAGCATCTACTAGACTAGCTCGTTGATCAAAGATGGTGACGTTTCCTAACCATAGACATGTGTTGTATTTTGATAAACAGGATCACATCATTATGAGAATGATGTGATGGACAAGACCCATTCGTTAGCTTAGCATTATGATCTTCAGTTTTGTTGCTACTGCTTTCTTCATGTCAAATACATATTCCTCCGACTATGAGATTATGCAACTCCCGGACACTGGAGGAATGCCTCGTGTGCTATCAAACAACAAAAGATAACTGGGTGATTATAAAGATTCTCTATAGGTATCTCCAAAGGTGTTTGTTGAGTTGGCATAGATCAGGATTAGGATTTGTCACTCCGAGTATCAGAGAGGTATCTCTAGACCCTCTCGATAAGACACATCATAAGAAGCCTTGCAAGCAAAGTGATTAATGAGTTAGTTGCAGGATGATGTATTACTAAACGAGTAAAGAGACTTGCCGGTAACGAGATTGAACTAGGTATGAAGATACCGACGATCGAATCTCGGGCAAGTAACATACCGATGGACAAAGGGAATTATGTATATTGTCATAACGGTTCGACCGATAAAGATCTTTGTAGAATATGTGTGAGCAAATATGAGCATCTAGGTTCCGCTATTTGTTATTGATCGGAGAGGTGTCTCGGTCATGTCTACATAGTTATCGAACCCGTAGGGTCCGCACGCTTAACATTCGATGACGATATTGTCTTGTATGAGTTATGTAATTTGGTGATCGATTGTTGTTCGGAGTCTCGGATGAGATCACAGACATGATGAGGAGTCTTGGAATGGTCGAGAGGTAATGATTGATATATAGGACGATAGTATTCGGACACCGGAAGTGTTCCGGAGGGTACCGGGTACATATCGGAGTACCAGAGGGGTTACCGGAACCCCCGGGGAGAAGATATGGGCCATATGGGCCATGAGAGGGGAGCACATCAGCTCACAAGGGGTGGCGCACCCCCCTATAGAAGGAGGCTGAATAGGAGTAGGAGAAGAGGGGGTTCGACCCCCCTTCCTTCTCTCTTCCCCTTCCATTTTCTTCTCCGGCAATTATGGAAGGGGGAGGCTGAATTGGGGAAGACCCCAATTAGGATTCGGCCTACTTGAGGCGCCCCCTAGCTGCCTCTCCTCCCCTCCAACCTATATATACTAGATAACACCCCGCGCGTTGCTGCGGGAATTGGTTACAATATATTTTGATGAAATTTGATTTTTGTATAACATGAATATTTTATTGGTAGAGAAATAAACCTAAAAAATACATACAATTATTTTACTATTTAATTGTTAAGGTTACATGTGTACATGTGGAGAGAAATGTATTACTGGAATAATCTATTTGGTTATATAAAATATGATGGTGCACCACATATTAATGTGGTATTATTCGCTGACATTAAGGGTATTGTTTTTATAAAATGGAATATAAGGCTAAATTGGCATTGGCAATTCTAACAACACTAATGTGACATGGACAAAGTATATATCAACTTTTCTTACACAGAGGGCATACCGGACAACATCATCATAATGAGGTGAAGTAAACATATCAATCATGTATGTTAACAAAATCGTGAAGTTTTCATTTATCCCTATAGTTCACATGATTGTCAGAGATAATAAATTAAATGGTGATGTGACTGATTACAACTTTCCTACTGTAAAAAACTCTATTATGGCTCTACTGCAAATTCTTTCCTGCAGACTTAAAAGAATGAACTTGTCATAAATGTAACAGAGGAGGGTGTACTCATAATCTATACTTTAGCATAGATATAATCCTCTGGAAAAGCAATGAATTAGCTTAAGGCCCTTTGTATATGCACCAAACTAAGAAATTAGGCTTCTTAGCGAAAAAAATATGACAAAGGGTACAATTCCCACATAAATATAGTTACCTGAGTACACGACAAATCTAATTAAAAAAATGGAGATTGCATGTCAAGATGAGTGTGAGGACTACCTCAGAGATCGTTCACCATGCGTCCAGTACTCACATCAAAACATTAATCGCTTCCTCCCATTAAATCCAAGTCCTTTATCTAGAACATGAACATATTGAATGGGTAGGAAGCATGTGTCCATGGATTGGGAATTAACAAACACCTTGTTCTAAAGGAGTGAGAATTATCTGATAATTGAGGAGAGCTTATCCGTAGCCTACTTCTGAACTTTGGCAACCCCTTCGTAGGAAGCATGAGAATAGAACACATCAAAACACATGTCCGAGACAACTGATAGAAAATGAAAATAGCATTGTATAATATATGAAGAGCATGAGAACCTATGCATAGGTAAGCATTGAGATCCATATTCCCATGTAGTTAAAACTCGCAATCACATGCAAGCAACTAACCAATAATCATAGAAGGTACTCCCTCCGTTCGGAATTACTTGTCTCAGAAATGGATGTATCTAGAACTAAAATACGTCTACATACATCCATTTCGACGACAAGTAATTCTGAACGGAGGGAGTATTACTTTGACAATACTTGCAGTTAAGTGATACGTCTCCAACGTATCTATATATTTTTATTGTTCCATGCTACTATATTATCTGTTTTGGATGTTTAATATGCATTTATATGCTATTTTATATTATTTTTGGGACTAACCTATTAACCGAGAGCACATTGCCAGTTTCTATTTTTTTACCTGTTTTAGAGTTTCGCAGAAAAGTAATACCAAACGGAGTCCAAATGGAATGAAACTTTCGCGATGATATTTCTTGGACCAAAATCAAACTAGCAGACTTGGATATGAAGTCGGACACCCAATGAGGCGGCCACGAGGGTGTAGGGCGCGCCCCTACCTCGTGGGCCCCTTAGAGCTCTCCTGACCTAACCCTTTCACCTATGTATTCTCTTATACCCCCAAAACATCAGGAGGAGCCACAAAAACACTTCTCCACTGCCGCAACCTTTTGTACCCGTGAGATCCCATCTAGGAGCCTTTTCCGGTGTCCTGCCGGAAGGGGATTTGATCACAGAGGGCTTCTACATCAACACCATTACCCTTCTGATGAAGCATGAGTAGTTTACCTCAGACCTATGGGTCCATAGCTAGTAGCTAGATGGCTTCTTCTCTCTCTTTGATTCTCAATACCATGTTATCCTCGATGTTCTTGGAGATCTATTTGATGTAATATTCTTTTGCGGTGTGTTTGCCGAGATCCGATGAATAGTGGATTTATGATCAGATTATCTATGAATATTATTTGAGTCTTCTCTGAATTCTTATATCCATGATTTGATATCTTTGCAAGTCTCTTCGAATTATCAGTTTAGTTTGTCCTACTAGATTAGTTTTTCTTGCAATGGGAGAAGTTCTTAGCTTTGGGTTCAATCTTGCGGTGTCCTTTCCAGTGACAGTAGGGGCATCAAGGCACATATTGTATTGTTGCCATCGAGGATAAAAAGATGGGGTTTTCATCATATTTCTTGAGTTAATTCGTCTACATAATGTCATCTTACTTAATGTGTTACTATGTTCTTCATGAACTTAATACTCTAGATGCAGGCAGGAGCCGGTCGATGTGTGGAGTAATAGTAGTAGATGCAGAATCGTTTCGGTCTACTTGACATGGACTTGATGCCTATATTCATGATCATTACCTTAGATATCATCATAATTATGCGCTCTTCTATCAATTGCTCGACAGTAATTTGTTCACCCACCGTAATATTTGCTATCTTGAGAGAAGCAACTAGTGAAACCTATGGCATCCGGGTCTATTTTACATCATATTAGTTTCCCGTCAACTTGGCAATTTCCGTCGCCGTTCCTTTATTTTGCAATCTTTACTTTCCAATCTACAAACCAAAAATACCAAAATATTTACTTTACCATTTATCTATCTCTATCAGATCTCACTTTGACAAGCAATTGTGAGGGGATTGACAACCCCTTTATCGCGTTGGGTGCAAGTTTGTTGATTGTTTGTGCAGGTATTCGGTGACTTGTGCATTTTATCCTACTAGATTAATACCTTGGTTCTTAAACTAAGTGAAATACTTACTCTACGTTGCTGCATCACCCTTTCCTCTTCAAAGGAAAAACCAACGCAAGCTCAAGAAGTAGCAGGAAGAATTTCTGGCACCGTTGCCGGGGAGATCTACGCCAAGTCAAGACATACCAAGTACCCATCATAAATTCTCATCTCTTGCATTACATTATTTGTCATTCGCCTCTCATTTTCCTCTCCCCACCTCTAAAACGATTTTCAAAAAGATTTGCCCTTTTCTTCGCCCTTCTTCCTTTCGATATTTTGTTCGCTTGTGTTACCATGTGCCTTCCTTTTGATTCCATCTTCTCTTCCTAAAATTTTATGGATCCTCATACACTTGCTAATCTTTTTAAGAGATCCAATTATGATGAACCAATTTCTAGTGATTTGAGTGCACTAGATTATCTTTATGAGGTTTTTCTTGAAATTCGTGAATCTGAAAATTGTGATGAAGTGCTTTATGAAATGATTCATGATAGATCTTTGAATAAAAAGCATGATTACAATGATGTTATTATAAATTATATTAATGTCAATTGTGTTAATGATATGCAAAACCTCAAGCTTGGGGATGGTAGTTTTGCTATGTCCACTACTTGTAGCAATGATCATGATTGGGGTGATTATTCTTATGATCTTGAAAATTTATTTAAGACCCATGATGAATATGATATTGATAATAATGCTTGAAAGAATATTGAAAGTGGGTTTGGAAGAGTGTCGACTTTAGACCCCACATATTTGGAGAATGTTTAATCTTACGAAATTTTTGATAAAAGTGGGCTTGGAGAGGTCATGACTTTAGTTAATGTTAATCCCACTATTTCGGAAGAGTGTCAGCTTTGCATGCATGTGGATCGTGTTGAGAATATGTTTTGTGATAGCTATATTGTTGAATTTTCCTACGATCCTACATGTAATTATTATGAGCGAGGAAAATATGGTTGTAGAAATTTTCATGTTACTAAATTACCTCTCTTCATGTTGAGATTGCTATCGTCTCTTTGTCCTTCCTTGCATATGCTAGTTTTTGCTTGCCTTGATAATTTGTTTGCCTATAAAATGCCTATGCATAGGAATTAAGTTAGACTTAGATGTGTTTGTCACGTGTTTCATGATGCTCCTTTTGTGCTTCAATTGTTATCTTTCATGTGAGCATCATTAAAATTATCAATGCCTAGCTAAGGGCGTTAAACGATAGCGCTTGTCGGGAGGCAACCCAATTTGATTTTTGTTCTTTGTTTTTATTCCTCTTTAGTAATAAATAATTCATCTAGCCTATGGTTAGATGTGGTTTTATGTTTTAATTAGTGTTTGTGCCAAGTTAAACCTTTAGGATAACTTATGATGATAGTTGTGTTGATCCAGCTGAAAATCAGAAACTTTTACGCCCAGGAAATAATTTTAAATATTCACAGAAACGTGCTTTTGATCTGATTCTTTTTGCTCGAGATTTGTACATAAATTCCTCAGGTCTTCCTAATTTTGCAGGATTTGTGGAGTTACATAAGTATTCGAGAGTTATAGATTGCTACATACTGTTCTGTTTTTGACAGATTCTGTTTTTTGCGTGTTGTTAGCTTATTTTGATGAATTTATGGGTAGTATCGAGGGGTATGAACGATGGAAAAGTTGGAATACCGTCGTATCAATAATTTTTTATTGTTCCATGCCAATATTCTACAACTTCTACATACTTTTGGCAACTTTTTATACTATTTTTGGGACTAACATATTGATGCAGTGCCCAGTGTTAGTTCCTGTTTGTTGCATGTTTTTTGCTTAGCAGAAAATCCATATCAAACGGAGTCCAAACACGATAAAAACATACGGAGATTTTTTTGGAATATATGTGATTTTTGGGAGTCCACGAGGCAGGGGGATGCGCCCCTGACCCTCGTGGCCACTCCGTAAAGCGGTTGGTGCCCTTCTTTCGCCGCAAGAAAGCCAATATCCGAATAAAAAATTGTCCAAATTTCAGCCCAATCGGAGTTACGGATCTCCGGGAATTTATGAAATGGTGAAAGTGCAGAATCAGGGAGCGCAAAAACAGAAGGAAACAAAGAGAGAGATCCAATCTCAGAGGGGCTCTCGCCCCTCCGCCGCCATGGAAGCCATGGACCAGAGGGGAAACCCTTGTCTCATCTAGGGGGAAGTTCAAGGAAGAAGAAGAAGAAGAAGGGGGGCTTTCTTCCTCTCTCCCCTAATGGCGCCGGAACGCCGCCGGGGCCATCATCGCGACAACAATCTACACCAACAACTTCACTGCCGTCATCACCAACTCTTCCCCCCTCTATGCAGCGGTGTAACCCCTCTTTTACCCACTGTTATATCTACTTAAACATGATGCTGAATGCTATATATTATTTCCCAATGATGTATGGCTATCCTATGATGTTTGAGTAGATCCATTTTGTCCTATGGGTTGATTAATGATCGTGATTGGTTTGAGTTGCTCGTTTTATTATTTGTGTTGTCCTATGGTGCTCTCCGTGTCGCGCAAGCGTGAGGGATCCCCACTGTAGGGTTTGCAATATGTTCATAATTTGCTTATGGTGGGTGGTGTGAGTGACAGAAGCACAGACCCGAGTAAGTAGGTTGTTTGTGTATGGGAATAAAGAGGAATTGATACTTTAATGCTATGGTTGGATTTTACCTTAATGATCTTTAGTAGTTGCGGATGCTTGCTAGAGTTCCAATCATAAGTGCATACGATCCAAGAAGAGAAAGTAAGTTAGCTTATGCCTCTCCCTCATATAAAATTGCAATAATGATTACTCGTCTAGTTATCGATTGCCTAGGGACAAATAACTTTCTCATGACAAAAAGCTCTCTACTAAAATTAACTTAGTTGTGTCCTCATCTAATGTAACATCCCAAAATTCTAAATTTTGGAATGTTATATTAAATAGATAGTTTTGATTGATTGTATGATTGCTTGTGTGAAATTGAGTGAACTTTGAAACCTTTTGAAAGTTAAATGAGAGGGAATAACATAACTTTCCCAAAACTTTGACTTTGCTTTCTGATCTCCATGAATTCAAATTTTTTTCAAATACAAAACCCTAGAGAGAAGATGACATAAATTCTTCCATTTAAAAATGAAAAGGGTTTTGAAAAGATTTGAATTTCATTTGGAATTTTTTTAAATTCAGAAACTTTATGCAACTCAACGATTTTCATGAGAGAAGATAAAATGACTTCTTCAAAACATATGAAATATGAGTTGGGAGTTTAAAAGGATCCAATTTAAAGTCCTTTTGGAAATTATTTTTCAAATTGGAGTTATTTGGGTTTTATTCAAATTATTTATCTCCAAAATTAAAATATATGGAAATTAGGGCAAAATGATTCCCTATAGTAGAAAAATGGAGAGAAATAAATTTGAAATCATTTTGGTGTTTTTAAAAATGATTTTTATTGGATTTTCTTAGAGCTGTAGCACTCTTTGCTTTATTTAATTTTGTGTGGATTTTATTTGGAGCTAGAATAATGTTCACACTGTAGGAAATCTTTTTCTGAAAATTTTGATATATTATATGCCTATGTTGTATTTTTTATTTTATTGGTATTGCTTTACTTTTATTTGTGTGGAAAATGTTTTTTTTAAGTTTCCCCGTCGCCGACTGGGCCGGCCCAGCTCCCAGGCCAGGCCACGGCCCAGCGCCCGCACCGTCGCCTCTGGCTTTGGGAGGAGTTCGCCGCCCGCACGCCTCCCGAGCGCCACCACCGCACTGTGTCCGCCCCGTCCTTCCCTTGCCCCTCCTCCACGCCATAGACGCCTCCTCCCTCCTGTAAATAGCAGGTCCCGGACCCCTCTCTCTCATCCCCGCATCTCGCCGCAGAGATCCACCCGCCGCCGCCCGCTCCACTCCGTCGCCCTTGCCGCTGCCGTCACCATTGTCGTCACCGCCGCATCGTGTCGCGCCTCCCCGCGCCTCCGCCCGACGCACCGGGGCAGCCGCCCCGCTCGCACCCGAGCCGCCCGCTGCCGTCTTCTCCGACGCGGACGACTGCGCCGCCAAGGTAAGCCCCGGGCTCCCCTCGTCCGTTAGATCTTCAATGAACGGCCCAGATTAGATCTAGTTGTTTGTTCTTTTATTTTCGAACCGGTACGCGTTAATTAGTGAATGCTCACTCTTTATCTCTTCACAGTGAACAGATTCGTTCGATAGCGTTCGGTAGTGAATGTTCTTTGTTTAGCATTTTTTTCTTTTTCTTTTTAATTTCGGCCAGGGACCCATCCGCGAATATTTTATTTACAAATTAGTCCCTGATCTTCAAACCCTCACTACTCTTTACTCGTTTATCCAAATCCAATGAAACCAACGGCTACTTCTTCGTTATGGTCCCCTCTATCTAGTAAAACAACTTAAACATATTTTTGAAAGTTTTAAAATTTGAATTTCAAACAGTTTAGTATTTGAACTTCGTTTGATCGTAACTTGAGTTTTATAACTCCGATTTAGTTGATTATTCTTGCAAATCGAAGCTCTTGACCTAAACTTTCTGATAAGGCCAAATTCACTTAATTTTGGTGCTGTTAGAAATTGTTTTTTGTTGCAAGAGTTATTCTCTTGGTTTTGAAGTTTTCCGAATTGTTTTCTTCGTTCTTTCCAATCCTTTTGAGTGATTGCTTATGTGTGGTTACTATTGCTTGCTTACGATAGATTGAACGGAGTGTGACGAATAGAACCATCAAGAGTTGAGTGCGAAGGTTCTTCATCAATAGTACAGGCAAGTTTCACACTTTGATCATATCCCCTTCATGCCCAGTTTTTATGCATTAGTTTCACCCTCAAACATTGCATGGTTAGGAATTGATAACATGTGGGTATTGGGAAGTAGTTGATGAGGTAGGAACCTATTGTCCTGCATTCAAACCTTGGTAGTTACTTCTACGTTATGCTTATACTGCTATGCTATGCTGGTAGATGTGGTTTGGTTTGAGTGATTCATGACAGATGTGAGAGTTATTATTAATGGTTAACTTAAAGTGGCTACTTTAATACACATCTGGGTGGATTGGTTGGGGCATCCTGGAGCACCCAGTGGTTTGCCTGGGCACCTGGAGAACCCAGTGCTTGCCCAAGGGAATCCCTGAGAACCCGTGTGATTACCCTATGGAATGCCACCCAGGCTCAAAGGGATCATAAGATTATTCATGCTAGAAACTTCCATGTGCAGCCACAAGCAATTATGGGCTCTGCCATAGTTGAGTAAGTTGTGTGAGCTCTTGAAGAGGTGGACTGGAAGATGTAGGGGGATTGTAGGTGTAATGGTCTGCCCGGAGTAGAGAGTAGATGCTTCTGAAAGACTGTGTCTCGATCATTCGTTTCTCAAACATCATGCAGTGCGAGAAATACAACGGAGGAGATCGAGTCTTGTGGGGAAAAGTGCGCAAACCTCTGCAGAGTGTACAAACTAATCATGGTTAGTCGTGTCCCCGGTTATGTACATCTTGAGTATCTGGTTCTTGGATTATCATGTTGATCTCATCACGTTACTTAAATAACTTGTTGGGTTGATGATTATTAATTTGGGATTGAGTTGGAGGAACCTTCTCAATGTTTTCAACAAACTTTGTAGTTAAATAAAATATATTACTTTGTTGTAGGGAAAAACTGGCTTTATGCAAAATTAAACTTAGAGCTTTCCAGCAGCCAAATATGCATGTAGTGATAGCTATTGTTCATCATTTTATCCTATGGTGTGAATTAGCCGGTACATTCAATGTACTGACCTACATGGCTGCAACGACTCATGTTGCAGGATTTCTTACGACGAGTAAGTGATACGTTAGGGTTACGATTTCTACACTCAACCTTGCCGTTGGTGTTGATGGGAATCCACAACCTTGTTGTTTCTCTGCTGTATGGATTGAGGTAATAGTATTTACGTTGCTTTATACATGTGATTTACCTCTGTTATAAATCCTCGAGTATTGTGTGTGTCAGCATACCGATCCAGGGATGACACTTAAGCACAGAGACTTGACCGTCTAAGGTCGGGTCTTTACAAGATGGTATCAGAGCACATGTTGACTGTAGGACATGACCCCTAGAAATTGGCAAGCCCATAGGAAAGGATTTCTCAAAAACCTTATTTTCAAAAGAGATCCTCAACTGTCATCTTTTCTAAAGCTTTACCAAATACTTTCCTCTCATCTCAAATAGTTAGACTATTCCCCCTTTTCCCCTTTTTACCACACGAAGATTCGACTGATGAGACCACTCCAAGAAGGACAAGAATTCAGACAACTAAGACCACTTAGGAATAAAGAGGATTTTTTGTGCATTACAATGATGGAAACTACAACGGTTGAAGACTCTGAAAACTAGGAGAATTTGAAGGTTCTGAACAATTTCCAGATTAGTATGAAACTACAATTGTTTAATGTCCCTTCATTCTTACCGAAGGATGAATGCTATGATAATTGCTATGATCCCATTGATTCATTTGAAATACCCCTTTTTGATGAACTTGATAATTGCTATGCTTGTGGGCAAGATGCCAATATGAATTATGCTTATGGAGATGAACTTGCTATACTTCCTTATGTTAAGAATGAAATTGTTGCTATTGCACCCACACTGTAGCGACCATGATCCCAATGGACCGAAGTCTCTGTGCTTAAGTGTCATCCCTGGATCGATAATGCTGATACACACAGTACTCGAGGAATTATAGCAGAGTTCAATCACACACTTATTACATAGAGTCCTCATAAGAGTATGATTACACAAAAATAATATGGCTGAAGGCCATCTAAACTAAATAAATGCGGAAGCTTCAAAGGTAAATGAGTCTATCAACTCCAACGGCATAGCTGAGTGCATGACAATGACCTATCGCACCTTATTCGTCATCTGAGTAGTCTACAACATGAGACATTGCAGCCGTGTAGGTCAGCACATTGAATATGCTGGCAGAGTTACACTGTAAAACAAATGAATGCAAGAACTACATCTACATGTAATATTTGGCTGGTGGAGGCTCTAAGTTTATGGTTTTGCATAAAGCTAGTTTTTCCCTACAACAAAGAAATAAATTTTATTAAAATACTCCCAAGTTGTACCAATATTTGAGAAGGTTCCTCCAACTCAAATCCCAATTAAACAAGTATCATCATTAAACCCAATTCAATTAGTTAAAGAGTGATGAGATCACAATAATATCCAATTCCAGATACTCAAGATGTCCAATAACTGGGGACACGACTAACCATGATTAGTTTGTACACTCTGCAGAGGTTGCGCACTTTTCCTCACAAGACTCGACCGCATCCATGATCGGAAGATCGAGACATAGTCTTTCTGGAGCATTAACTCTCTACTCCGGGCGGACCATACACCTACTTTCCCTTACATATGCTAGTCCACCTCTTCGAGAGCTCATACAACTTACTCAAGTACGCCAGAGCCCATAATGGCTTGTGGCTGCACACGGAAGTTTCTAGTCATGAAATATCATATGATCCCTTTGAGCCTGGGTGGCGAACAGAGGAAAAATCACACGGGTACTCCGGGATTTCCGAAATGGACGAACACTGGATTCTCCAGGTGCCCCAACCAATCCACCCAGATGTGTATTAAAGTTGCCACCTTAATGTTATCCAAAATTAATAACTCTCAAAACTTCCATGTGTATCATGATCCAATCCCTGTCCACAAGCATGGCTAAGAAATAATTGAGCATAACATATCTTCCTAGGGTGATCAAAAGGTACTAGGTTCCTACCTCATAATACTACAACCAAACCACAAGTTCCCAATCCTACTCATGCAAATATTTGAGGGGCAAAGCTAATGCATAGTAAAAACTGGGTATAGAAGGGTATGATCAAAGTGTAACTTGCCTTGTTGACAATCTACAAACTCTACTGATTTGCAGTTACAATCTTCGCACTCCGGGTAATCTAGCATAGACAAACAATAGCATAGATAAGCAATCACTCAAACGAAACAGAGAGAAAACGAGAAAAGATCCAAGTCAAACTCAAAACAAAAAAATGACTAAACTAAATAGAATAAAAAACCTAACAGCATTATTTACACGTGGATTAGATCTTAACAGTAGGTACATGTGACTAGCTACGATTTGCAAAAAGAATCAACTCAAACGGAAATACAAAACTCAAGATACAAACAAAAGATCGATTACTAAACGTAACTAAACTCAAATTTTTAAACTGTCAAAATCATGTTCAAGTTAGTTTACTAGAAATAAGAGATCGTTACGAACATTTAGGCATTGGTTTCATCTAATTTGGATAAATGAGCAAAAAGATACTCTAGTTTTAAGATCATGGGCTAAATCGCGAGAAAACTACTCGCGGATAGGTCCCTGGCCGAAAATAAAACTAAAAAGAAAAATCTACGAAACGAACGTTCGCTAACAAAACTAAATGAACGAAATCGTTCGTTAAAATGATCTAACGGGTGAACGTTCGTAATCTAACGAACTAACTAGAAAACGATTTCCGCATAGAAGAAAATCCTAATCAAATATAAGAAAATTCTAAAAATTTCAGAAACAATTTTCACCGTCCCTACCTAATATTTGGGACATGATTAACATTTTTCTAGACTAAACGCAGTTATCAAAAATGCTTGTTTTTTCTCCAATTCAAATAAAATAGCAAATAAAATACAAATAAAATAATAATTTGATTTCAAAATTACTTCTCCAATATTTCTACCATTTTGAGGAAGTCATATTATCTTCTCTCATTTATTTTATTGTTGGAAATAATTGGAGAGAAATTTATTAAAATAAATTGATCCTCTTTTCAAATTAGAAATATATTCAAATATGAAAATTTTGTGAAACCTCCAACTCTCTCCTTGGGTCCTTGAGTTGCTTAAGATTTTCTAGGATCACAACAAAATGCAAATTAAATATGACATGCATATGATGATCTATGTATAACCTCCAAATTGAGAATTGGGATGTTAGAAACCTTCCCCCCTTAAGATGAATCTCGTCCTGGAAATTCGGGTTGGTCAGCAAAAAGGTTTGGGTGGTCCTTGCGAAGATCTTCTTCTCGCTCCCAGGTGGCTTCCTCTTCGGTATGGTGGCTCCGCTGAACTTTGCAAAACTTGATAACCTTGCTGCGAGTAACACGACTGGAAAACTCGAGAATCTTGACTGGCTTCTCTTCATAGGTCAAATCACTATCCAACTGAATTGCTTCCAGTGGCACTGTATCTCTCAGAGTAATGTCGGCCATCTCTGCGTGGCACTTCTTCAACTGGAAAACATGAAACACATCATGAACTCTTGACAATCCTTCGGGTAATTCCAACTTGTACGCAACTTCTCCCATACGTTCCAAAACTCTATATGGTCCCACAAAACGTGGTGCTAGCTTTCCCTTGACTCCAAAATGTTTAACTCCTCGAAGTAGGGACACACGAAGATATGCTCTGTCTCCGACTTCGTAAGCTACCTCCTTGTGTTTAGTATCTGCATAGCTCTTCTGCTTGGACTGGGCTACCTTGAGTCTGTCTCGAATCAACTTAACCTTCTCCTCGGAATCTTTGATTAAGTCTGGTCCGAACAACTGTCAATCTCCAACTTCATCCCACGATAACGATGTCCTGCACCTCCTTCTATACAAAGCTTCAAAAGGGGCCATCTTCAAACTGGCTTGATAACTGTTGTTATAGGAGAACTCTGCATAGGGCAAATTATCATCCCAACTAGATCCATAATCTAGTGCACAAGCTCTCAACATGTCCTCCAGAATCCAATTGACTCTCTCGGTCTGTCCATCTGTCTGTGGATGGAAGGCCGTACTGAACTCTAGCCTGGTACCCAAAGTTTCATGCAACTGATTCCAAAACTTTGAAGTAAACTGTATTTCTCTATCTGATACAATGGTCCTCGGAACTCTATGCAGACATACAATCCTGGGTCATGTATATCTTCGCCAACTTAGCACTCGTATAAGTTGTCCTCATAGGGATGAAATGAGCTACTACTTTCATCAAGCGATCAACTACAACCTAGATAGAGTCATAGCCTGAACGAGTCCTGTGTAATCCAGTGATAAAATCCATGCCAAGTTTATCCCACTTCCATTCGGGTATCGGTAACGGCTGGAGCAATCCTACTGGTTTCTGATGCTCTACCTTAACTCTCTGACATACATCACATACTGCTACATACTCGGCAATATCCTTCTTCATTCCTGTCCACCAGAAACTTTCCTTCAAATCCAGATACATCTTGGTGTTGCGTGGGTGAATCGAGTAAGGCGAATCAAGAGCCTCCTGAAGAATCAACTTCCTGATCTCAGGGTCATTAGGCACATAAAAACGATCCTGGTTCGAGTAAGGCGAACCATAAGGTGTCGTGCTCATCCTCACGAAATCCTCTAGACTTTCCTTTACTCATCCTTTCCTTTATCTCAGCAATCTCCTTGTCCGTTTTCTGGGCTTCTCTAATCTTACCCAACAAAGTGGACTGAATTTTCAACGCTGCAACATAACCTCTCCAGGCATAGCTCTCGAAGGTCGTCTGCTAACTCCTTAGTTAATCCTCTAGTTATAAGCGTGTTAACATAACTCTTGCGCCTCAACACATCTGCTATGACATTGGCCTTTCCTGGATGATAATGCAATCTCATGTCATAATCCCTTATGAGCTCCAACCATCTCCTTTGCCTGAGATTCAACTCCTTCTACGTGAAGATATACTTCAAACTCTTATGATCTGTATAAACATCATAACGGTTACCGATGAGAAAATGTCTCCATGTCTTGAGCGCATGCACTACGGCTGCTAACTCCAAATCATGCCCAGCATAATTCAACTCATGAGGTCAAAGCTATCGTGAGGCATATGAAACAACTCTTCCATCCTGCATAAGCACACCTCCAAGTCCTCGATGTGAAGCGTCGCAATACACTTGCAAAACCTTGCGTAAATCTGGGAGAATCAGCACTGGGACTGTAAGCAAAGGTTTCTTTAACTCCTGAAAACTGGCCTCACAATCCTTAGTCCATTTAAACTTGGTGTCCTTCTTCAATAACTCCGTCATGGGCTTTGCAATCTTGGAAAATTCTCAATAAATCTCCGATAATACCATGCGAGTCCAAGAAAACTTCTGATCTCTCCCACTGAGGTGGGTGCCAACCATTTAGTGACAGAAGCAACCTTGGTAGGGTCTACTGCTATTCCTTCTCCGGATATAACATGTCCGAGAAATCCAACTTCCTTCAACCAAAACTCCATTTGCTGAACTTGGCATACAAATGATGTTCCCTGAGCTTCTCAAGAACCAAATACAAATGTTCCTTATACTCTTTTTCATTCTTCGAGTAGACCAGAATGTCATCAATGAACACCACGATGAACTTATCCAAAAACTCCATGAACACGTTGTTCATCATACTCATGAAATAGGCAAGGGCGTTAGTCAAACCAAATGACATAACTGTATACTCATATAGCCCATACCTCGTGGTAAAAGATGTCTTAGATATATCCTGCTCTTGAATCTTCAATTGGTGATAACCTGATCGAAGATTGATCCTAGAGAAGACTTTAGCTCATTGCAGCTGGTCAAACAAATCATTGATCACCAGCAGAAGGTATTTGTTCCTGATTGTCACCTCATTCAGCACACAGTAATCAACAACCATCCTCAAAGATCCATCCTTCTTCTCCACTAGAAACACTGGGGCTCCCCAATGCGATGAACTTGGTCGAATATAACCTTTCTCCAGTAACTCCTTAATCTGCTTCTTAATTTCCTCCAGATCATTAGAGGGCATCCGATACGGTCTCTTGGATATTGGTCCGGTGCCTGGAAATAACTCAATCAAAAACTCAACGTCTCGATCTGGTGGAATGCCTGGTAACTCCTCCAAAAATACATCGGGATAATCCTTCACCACTGGTACTTCGTCCTGAACAACTCCTGATAAGGAATTCTCCTGAGTCCACCTCGGGGCATGCCTAGACACATACTTGATCCTCCTTCCTTCCTGGGTGGTGAGAAGAATTGATTTACTGGTGCAATCGATGTTTCCTTCAAACTTGGATAGCCAATCCATGCCTAGTATCACATCCAATCCTTGTGACTTCAGGACAATCAAGTCAGTGGGGAAAGCATGTCTACCTATGGTTACTGGCAACTAATAGCATCCCCTACTAGCCATATACTCCGCTCCTGGGGAACTTACTAACATAGGTGACTTAAGGGATACTGTTGGCAACTTATACTTATCCACAAATCCCCTTGATATAAATGAATGAGATGCACCAGCATCGAAAAGAACAAGTGTTGTAAATGCATTAATCAAAAACTTACCAACAACTGTGTCAGGTTGATCCTCAATCTCCTCCACACTGACGTGGTTCACCTGACCTTTGGTGAAGGGGTTGGGCTTCTTTGCAGAACTTCCATTGCCATTTCCATTCTTTGCTTCAGGACATTCAGTGGCATAATGTCCGGTCTTCCCGCACTTGAAACAAGTAACGTGACTCGGATCCCTCATGGCTGGTGTTGCGGGGTTGGAATGGTTCTGACTGTTGCTTCCTCCATTCCCATTGCCATTCTTAGGGCCACTATGGTTGTGTGAACTTCCTCCATTGTGCGTATGTCCTCCATGGTTATGGCCTCCATGGTTGTGAGTATGTCCTCCAGAGTACGAGGAATAGCGGGGCTTCTACTGAGCTCCAGAAGTGTACCTCCCCTGTCCATAATTCCTCTTGCGTCTGTCAATCTGTTGCTGTTTGCCTTCTACCATGATGGCCCTGTCTACCAACTCCTGGTAGTTGTTGAAAGTTGCCACCATCAACTGCATGCTTAGCTCATCATTAAGTCCCTCAAGAAACTTCTCCTGCTTCGCGGCATCTGTGGCCACATCATCTGGGGCATAGCGGGCTAACTTGCTAAACTCATCCACATACTGTCCCACTACATGACTTCCTTGGCGCAAGTTGCGAAACTCGCGCTTTTTCATGCTCATTGCTCCTATTGAAACATGGGCGGTGCAGAAAGCCTGCTGAAACTGATCCCATGTAACTGTATCAATGGGGTAAGTGGTGGTGAAGTTCTCCCACCAAAATGCTGCGGGTCCATCAAGCTGATATGCGGCAAAGCACACTCTCTCTGCATCTGTGCATCCTGCAGTAGTCAGCTCCCTTCCAATCTTGTGGAGCCAATCATCTGCAACAATCGGCTCGGTGCTGCTAGAGAACACCGGCGGATTCAACCTCAGAAAACGGGCTAGGTTGTCAACAGGGGGTGGTGGCGGTGGGTTGTTGTTGTTGTTGTTGTTGTTGTTATTGTTGTTGTTGCCTTGATTCTGGTTCTGAACTAGCATCTGCATCAAGGCAATCTGCTGCTGGATCAACTAAGTGAGCTCCGGTGGGAACAGAATCCATTGTCACATCTCGGAGGCATCTGATGGGTTAGAAGGGGTGAGAAAACAGAATAGAATAAGGTCTAAGAGAGATTCATTACCCATATGCACATGAGGTAAATTCAATCAATTCACTTCATTCAACAATCAAACAAGGTTCACACAAAGGGTCTAACTATGATTACAACTCGATCGATGCTCACTACTTGGAAGAATACTACTAGTAACATGGTGGTCGTCTAGAAATTTTGATCGGAGGAAGACTCCATGATATCATCTCCAGCTTCGTCAACATAGTCGTCATCACTGTCATCATTTGCATCACTGTCCGTGTCAGTGTCGTCCAAGATGATGTAGTCCTCCGAACGGATCTCCTTTGCAGGTTCTCGCTTATGATTCTCCACAGGTAGTCCTAGCTTCCTCTTCAAATCTTCATGCTTCTCTAGTAGTACAACAATTTCTTCCTCGTATCCATCGCGTGTAGACTTGAGTTACTCTTCTACTTTGATATTCTTTTTCATCAGCTTCTTGATCTTCTTCATGTTGAAACACAGTTGATTCTCTTGTCGGCGAATGTGATCACCCATCTCCTGAATGTAAGCTGCAATTGATCCATCCTTCCTGGTACGAATCATCTCCCATTCTTCGTCTCGGCGGCCGCATATTTGATATATGGTGTTTTCCAGCTCCTTGTGATACACCTCACATATGCATCCAAAAGTGATGTGGGCTGCCATGCTCTTTCCCAAACTCCAACTTGGTGCATCCTGGTATAAATCAATAGGCTCCGTTGTTGGTGCAAATGTCCTCCCAGGTACCTAGACTTTGATCTTCCAGTGCTCCTATTCCAGTAAAGTTGAAGAGAAAGTCCCAGTAAAGCTTGGTAGTCCGATGTTCAGGTACTTAGTGACTTCCTTCAAGTGTCGTCCGAAAGGGGTGTCGTCATCCGGTTGAGTGAACTTGTTTCTGGGGTCCGCCATCTATAGAGTAGAATTAGAGGAGAATTAGAAATGAGCAAAGAAGAAAATTCATGCGGCTTATTCTAGTGGTCGTGTCCTACAGTCAGCGTAAGCTCTGATACCATCTTGTAGCGACCACGATCCCAATGAACCGAAGTCTCTGTGCTTAAGTGTCATCCCTGGATCGATAATGCTGACACACACAGTACTCGAGGAATTATAGAAGAGTTCAATCACACACTTATTACATCGAGTCCTGATAAAGAACACGATTACACAAAAATAATATGGCTGAAGGCCATCTAAACTAAACTACTGCGGAAGCTTCAAAGGTAAATGAGCCCATCAACTCTAACCGCATAGTTGAGTGCATGACAACGACCTATCGCACCTTATTCGGTCGTCTGAGTAGTCTTCAACATGAGATGTTGCAGCCGTGTAGGTCAGCACATTGAATATGCTGGCAGAGTTACACTGTAAAGCAAATCAATGCAAGAACTACATCTACATGCAATATTTGGCTGGTGGAGGCTCTAAGTTTATGATTTTTCATAAAGCTAGTTTTTCCCTACAACAAAGGAATAGAGTTTAATAAACTACGCCCAAGTTGTACCAGTATTTGAGAAGGTTCCTCCAACTCAAATCCCAATTAAACAAGTATCATCATTAAACCCAATTCAATAAATTAAAGAGTGATGAGATCAACAATAATATCCAATTCTAGATACTCAAGATGTTCATAACCGGGAACACGGCTAACCATGATTAGTTTATACACTCTGTAGAGGTTGCACACTTTTCCCCACAGGACTCGACCGCATCCATGATCGGAAGATCGAGACATAGTCTTTCTGAAGCATTAATTCTCTACTCCGGGCAGAGTGGTACACCTACTTTCCCCTACATCTGCTAGTCCACCTCTTCGAGAGCTCATACAACTTACTCAAGTACGCCAGAGCCCATAATGGCTTGTGGCTGCACATGGAAGTTTCTAGTCATGAAATATCATATGATCCCTTTGTGCCTGGGTGGCGAATCGAGGAAAAATCACATGGGTACTCCGAGATTTCCCAAATGGACAAACACTAGATTCTCTAGGTGCCCCAACCAATCCACCCAGACGTGTATTAAAGTTGCCACCTTAATGTTATCCAAAATTAATAACTCTCGAAACTTCTATGTGTATCACGATCCAATCACTGTCTATGAGCATGTCTAAGCAATAATTTAGCATAAGTATATTCCCGGGGTGATCAAAAGGTATTAGGTTCCTACCTCATAATACTACAACCAAACCACATGTTCCCAATCCTACTCATGCAAATATTTGAGGGGCAAAGCTAATGAATAGTAAAAACTGGGTATAGAAGGGTATGATCAAAGTGTAACTTGCCTTGCTGATAATATGCAAACTCTAGTGATTCGTAGTAACAAGCTTCACACTCCGGGTAATCTAGCGTAGACAAACAGTAGCATACATAAGCAACCACTCAAACAAAACAGAGAGAAAATGAGAAAAGATCCAAGTCAAACTCGAAACAAACAAACCACTAAACTAAACATAAAATAAAACCTAACAACATTATTTTCATGTGGATTAAATCTTAACAGAAGGTACATGTGACTAGCTACAATTTGCAAAAATAATCAACTCAAACGGAGATACGAAACTCAAGATACAAATAAAACAAGATCGATTACTAAACTCAAATTTTTAAATTGTCAAAATCATATTCAAGTTGGTTTACTGGAAAGAAGATATCGTTACGAAGATTTCGGCATTTGTTTCATCTAATTTGGATAAACGAGCAAGAAGATACGCTAGTTCTAAGATTAGGGATAAATTGTGAGAAAACTATTCACAGATAGGTCCCTGGCCGAAAATAAAACTAAAAAGAAAAATCTACGAAACGAACGTTCGCTAACAGAACTAAACGAACGAAATCGTTCATTAAAACAATCTAACGGGTGAACGTTCGTAATCCAACGAGCTAACTAAAAAACCGATCTAAAAACTAAACCGAACAAAACCAAAGAAAACCCGAGTTGGTTTTTACCGGTCAACGCGGCGAACTCCGGCGGCGGCGGCGGGCGTGGCGGCGGGGTCGGCTGCGGCGGGGCGGGGCGTCGGGTGCAGGCGGCGGGGTTGGCGGCGGCAGCAGCGGCATGAGCGGCGGCGACGGCAGGCAGCGGCGCTCGCGACGGCAGTGGGCGGCGGCGGTGGTGCGGTGCTACGGCGGAAGGGAGATACGAGGAGGAGAGGGGGCCGCGGCGGCTCCTTATAATGGGGGACCCTGGGGGATCCGACTTGGGGAGGGGGTCGGCGCGCGGCGGGGAGAGCCCGGACTCCTCGGAGTCCGGCGTCGGCACGGCGTCGCGGCGGGGAAGGCGGTGGCACGCGAGTGGGCCGGCTGGGCCTTCGGCCTAGTTTGGTCCGAAACTTTAAAAAAAGATTTCCGCACAGAAGAAAATCCTAATAAAATATAAGTAAAATTCTAAAAATTTCAGAAACAATTTTCACCGGCCCTACCTAATATTTAGGACATGATGAACATTTTTCTGGACTAAATGCAGTTTTCAAAAATGCATGTTTTTCTCTATTTCAAATAAAATACAAATAAAATAATAATTTTATTTTAAAATTTCTTCTCCAATATTTCTACCATTTTGAAGAAGTCGTATTATCTTCTCTCATTTATTTTGTTGTTGGAAATAATTGGAGAGAAATTTATTAAAATCAAATTGATCCTCTTTTCAAATTTGAAATAAATTCAAATATGAAAATTTTGTGAAACCTCCAACTCTCTCCTTGGGTCCTTGAGTTGCTTATGATTTATAGGATCACAACAAAATGCAAAGTAAATATGATATACATATGATGATCTAGGTATAACCTCCAAATTCAAAATTGGGATGTTACACACACATGATAGTCCTACTATCTTTTTGAATTCTCCCAACTACACTATATCGGAGAAGTGTGCGCTTATTAATGATTACATTGATGGGTTGCCTTTTACCATTACACATGATGATTTTGATGAATATAATATGCATTTGCTTGCTGCTCCTACTTGCAATTATTATGAGAGAGGAACTAAATCTCTGCCTCTCTATGTTTCCAGTACGATAAAATTGCAAAAAACTCTTTATACTATGCATTGGCCTTTATTTTGTGTGCATGAATTGTTCTTTTATGACATGCCCATGCATAGGAAGAGAGCTAGACTTCGTCATTACATGATATATGTTACTTTGTGCTCACTACTAAATTACAAATCATTGTTAATTATTGGATTTGATACACCTTGGGATCCGGGTGGATCCATTACTTGAGCACTATAGGGCTAGCTTAATGGCTTTAAAGAAAGAGCTGCCAGGGAGACAACCCGGAAGTTTTAGAGAGTCATTTATTTCTCTTGAGTGCTTTTATAAAGTTCAAAACAAATACCCCGGAAGGCATCCCCTCTTTCTTCTAACGATCATCGGTAATTTTACTTGGAGCTATATCTTTATTCGTCACATGATATGAGTAAATCTTGGAGTGTTGTGTGCCTTTTATTTTTATTTTATTAATGCACCATGCTGGTATGAGATAGTCCTTGGTAGATTTAGATAATGCTCTTTGCACTTCACTTATATCTTTTGAGTATGGCTTTATAGAATGCTTCATGTGCATCACTTATATCATTTGAAGTTTGGATTGCCTATTTCCCTACACATAGAAAAATGCCATTTGTTGAATGCTCTTTTGCTTCACTTATATTTGTTAGAGTGTGGGCATATCTTTTGTAGAAAGCATTAAACTCTCTTGCTTCACTTATATCTATTTAGAGAGATGACAGGAATTGGTCATTCACATGGTTAGTCATAAAATCCCACATAAAACTTGTAGATCACTGAATATGATATGTCTGATTCCTTGCAATAGTTTTGTGATGTAAAGGTCGTGATATTGGAGTCATGCTAGTGAGTAATTGTGGATTGGTAGAAATACTTGTGTTTAAATTTGTGATTCCCGTAGCATGCACATAAGGTGAACCGTTATGTGATGAAGTCGGAGCATGATTTATTTTTTTATTGTCATCCTTTGTGTGGAGGTCGGGATTGCGTGATGGTTAACTCCTACCAACCCTTCCCCTAGGAGCATGCGTGTAGTACTTTGTTTCAATGGCTAATGAATTTGTGCAATAAGTATGTGAGTTCTTTATGACTAATTTTGAGTCCATGGATTATAGCACTCTCACCCTTCCATCATTGCTAGCCTCTTCGGTACCGTGCATTACCCTTTCTCACCTTGAGAGTTTGTGCAAACTTTGTGGGTGCATCCAAATCCCGTGATACGATACACTCTATCACACATAAGCCTCCTTATATCTTCCTCAAAACAGTCACCATACCTACCTATCATGGCATTACCCTTTCTGATATATATTGTCATGCAACTTCCATCATCATCATATACATGACTTGAGCATTCGTTGTCATATTGCTTTGCACGATCATAAGATAGCTAGCGTACTATTTTCATGGCTTGTCCATTTTTTGATATCTTTGCTATGCTAGATCATTACACATCCTGGTACACTGCCAAAGGCATTCATATAGAGTCATATTTTGTTCCAGTATCGAGTTGTAATATTGAGTTGTAAGTAAATAAAAGTGTGATGATCATCATTATTAGAGCATTGTCCCAGTGAGGAAAGGATGATGGAGACTATGATTCCCCCACAAGTCGAGATGAGTCTTTGGACTTTAAAAAAATAAAAGAGGCCAAAGAAGCCCACAAAAAAATAAAAAAAAAGAGAAAAAGAGAGAAGGGGCAATGTTACTATCCTTTTACCACACTTGTGCTTTACAGTAGCACCATGTTCTTCATATAGAGAGTCTCTTGAGTTATCACTTTCATATACTAGTGGGAATTTTCATTATAGAACTTGGCTTGTATATTCCGATGATGGGGTTCCTCAAATGCCCGAGGTCTTCATGAGCAAGCAAGTTGGATGCACACCCACTTAGTTTTCAGTTTGAGATTTCATACACTTATAGCTCTAGTGCATCCGTTGCATGGCAATCCCTACTCACTTGCATCGATATCGATTGATGGGCATCTCCATAGCCCATTTATTTGCCTAGTTGATGTGAGACTTTCTCCCTTTTTTGTCTTCTCCACAACCACCATATTCTATTCCACCCATGAGTTGTGTCCATGGCTCACGCTCATGTATTACATGAAAGTTGAAAAGGTTTGAGAATACTCAAGTATGAAACAATTGCTTGGCTGAAACCGGGGTTGTGCATGATTTAAATACTTTGTGTGGTGAAGATGGAGCATAGCCAGACCATATGATTATGTAGGGATAACTTTCTTTGGCCATGTTATTTTGAAAAGACATGATTGCTTCATAAGTATGCTTGAAGTATTATTGTCTTAATGTCAAATGATAGACTATTGCTTTGAATCACTCATGTCTTAATATTCATGCCATGATTAGATTACATGATCAAGATTATGCTAGGTAGCATTCCACATCAAAAATTAACTTTTTTCTAAATTACCTACTCGAGGACGAGCAGGAATTAAGCTTGGGGATGTTGATACGTCTCCATCGTATCTATAATTTTTGATTGTTTCATGCCAATATTCTATAACTTTTACATACTTTTGGAAACATTTTATACTATTTTTAGGACTAACATATTGATCCAGTGCCTAGTGCCATTTCCTGTTTGTTGCATGTTTTTTGTTTCACAGAAAATCCATATCAAACGGAGTCCAAACGCGATAAAAACTTTCAGAGATTTTTTTGGAATATATGTGATTTTGGGGAAAAAGAATCAACGCGAGACGATGCCCGAGGAATCCACGAGGCAGGGGCGCCCCCCTGACGCTCGTGGACACTCCATAAGGTAGTTGGTGCCCTTCTTTCGCCGCAAGAAAGCCAATATCTAGATAAAAAGCATGTCCAAATTTCAGCCCAATCGGAGTTACGGATCTCCGGGAATTTAAGAAACGGTGAAAGGGCAGAATCAAGGAGCGCAGAAACTGAAGGAAACAGAGAGAGAGAGAGAGATCCAATCTCGGGGGGGATCTCGCCCCTCCGCCGCCATGGAAGCCATGGACCAGAGGGGAAACCCTTCTCCCATATAGGGGGAAGGTCAAGGAAGAAGAAGAAGAAGAAGAAGAAGAAGAAGAAGAAGAAGAAGAAGAAGAAGAAGAAGAAGAAGAAGAAGAAGAAGAAGTGAGGCTCTCCCCCCCTCTCCCCCGGTGGCGCCAGAACGCAGTTGGGGCCATCATCCCCACAACGATCTACTCCAACAACTTCACCACCGTCATCAACAACTCTTCCCCCCTCTAAGCAGCGGTGTAACCCCTCTTTTACCCGATGTAATCTCTACTTAAACATGGTGCTCAATGCTATATATTATTTCCCGATGATGTATGGCTATCCTATGATGTTTGAGTAGATCCGTTTTGTCCTATGGGTTGATTGATGACCGTGATTGGTTCGAGTTGCTTGTTTTATTATTGGCGATGTCCTATGGTGCTCTCTGTGTCGCGCAAGCACGAGGGAACCACACTGTAGGGTTTGCAATATGTTCATAATTTGCTTATGGTGGGTGGCATGAGTGATAGAAGGACAAACCCGAGTAAGTAGGTTGTTTGCGTATGGGAATAAAGAGGACTTGATAATTTAATGCTATGGTTGGGTTTTACCTTAATGATCTTTAGTAGTTGTGGATGCTTGCTAGAGTTCCAATCATTAATGCATATGATCCAAGAAGAGAAAGTATGTCCCTCATATAAAATTGCAATAATGATTACCGATCTAGTTAACGATTTCCTAGGGACAAATAACTTTCTCGTGACAAAAAGCTCTAATAAAACTAACTTAGTTGTGTCTTTATCTAAACAACTCCTACTTTTTATTTACGTGCTCTTTATTATCTTGCAAACCTATCCAACAACACCTACAAAGTACTTCTAGTTTCATACTTGTTCTAGGTGAAGTGAACGTTAAGCGTGCGTAGAGTTGTATCGGTGGTTGATAGAACTTGAGGGAATATTTGTTCTACCTTTAGCTCCTCGTTGGGTTCGACACTCACTCTTACTTATCGAAAGAGGCTACAACTGATCCCCTATACTTGTGGGTTATCAGGTATGAACCATGCAAAGTAGGAATACAATAGATATTACACCAATATAAATAAAGAGTGAGTTTGCAACAGTACCTTAAAGTGGTGATTTATTTTCTTATACTAATGGAGCTCACGAGATTTTCTATTGAGTTTTTTGTTCTGAAGTTTTCAAGTTTTGGGTAAGGATTTGATGAACTATGGAATAAGGAGTGGCAAGAGCCTAAGCTTGGGGATGCCCAAGGCACCCCAAGGTAATATTCAAGGACAACCAAAAGCCTAAGCTCAGGGATGCCCCGGAAAGCATCCCCTCTTTCGTCTTCGTCTATCGGTAACTTTACTTGAGGCTATATTTTTATTCACCACATGATATGTGTTTTGCTTGGAGCGTCTTGTATGATTTGAGTCTTTGCTTTTTGGTTTTGCACTGTACACACCTTTTGGGAGAGACACGCATGAATCGTGATTTATTAGAATACTCTGTGTGCTTCACTTATATCTTTTGAGCTAGGCATTTTGCTCTAGTAGTTCACTTATATCTTTTTAGAGCACGGTGCTGGCTTTATTTTATAGAAATTTATGAACTCTCATGATTCACTTATATTATTTTGAGAGTCTTTTAGAACAACATGGTAATTTGCTTTGGTTATAAATTTAGTTCTAATATGATAGGCATCCAAGAGGAATACAATAAAAACTTTCATATAAAGTGCAATAAATACTATGAGAAGTTTGCTTCTTTATGATTGTTTTGAGATATGAAGATGGTGATATTAGAGTCATGCTAGTGGAGTAATTGTGAATTTGAGAAATACTTGTGTTGACGTTCGTGAGTCCCGTAGCATGCATGTATGGTGAACCGTTATGTAACGAAGTTAGAGCATGAAGTATTTTTTGATTGTCATCCTTTGTGTGGAGGTCGGTATCGCGCGATGGTTAAATCCTACCAACCCTTCCCCTAGGAGCATGCGCGTAGCGCTTGGTTTTGATGACTTATATATTTTTGCAATAAGTATGTGAGTTCTTTATGACTAATGTTGAGTCCATTGATTATACGCACTCTCACCCTTCCACCATTGATAGCCTCTCTTGTGCCACGCAACTTTCACCGATACCATACACCCACCATATACCTTCCTCAAAATAGCCACCATACCTACCTATTATGGCATTTCCATAGCCATTCTGAGATATATTGCCATGCAACTTTCCGCTATTCCGTTTATTATGACACATTTCGTCATTGTCATATTGCTTTGCATGATCATGTAGTTGACATCGTATTTGTGGCAAAACCACCCTTCATAATTCTTTCATACATGTCACTCTTCATTCATTGCACATCCCGGTACAGCGTCGGAGGCATTCACATAGAGTCATATTTTTGTTCTAAGCATCGAATTGTAATTTTCCGAGTTGTAATTTTTCAGTTGTAAGTAAATAAAAAAGAGGCCAAAATAAAAAAAGGAGGCCAAAGAAGCCAAGAAAAAAAGGAAAAGAAAAAAAGAGAAAAAAAGAAAAAGAAAAAAATGAGAGAAAAAGAGAGAAGGGGCAATGTTACTATCCTTTTTCCACACTTGTGCTTCAAAGTAGCACCGTGATCTTCATGATAGAGACTCTCTTATTTTGTCACTTTCATATACTAGTGGGAATTTTTCATTATACAACTTGGCTTGTATATTCCAATGATGGGCTTCCTCAAATGCCCTATTTCTTCATGAGCAAGCAAGTTGGTTGCACACCCACTTAGTTTCTTTTTGAGCTTTCATACACTTATAGCTCTAGTGCATCTGTTGCATGGCAATCCCTACTCACTCACATTGATATCAATTAATGGGCATCTCCATAGCCCATTGATACGCCTAGTTGTTAAGGCATAACTCTCTCTATGTAGTCTTGGTGATTGATGACAACAATTTTGCGGACTAATCGTGTGCAATGAGCATTTCAGAGATTCATCCTTTGGCACGAGATGATTCCTTCCCCTCGGAGTATTAATCGAAGATGGTGTAGCTCTTTCATTTCAGTTTTGGTGGACTTGATTCGTAGGAGTCACCATACAATCAAGAGGGGGTCCGCATTGGTAAGGCTAGGGTGGAATGAACACATACACATCCTCTTTGCACCCACAGAGCCTTCCCACCTCGATGGAGTTTCCTCTTTGCTTCCCTGAGTGTGTCTTTATCCCAGCGGTAGTACCGCGGACCCTAGCGGTAGTACCGCTCAAGAGCCATAGGCGGCAGTACCGGTCTGCAGCAGTAGTACCGCCTGGGGGTCCTCAGCCGTAGTACCACTGCGGCACTGGTCTCCTATGGCCTCGACTCGAGGGGGGTCGCCTCTCGTGTCAGGTTGTGCGGCACTAGCAGTGGCAGTAGAAGTGGTAGTACTGCCCTACCACCGCGGCTAGTACCGCCCTCGGTCCGATTCCTGCTCAACATCTAGCCCTCCCAGTATGCGCGGCAGTACTGTGAGGGGGAGCGGCAGTACCGTTGGGCCCAGGGGTAGTACCGCTGCCCACTGTGGTAGTACCGCCCTCTGCGAGGCTGATTGAGGGGTAATGGTTGGATTGTTTCCCCCTTCCATAAAAGGAGGTCTTCTTCTCCAAAGTTGACTTATCTCTTCCCCCAAGCTCCATTGATGCTGCAAGCTCCATTTTCGCCCGATGTCTCTCCCTAGCCAATCAAACTTGTTGATTCTCTAGGGATTGGTTGAGAAGGCCCCGATCTACACTTCCACCAAGAGAAATTTGATTCCCCCACTAATCCCTTGCGGATCTTGTTACTCTTGGGTGTTTGACCACCCTAGAAGGTTGAGGTCACCGTGGAGTCATAGTCCATTGTGGTGAAACTTCGTGGTGTCGTGGGGAGCATCCAATTAAGTTGTGGAGATTGCCTCAACCTTATTTGTAAAGGTTCGATCACCGCCTCCAAGGGCACCAATAGTGGAATCACGACATCTCACATTGTGTGAGGGCGTGAGGAGAATACGGTGGCCCTAGTGGCTTCTTGGGGAGCATTGTGCCTCCACACCACTCCAACAGAGACGTACTTCCCTTCAAAAGGAAGGAACTTCGGTAACACATCCTCGTCTCCACCGGTTCCGCTTTTGGTTATCTCTCTCCTTTACTTGTACAAGAGGGGATGCCTTTCGTGGACTAACAAATGTCAGTTTTGCCAATGATCGTGCTTGCAGTGCTTGTATCGAAGGAAAGTTACATGAGAAGGCTCACCCTCCCACGACTATCATCTACTCGAAGAGACCCTTGGAGCTCCTTCACATGGATCTCTTTGGGCCTCCATCATTTGATAGTCTTGGGGGTAGAAAGTATTGCTTGGTGAGATGATTACTCAAGGTACACTTGGGTATATTTCTTCAAGAGGAAGAGTGAAACTCAACAAACTGTCATCGACTTTGCAAATGAAGATCAACGTCAACACGATGCAAAGATCTTGACAATAAGAAGTGACAATGGCACCGAGTTCAAGAACTACACCTTGGATGAGTTTCTTAGTGATGAGGGGATCAAGCATCAATATTAGGCACCATACACCCCTCAACAAAATGGTGTTGCAGAGAGGAAGAATCAGACGTTGATGGATGCATCAAGGACCATGATGGCGGAGTTCAAGTCTCCTTACAACTTTTGGACCAAAGCCATCAACACCGCGTGTCATGCATCCAATCGGCTCTATCTCCGCAAAGGCTTGAACAAGACTCCATATGAAATACTCACCGGAAACAAGCCCAACCTCAAGTACTTCCGGGTGTTCGGTTGTAAGTGTTTCATTCTCAAGAAAGGTGTTCGTTTGCCTAAATTTGAGGCTAGAGCTCATCAGGGCATATTTGTCAGTTATGCTACAAACTCTCATGCTTACCGTGTCCTCAACAAGTCCACGGGACTCATTGAGGAGACGTGTAACATGGAGTTTGACGAGAATGACGGCTCCCAAGTGGAGCAAAGTGGTACTTGTGATGTAGGTGATGAAATTCCTCCCCAAGCCATAAGAAGAATGGGTGTTGGTCATATCCTACCCATTGAGGAACCCCTTGTGGCCGAAGGAGAAGGACAATGCTCCAATCATGTGGAGCCATCACCGACCCAAGACCCACACGCTTCCGAAGAACAAAGTGAAGGCCCTCAACCTCGTGAACAAGATCAAGGACAAGATCAACCTCATGATGGTTTTGAGCCACCAAGTGATGCCCAAGGTCAAGTTCTCCCTTCCGAGCAAGTTCAAGATCAAGAGCAAGCTCAAGATCAAGAACAAGCTCAAGACGGCGCTCAAGATGATCAGGTTTGCGCTCCTCTTTTCACTCCTGAGGAGGAATTAGAGCATCGTGCCACTAAGATCGCACCCAAACTCACAACCAAAGGTCATCTCATGGGGAATGTGGTTGGAAGCCTAAGAAAGGGGGTAAGCACTCATAGACAATTAGAAAACTATTGTGAACATCACGCGTTTGTTTCTTGTGTCGAACCCCAAAAGGTCTATGAGGCGCTCGAGGATCCAGATTGGCTCAATGCCATGCATGAAGAACTCAACAACTTCGAGCATAATCAAGTGTGGAGATTGGTGCCAAGGCCAATGGGGAATCATAATGTCATTGGAACCAAGTGGATATTCAAGAACAAGCAAGATGTTCATGGGATCATTGTTCGCAAACAAGGCTTGTTTGGTGGCACAAGGCTACTCCCAAGTCGAGGGTATCGACTATGGTGAAATCTTTGCTCCCATTGCTCGCCTTGAATCTATTCGTTTGTTGATTGCTTATGCTTCTCATCATAATTTCAAGTTGCAACAAATGGATGTGAAGAGTGCTTTTCTTAATGGTCCTATTAATGAGTTGGTGTATGTCAAACAACCCCCGGGGTTCGAGGATCCCTATTTCCCCGATCATGTGTACCAACTCGACAAGGCACTCTATGGCCTTAAACAAGCCCCACATGCGTGGTATGAGCATCTTACCGAGTTGTTGCAAGATCGTGGGTTCGAAATTAGGAAAATCGACCCCACTCTTTTTTACTAAGAAGGTCAAAGGGGAGTTGTTTGTATGCCAACTATATGTTGATGATATTATCTTTGGTTCCCCTAACAATGCTTTCAATGAGAAATTTGCCGCTCTCATGACCTCAAAGTTCAAGATGTCTATGATGGGAGAGTCGAAGTTCTTTCTTGGGTTCGAAATCAAGCAAAGAAGAGAAGGAACCTTCATCAACCAAGCCAAATACACTCAAGACATGCTCAAGATATTCAAGCTAAGTGATGTCAAGCCGGCTTCCACTCCAATGCCCGTCAAATGCCAACTTGACATAGATCCCAATGGTAAAGCAGTGAATCAAAAGGTATATCGCTCCATGATTGGGTCCTTGCTTCACCTTTGTGCATCTAGACCGGATATCATGTTGAGTGTGGGAATGTGTGCACGGTTTCAAGCCGCACCTAAGGAAAGCCACTTTGTGGCGGTCAAGCAAATCTTTGGGTATTTGGCTCATACCCCAAACTTTGGCTTATGTTACCCAAGAGGAGCGAACTTCGATCTTTTGGGCTATTCAGACTCAGATTGGGTGGGAGACAAAGTGGATAGGAAGTCCACCTCTGAGGGTGCCAATTTCTTGGTTGCTCTTTGGTGAGTTGGTCTTCTAAGAAGCAAAGTTGTGTGTCTCTCTCGTCCATCGAAGCGGAGTATGTGGCTGCCGGTAGTTGTTGTGCTCAACTCCTTTGGATGAGGCAAACTTTGAAGGATTAGGATGTCACTTGTGACGAAGTGCCTCTTTGGTGTGACAATGAAAGTGCCATCAGGATCTCTCTCAACCCGGTGCAACACTTCAAGATGAAGCATATTGAGATTCGGTATCACTTCATCCGGATCACATTAGGCGAGGAGAGATCAAGCTCAAGTATGTCAACACTCATGATAACCTTGCAGATATTTTCACGAAGCCCTTGGATGAAGCAAGATTTCGTGAGTTAAGGCATGAGCTAAATATCATTGATTCGATCAATGTAGCTTGAATTCTTGCACACCCCACCATACTCAACTTGATATCTTGTTTAGATGTAGGCATGGACACCCCTCCCCCTATTATGCATAAATTGATCAAGTCTTTCACATTAGCCATTTGACACTCGAAATGGTCTTTGGATCCTCGAACAATTTCCGAAGCGAAGAGTTAATCTTCGACATAGTCCCATTCCGCAGTGGCTATCACGCCCTGCTCGGACGAACCGCATTTGCAAAATTCAATGCGGTGCCGCACTACGCATATCTCAAGCTCAAGATGCCAGGTCCTCGCGGAGTCATTACGGTAAATGGAAACACCGAACGCTCTCTCCGAACGGAGGAGCACACAACGGCCCTGGCGGCGGAAGTACAGAGCAGCCTTTCAAGGCAACTCTCCAATCCGGGTGTTAAACGTCCGGACAACGTCAAGCGCGCCCGAAGCAACCTACAACAAAGCCGGCTGGCACGTTCTGAGCAAGCATAGCAGTGCGGCCCCAACCCCAGCCCTCGCCAGATGGTGATATCGGTACCACACGTACATAATTACGCTTTGAAAATACCATGGGCATAAGGGGAGGGGCACAACCACGGCACGCCCAGAATGCGGCTCAACCGCACTTAGGGGCTCCCTATTCTTCCATTTCTTTTTATATACTTTCAGGACCCAATTATTCGAAAGGCCTGTCCGGCAATACACTCGCCGAACACATGATGCAACAGCCAGGGAGAGAACAAGCCGCGTCGAATGTCCAGGTGGTCTCTAGAACGAGCTAAATACCTGTTTTTTACTTAAAGTCCCGCAGCTTGCCCCTGGAGGGGGACATGTCAAATAATCCCATCTCTTGCTTATCGCACTATTTGTATCGTTCTTCTTTCATAGCAGCCCTTTTTAATAAACAATACATAGCTCTTATCTATTATTGTATTCATCTATTTATACAAATATGTTCAGTCATGACATTATGCAACCGTACACTTTGGTACGGCCAATACACCAGGGGCTTAAGCACCCCATAACATGGTGTGTGAAGACCGAACACTCCCATGAGTGCGGCACCCCGAACTTATAGCACTATATGCATCGGCTCCGAATCATGTCTTGGATCAATAGTTGGGTTTGCCCAGCTCCCATGTTTTGGTACCTTACGTTCCGCAATGTTGGCTAAGGTAGCGCTGGGAGAACTACTGCGATTGTGCCCCAGTTGAGCTGGGTTAACACCTCAGTAGAGAAAGCTAAAACTGACCGTCATGATAGTGCGAGAGACCGGTCGCTGTTCGCGAGGTTTTTCGAGTCCCTAAAGACTTATGCTTCTTAGAGCGAGGAGCCGGATTTATCCGGCCTAGGCGTGGATAGCACCCCGAACTCGGTCTTCCGAATACTAGGGGCTTTGCCGAAATTTAAAATTATAGAATTCTATGGCTAAGTGAGAGTGATAAAGCATTATAAGTCCGATGGCCTTGTTCGTTGTGCTGAGCGCCTCCCTAGATGGACCCAAGAATGGGAACAAGAGCGCTCAGGTTTATCCCGAACACCCCAACACTCGTGGCATGGGGGTAGAAGCCGTCGACTTGCATCTCTCAGATTTAATAAACGGCCGCACAGAAGGTAATATTATAAATTAACAAGCGTTGCTTAACGCATATGAACAAAGTTTTCAGCGTACTGGATAACAGATGCGAGTCTACTCAAAAATTACATCTTTGGAGCATTCACCCGCTATAAGGCGGGCACCCTTCAGGACGCCCTTATAATACATCTCGGGCGTGCGATACTCCTTGCCTGGCGATGGCGTGTCCGTCAAAAGCTTCTCAGCGTCCAGCTTGCCCCAGTGCACTTTAGCCCGGGCAAGGGCCTGACGGGCACCTTCAATACAGACGGAGTGCTTGATGACCTCAATCCACGGACACGTGTCCACTAGCCACCGCACCAGACCGAAGTAGCTCCCAGGCATGGCTTCTCTAGGCCACAGCCAAACTATGAGGCCCTTCATGGCTTGTTCGGCCACCTTGTGGAGCTCGACCAGCTGCTTCAGCTGGTCGCTCAGGGGCACCAGATGTTCGGCCTCAGCATACTGAGACCAAAACACCTTTACCGTCGAGCTCCCCTCCTCGGCTCGGTAGAACACGGCAGCATCAGACACACTATGGGGCAGATCGGCGAACGCTCCTGGAGAGCTCCGGATTCGGGTAAGTAACAGATAATTTACTTTTATATTCTTGCTTTGCATAAAGAATGCCTTACCCGCCGCTATCTTCTTCATCGCCTCGATCTCCTAGAGGGCCTTCTGGGCTTTGGCCTTAGCGGTTTTGGCACTCTCAAGAGCCAAGGCAAGCTCGGACTCTCGAGTCTTCGAGTCACGCTCCAAACTCTCATGTTTTTCCACGAGAGCCTGGAGCTCTTGCCGCACCTCCGCCACCCGCGCCTCCTGCTTCTCTCGCTCGGTGTGCTCCAAGGCCGCACTATTTTCGGCCTTGGACACCGCTTCCTTCAGGGTCGCCACCTCGGCCGTGGCCCCTGCAACATTTACGTTTGTCCTGTCATTATTTGCAACCAAGTATTTCTTTATACATTTACATGCAGTATTACATACCGTCCTTGTCCTCGAGCTGCTTCTTGGCACGGCCGAGCTCGTTCTTGGACCGCTCGAGGCTCTCCTTCAATGCATTGACCTCCGCAGTCAGTGCGGCAGAGGTCAGCAGCGCAGCCTGCATTCCCATATTGACATATTTATGTTAGACTCCTGCATATATCTTTTTAGATCCTCAGCTCGGCTTTTCTTTCCGAACGCCGAACTGAGCATCAGGGGCTACTGTCTATGCGGTAACATTTTTATATGTTTTGAACACATACCTCAAAGCCTGTTAACAGACTTGTACAGGCTTCTGTTAGCCCGCTCTTGGCGGACTGAACCTTCTGAATCACCGCACTCATAACAGTGCGGTGTTCCTCGTGGATGGAGGCGCCGTTAAGCACCTCCAGCAAACTGTCCGGCGCCTCCGGGTGGACGGAGGTCGCCGGCATCGTAGGCTTGCCCTTCTTACGAAGGCGCCGCTTGTCGGACTCTGGAACCGTTGATGGTTCCGGAGCAGTGTCCGGCCCAGGGCCGGACTTAGATCCCTCTGGGGATTTACTCCCTTTGGGCCTGGAGTCCGGGAGGTCGCCTTGCGGCGCCTCCAGGACCACCTCCTCCTAGTTTAGTCCCTTTTGGGACTCCACCTCGGCGTCGTCCGCAGGGAGCGGGGAGGAAGCCGTCGGAAGTGAGGAACTATTCACATCCGACGAATCCAGGGAGCCGCTCGTCGAATCGCCGAGCTGAGCCTGGGGCGGACTGCGTGATTGACTTCGGCGTCAGAAAATACCTAATAATAGAGGAGCGCCATAAGTTATTCGGGTATCCGGACACTTACGATTTTGCTAGGGGCTTGACCCTGGATGGCCATTTCTCCCCGCCGTCTTCGGCATCGGAGGCGTAGTCCGGTAGAACGGTCCTCCCCTTCTTGGACCCTCCGGTCTCCCCAGTTGGGGCGGCCTTCCTTTTCTTTCCTCCCCCCGCTGGAGGGGGAGAGGCTTCTTATTCTTCCTCTCCTCGTCTTTAGAGGCGGAGGGTGCTTCGGGGTTGTCCGGCGATGAATCCGACACCACCAGGCGCCGGGAGCTCTTTCGAGTCCCCGTGGCCTTCTTCTTGGCCTTCTTCTCCGGCACCACGTGAGGTGCCGTAACCAGCAGCTTGGTTAGACGGGCGTCTGCTGGGTCTTCGGGCAAGGGAGCCGGACAGTTGATCTGCCCAGCCTTCTTCTGCCAGTCATGTTGAAAGGGATGGGAGTTTAGATCCCGCATAGAGTCAAACTATGTAAAACAAGTACCCCGTAAAGGTAAAATTAAGCTCACCGCGCTGGCTTGGCGCTTGGCGCAGAATCCGCGATCCTCGGTGACGGGAGGAGAGACCTCGGAGCTCTTGAATAGCACCTTCCAGGCATCCTCGTGCTTTGTGTCGAAGAGCCGGGACAGAGTCTGGTGCTGGGTCGGGTCGAACTCCTACAAGTTGAAAGCCCGTCGTTGACACGGGAGAATCTGGCGGAAGAGCATGTCCTGGACTACGGTGACAAGTTTAACCTTCCTGTCGATCAGGTCCTTGATGCAGATTTGAAGTCCGGTCACTTCTGCCGAATTACCCCACAACAGGCCCGTCTCTTTCCAAGATGTGAGCCGTGTGGGGATGTCAGATCGGAACTCGGGGGCCGCTGCCCATTTAGGGTCATGCGGCTCGGTGATATAGAACCACCCATATTGCCACCCTTTGATGGTCTCTACGAAGGCGCCCTCGATCCATGTAACATTGGCTATCTTGCCCACCATGGTGCCTCCGCACTCCGCTTAGCGGCCGCCCACGACCTTCGGCTTGACGCTGAAGATCTTCAGCCATAGGCCAAAGTGGGGATGGATGCGGAGGAATGCCTCGCACACGATGATAAACTCCGAGATATTGAGGATGAAGTTCGGGGCCAGATCGTGGAAGTCCAGGCCATAGTAGAACATGAGCCCCCGGACGAACGGGTGAAGAGGAAAGCCTAGTCCACGGAGGAAATGGGGGAGAAATACAACCCTCTCATGGGGCCTAGGGGTGGGGATGAGTTGCCCCTCATTTGGAAGCCGGTGCGCGATGTCGTCAGACAAGTATCCGGCCTTCCTCAACTTTTTGATTTGCCCCTCCGTGACGGAGGAGGCCATCCATCTACCTCCCGCTCCGGACATGATTGGAGAAGGTTGAGGTGGGAAGTGCGGACTTGGGCGTTGGAGCTCGAGTGCGCAGGGACGGATAAGCAAAGAAGGAAGAAGGCGTAAATGGAAAGGGTAGAACCTTATCCCCTTATATGGGTGGCCGAAGCTACGAGCCCCCGCCGGCCTAATAAAACTCGCTTATCTCCCAAGCGCCGCGGTTAATGGCGCGGTTGGGTTACCCACGCCCGTATTGATGAGCATCCCGGAATAAGGGGACACGATCTCTGCTTTGACAAGACGTGCCAAGGAAACCGCCTCGTTAAACGCGCTGAGGTGGAACAGTAAAATGATTCGAATAAAGGCTTGGTCGTGGCGTGATGTCATGCTGCAGAATACGTCAGCAAATTAGATGGGTGCATGTATTATTCTCTCTACGGTGGTATGTGGAACTTATTTTGCAGAGCCAAACACTATCCTTGTGTTCAACATATTCTATGAAGTATTCGGAGGAGGAACCCGCCTTGCAATGCCGAAGACAATTTGCGCGCCGGACTCGTCGTCATTGAAGCCTAGTTCAGGGGCTACTGAGGGAGTTCTGGATTAGGGGGTGTCCGGATGGCCGGACTATGACCTTTGGCCGGACTCCCGGACTATGAAGATACAAAATTGAAGACTCCGTCCCGTGTTCGGATAGGACTTTCCTTGGCGTGGAAGGCAAGCTTGGCGATACGATATGAAGATCTCCTCCCATTGTAACCGACTCTGTGTAACCCTAGCCCTCTCCGATGTCTATATAAACCGGAGAGTTTTAGTCCGTAGGACGAACAACAATCATACCATAGGCTAGCTTCTAGGGTTTAGCCTCTCTGATCTCGTGGTAGATCAACTCTTGTACTACCCATATCATCAATATTAATCAAGCAGGAGTAGGGTTTTACCTCCACCGAGAGGGCCCGAACCTGGGTAAAAACATCGTGTCCCTTGTCTCCTGTTACCATCCGCCTAGATGCACAGTTTGGGACCCCCTACCCGAGATCCGCCGGTTTTGACACCGACAATGGTACTTGTGCTTCTAAGATGAGTTTTGGTCATGGACCCAAGGTTAAAATCTTCGCGGAGCCATACCTCCGGACTCAAACATAGGTGGCCTCGGCCATCACCCTCTCTTGGAGAGGAGTGTGTTTCTTGTTGATACGTCTCCAATGTTTCTATAATGTACGAAGCATTCATGCTATTTTATTATATGTTTTGAATGATTACAGGCTTTATTATACACTTTTATATTACTTTTGGGACTAACCTATTAACCAGAGGCCTAGCCCATATTGCTGTTTTATTACCTATTTCAGTGTTTCAAAGAAAAGGAATATCATATCAAACGGAGTCCAAACGGAATGAAACCTTCGGAAAAGTTATTTTTGGAACAGAAGCAATCTCGGGAACTTGGAGTGCAAGCCAGAGAAGCGTCGAGGAGGCCACGAGATAGGGGGCGCGCCCACCCCCTGGGCGCGCCCTCCACCCTCATGGGCCCCTCGTGGATCCCCTGACCGACTTCTTTCGCCTATATAAGTCCATACACCCTAAAACCTTCGGGGACACAATAGATCGGGAGTTCCGCCGCCGCAAGCCTCTGTAGCCACCAAAAACCTCTCAGGAGCCCATTCCGGCACCCTGCCGGAGGGGGATCCCTCACTGGTGGCCATCTTCATCATCCCGGGGCTCTCCATCACGAGGAGGGAGTAGTTCACCCTCGGGGATGAGGGTATGTACCAGTAGCTATGTGTTTGATCTCTCTCTCTCTCGTGTTCTCTCTATGGCATGATCTTGATGTATCGCGAGCTTTGCTATTACAGTTGGATCTTATGATGTTTCTCCCCCTCTACTCTCTTGTAATGGATTGAGTTTTCCCTTTGAAGTTATCTTATCGGATTGAGTCTTTAAGGATTTGAGAACACTTGATGTATGTCTTGCCATGCTTAACTGTGGTGACAATGGGATATTCACGTGATCCACTTGATGTATGTTTTGGTGATCAACTTGCGGGTTCAATGAATCTATGCATAGGGGTTGGCACACGTTTTCGTCTTGACTCTCCGGTAGAAACTTTGGGGCACTCTTTGAAGTTCTTTGTGTTGGTTCAATAGATGAATCTGAGATTGTGTGATGCATATCGTATAATCATGCCCACGGATACTTGAGGTGACATTGGAGTATCTAGGTGACATTAGGGTTTTGGTTGATTTGTGTCTTAAGGTGTTATTCTAGTATGAACTCTATGATAGATCGAACAGAAAGAATAGCTTCGTGTTATTTTACTACAGACTCTTGAATAGATCGAGCAGAAAGAATAACTTTGAGGTGGTTTCGTACCCTACCATAATCTCTTTGTTTGTTCTCTGCTATTAGTGGCTTTGGAGTGATTCTTTGTTGCATGTTGATGGATAGTTATATGATCCAAGTATGTTATTATTATTGAGAGAACTTGCACTAGTGAAAGTATGAACCTTAGGCCTTGTTTCCTACCATTGCAACACCGTTTACGCTCACTTTTATCATTGGTTACCTTGCTGTTTTTCTAATTTCAGATTACAAAAACCTATATCTACTATCCATATTGCACTTGTATCACCATCACTTCGCCGAACTAGTGCACCTATGCAATTTACCATTGTGTTGGGTGTGTTGGGGACACAAGAGACTCTTTGTCATTTGGTTGCAGGGTTGTTTGAGAGAGACCATCTTCATCCTACGCCTCCCACGGATTGATAAGCCTTAGGTCATCCACTTGAGGGAAATTTGCTACTGTCATACAAACCTCTGCACTTGGAGGACCAACAACGTCTACAAGAAGAAAGTTGTGTAGTAGACATCAAGCTCTTTTCTGGCGCCGTTGCCGGGGAGGTGAGTGCTTGAAGGTATATCTTTAGATCTTGCAATCGAATCTTTTTGTTTCTTGTTTTATCACTAGTTTAGTCTATAAAAGAAAACTAAAAAAATGGAATTGAGTTTGTCTCATACGCTTCATCTTTTTAATATCTTTCATGAGAATGATGGAAAGGAAAATTGTGCTCAAGTGCTAGAAGAAGAAGTCTATAAAATGTTTGGCACTAAATCTTTGAATGATGAGCATGATTGCAATGTTGTTAGTATGAATTCCTTGGATATACATGATGCTAATGATATGCAAAGCCATAAGCTTGGGGAAGCTATGTTTGATGAAGATAATATGTTTAGTCCCCCAAGTTTTGATGGGAATATTTATTATGGTGAAGGCATGCCTCCTATTTATGATGACTATATTTATGAAAGTGGATTTGGAGGGGTCATGACTTTATTTAGTGATGAATCCACTATTTCGGAAGAGGTTCCAATTGATTATGAGAACAAAGTTGCTATCTATGATGATTATTGTGATGACTTGTATGCTATTAGGAATAATGATAACCATGAAACTTGTCATCATGATTTATCATGATTTTAGTTTTCAATTGGATTATGCCTCACATGATAATTATTTTGTTGAGTTTGCTCCCACTACTATTCATGAGAAGAAATTTGCTTATGTGAAGAGTAGTAAATTTTCTATGCTTGTAGATCATGAAAAGAGTGCTTTATGTGCTGGTTATATTGTTGACTTCGTTCATGATGCTACTGAAAATTATTACGAGGGAGGAACACATGCTTGTAGGAATTGCAATGATATCAAGTTTCCTCTCTATGTGCTTAAAAACTTAAAGTTATGCTTGTTTTGCCTTCCTATGCTAGTTGATTATTGTTCCCATAAGTTGTTTGCTCAAGAAATACCTATGCATAGGAAGTGGGTTAGGCTTAAATGTGCTAGTCATATGCTTCATGATGCTCCCGTTATGTTTTTCTTATCTTTTATGTGAGCATCATTGTCATCATCATGCCTAGCTAAAAAGGCGTTAAAGAAAAGCGCTTGTTGGGAGACAACCCAATATTTACCTTTACTGTTTTTGTGTGTTCACATGATTATGCTACTGTAGTAATCATGTTTTATAGCTTTTGTTTCAATAAAGTGCCAAGTAAGACCTTTAGGATAGCCTACGGTGATAGTTGTGTTGATCCTGCTGAAAATCAGAAACTTTTTCACCCAGTAAATTAGTTTTGATAATTCACAGAAATGTGCTCTTGATCTGATTCGTTTTGCTCTGGATTGGTACACAAATTTCTTAGGTTTTCCTAAGTTTGTAGGATTTTTGGAGTTCCAGACGTATACGTTTGATACAGATAACTACAGACTGTTCTGTTTTTGACAGATTCTGTTTTCCATGTGTTGTTTGCTAATTTTGATGTATCTATGAGTAGTATTGTAGGGTATGAACCATAGAGAAGTTGGAATACAGTAGATATTACACCAATATGAATTTGGAATGAGTTCATAACAGTACATAAGTGGTGGTTTTATTTTCTTATACTAACGGAGCTTACGAGTTTTCTGTTGAGTTTTGTGTTGTGAAGTTTTCAGGTTTTGGGTAAAGATTCGATGGACTATGGAAAAAGGAGTGGCAAGAGCCTAAGCTTTGGGATTCCCAAGGTACCCCAAGGCAATATTAAAGGACAACCAATAGCCTAAGCTTGGGGATGCCCCAGATGGCATCCCCTCTTTCGTCTTCGTTCATCGGTAACTTTACTTGGAGCTATATTTTTATTCACCACTTGAAATGTGTTTTGCTTGGAGCGTCATTTTATTTTGTTAGAATTTGCTTTATGTTATTTAGAATAATGTTTTGCATCTATATTTACAATAAAAATGTCAAGGATAGCCTTTACCATGCTTATTTGGCTAGTATACATGTTGCTGTTTGAAAACAGAAAGTTTACCGTTATTGCAAAAATTCCCTAGAAAAGTCAGAGAATGATATAATGTTGAAACTTTTTGCATATTGAGCTCTGATAAATCATCTTAGTAGTTTTCTCATAATTTTTGGAGTTAGGGAAGTTTGATGAATCTTGCATTCTTTACAGACTATACTGTTTTGGCAGATTGCTGTTATGTTTGCACTGTTTGCATATGTTTGCTTGTTTAATGATTCTATTTGAGGATACGAGTATTAAATATGCAGAGACATTTAGTATGCAATGCTGAATAATAATTTTTGTGATTTGTTACAGTAGAAAATGATAAGGTTTTTGCATTGGTTTATACTAACTTATCTCACGAGTTCTTGTTGAGTTTGGTGTGGATGAAGCTTTCGAGATTTAGGAAACCGAGATATAAAAGGAATTTAGGAGACACAAAAGCTCAAGCTTGGGGATGCCCAAGGCACCCCAAGATAATATTTCAAGAAGTCTCAAGCATCCAAGCTTGGGGATACGCCGGTAGGCATCCCACCTTTCTTCTTCAACAATTATCGGTTAGTATCGGTTGAGCCTAAGTTTTTGCTTCTTCACATGAGTTGTGCCATCTTTGCAATGTAATTTTATTTTGCTTTGCTTGCTGTTTGAATAAAATACCAAGATCTGAAATTCTTAAATGAGAGAGAGTCTTCACATAGTTACATAATTATTTAACTACTCATTGATCTTCACTTATGTCTTTTTGGAGTAGTTTGTCATTTACTCGTGTGCTTCACTTATATCCTATGAGTAAATGGTTGAATTAGTTGAAAAAATCTGAAATTATATATGTTTCATATGCTTACCCCGTTGGGAGTAATGACTTCACATCTAATAAGTAGAGGTGGTAAATTTATTAATGGTTAGCAAACATTGTATTGGTCACTTGAACAATTCATGAAAGAATATTGAAGGAAGAGAAATTTCACATATAAATATACTATCTTAGGCATCTTCTATGATTGTGAACCCCGTTAATTATTTTCAAACCTGAGAAAATTAGTTGAAGTTGGACAAGGAAGACAACGTAATGAGTTATGCTTGGGTGTATTTGTATAGAAGTTATATTGTTATAGATCCTCCAACATGTTGTGCTTGCTTTTTAGAATACTTTGCTAGCCAAAATATCTGTACTAAGCGGGAATACTGCTTGTGCATCCAAATCCCTTGAACCAAGTTTCTTCCATGAGTGTCCACCATACCTACCTATATGCGGTATTTACCTGCCGTTCCAAGTAAATTTGCATGTGCCAAACTCTAAACCTTCAAATAATAATCTATTTTGTATGCCCGAATCGCTCATGTAGAGACTAGGGGCTGTCAGTATCTTCCATGCTAGGTGGGTTATTCTCAAGATGAGTGGACTCCACTCATCATTCACGAGAAAAATGGCTGGTAACCGGGATGCCCAGTCCCTTGATCAAAAGATCAAAATCAAATCAAAAATAATTGCAAGCAAAACTCCCCCAGGATTGATGTTAGTTGGAGGCACCCGTTGTTTTGGGCAATCCATGGATTGATGATTGTTGGTGGAGGGGGAGTAAAAACTTTACCATTCTGTTTGGGAACCGCCTATAATGTATGTAGTATGGAAGATATTAGGAACTCTTGGTTGTTATGTTGAGAATGTAAGCATACCTCTCAAAATTATTTATCTCTATTTCAAAAACAAGCTCTGGCACCTCTACAAATCCCTGCTTCCCTCTGCGAAGGGCCTATCTTTTACTTTTATGCAAGAGTCAGTAGTATTCCTTCTCATTCCTACCTACTCTTTAGTTGGCAAGCATCGTGTTGGGGAAAGATCTAAGCATATATGGCCATTCAAATATATTTGATCATGAATTATTATTGTTGACAATTATCTATATGATAAGTGAGTTGGGAGGCGAAACACTAAGCCCCTATCTTTCTCTGTGTTTGATGGATGCTATTTGTTCTAAGAATATGCTTTGAGTGGTAGCAATCATGGAAGACTATATGATGGTTGAGTATGTGGAATTTGCTAAATCAAAGCTCTGACATAGACTCTTCCTGAAAATAAGATGAATTGTAATTGTTTGATGACTGAGAATGAAGTTTGCTAGCTTTCAAGAAAGTTTATGGTCTATGCTTTAACATGTGAGTAGCTTGTTACTTGATCATGAGAAGTTTTATGAGATGAACTACTGTTATGACATATAATCATGCTAGAAAAGGTGATTGAAATTACCATTGATCAAACTTGTGCACCTGCTAGCATTCACACTTCATAAATTCTTTCTTTTATCATTTACCTACTCGAGGATGAGCAGGAATTAAGCTTGGGGATGCTGATACGTCTCCAACGTATCTATAATTTATGAAGCATTCATGCTATTTTATTATCTGTTTTGAATGATTACATGCTTTATTATACACTTTTATATTACTTTTGGGACTAACCTATTAACTGGAGGCCCAGCCCATATTGATGTTTTATTGCCTATTTCAGTGTTTCGAAGAAAAGGAATATCAAACGGAGTCCAAACGGAATGAAACCTTCGGAAAAGTTATTTTTGAACAGAAGCAATCCCGGGAACTTGGAGTGCAAGCCAGGGAAGCGTCGAGGAGGCCACGAGATAGGGGGCGCGCCCACCCCCCTGGGCGCGCCCTCCACCCTCGTGGGCCCCTCGTGGCTCCCCTGATCGACTTCTTTCGCTTATATAAGTCCATATACCCTAAAGCCTTCGGGGACACAATAAATCAGGAGTTCCGCCACCGCAAGCCTCTATAGCCACCAAAAACCTCTCGGGAGCCCGTTCCGGCACCCTGCCGGAGGGGGATCCCTCACCGGTGGCCATCTTCATCATCCCTGCGCTCTCCATGATGAGGAGGGAGTAGTTCACCCTCGGGGCTGAGGGTATGTACCAGTAGCTATGTGTTTGATCTCTCTCTCTCTCTCTCGTGTTCTCTCTATGGCACGATCTTCATGTATTGCGAGCTTTGCTATTATAGTTGGATCTTATGAGGTTTCTCCCCCTCTACTCTCTTGTAATGGATTGAGTTTTCCCTTTGAAGTTATCTTATCGGATTGAGTCTTTAAGGATTTGAGAACACTTGATGTATGTCTTGCCATGCTTATCTGTGGTGATAATGGGATATTCACGTGATCCACTTGATGTATGTTTTGGTGATCAACTTGCGGGTTCAATGAATCTATGCATAGGGGTTGGCACACGTTTTTGTCTTGACTCTCCGGTAGAAACTTTGGGGCACTCTTTGAAGTTCTTTGTGTTGGTTCAATAGATGAATCTGAGATTGTGTGATGCATATCGTATAATCATGCCCACGAATATTTGAGGTGACATTGGAGTATCTAGGTGACATTAGGGTTTTGGTTGATTTGTGTCTTAAGGTGTTATTCTAGTACGAACTCTATGATAGATCAAACAGAAAGAATAGCTTCGTGTTATTTTACTACGGACTCTTGAATAGATCGTGCAGAAAGAATAACTTTGAGGTGGTTTCGTACCCTACCATAATCTCTTTGTTTGTTCTCCGCTATTAGTAGCTTTGGAGTGACTCCTTGTTGCATCTTGAGGGGTAGTTATATGATCCAAGTATCTTATTATTGTTGAGAGAACTTGCACTAGTGAAAGTATGAACCTTAGGCCTTGTTTCCTACCATTGCAATACTGTTTACGCTCACTTTTATCATTGGTTACCTTGCTCTTTTTCTAATTTCAGATTACAAAAACCTATATCTACTATCCATATTGCACTTGTATCACCATCTCTTCGCCGAACTAGTGCACCTATACAATTTACCTTTGTATTGGGTGTGTTGGGGACACAATAGACTCTTTGTTATTTGGTTGCAGGGTTGTTTGAGAGAGACCATCTTCATCCTATGCCTCCCACGGATTGATAACCCTTAGGTCATCCACTTGAGGGAAATTTGGTACTGTCCTACAAACCTCTGCACTTGGAGGCCCAACAACGTCTACAAGAAGAAGGTTGTGTAGTAGACATGACTGGTCTTCTTTTTGGTGTTTTTTGCTTGTGTGTTTGCTCTCTCTTCTAGTCAGTTCCTTTCTTTTTCGTGAGCTAAGCCTTTTTCTGTCCAGTCCTTGTTTTTGCGGCTGAGTGGTCCTACCGCTGGAAGTGCGCGGTACTACTGCTGATGATCATCAAGCGGTACTACCGCCTGCCCCAGCGGTACTACCGCTGTGGGGAGGGCCTTGGGGTTTATGTTGGGGCAGGGGGAGTTGTGTTTCTCCCCCGTACCCATTCACACAACTCGCTCGTGCTCTTCGTCTCTCCAGCTTCATCTCGGCGTGAGAGGGCTTCGACAGGCTGCCATCTCCATGTTGTCCCTCTCCATTTCCTTTGGTGGAGTCGATCCTCATCGCGTCCTCTTGCCATGGATGCTGGTATTGCCCCCGTTCCCGTTCTCTCTTTGCCTAGGTTTCACATCTAGTCTTTAGGGGCAATAGGCGTCGCTTTTCTTGATTTTTGGCTAAGTCGAGGCTTGAGTAGGATGGAGATGGCATCTAGATTGTACGGATTGATATTTTGTAGGATTATTTTTGAATTTCGCATCCCGGTAGTGCCAGATCTGTCCACAGCAGTAGGTAACCGCCGTTCCCTCGCCTAGAGCGGTACTGCCGCTTCCTGTTCACGGTACTACAACTGGATCCTCAATTCCATCATACTCCTACCACATTTTGATCCATGTTGTTTTGTTTGGAGGCTTATGCTTTTTCTTTCGTGTTGTTTCTTCTGTTCATGTGTTTTGTTCCAGGTGATGAACCTTCTGAGCAGCATGTCCGCCGTGTCAACCCCGGGCGTTCAACTTCAAAGCGCTACCGCACCTCTGAGACAGCGGGTGAATCCTCAAGTGCTCAACCTCCTTCTCAACACAAGAAGTGTACTGCAAACAAGCTGAAGCCTAGTGGCAAGACTGTGACAGAGATGACTGCCAAGGAGTTCTGCGAAAGGCGTCGTCGCAACCCCTATGCGGAAGACCAAGAACCCACTTTGGTCAACCACCCATCCTGGAACCGCTTTCAGTTTGCCATATAATTTGATGTGATCAAAGACAAGAAGAATCTCTATGCTAATGTGCGCTCCATCGACACTGATGCTATGGAAAAGGACCCTACTTACTTTGGCGAAGCCCTTCAGATGTGCTCTCAGCTGAACATTCACAGAATCATGCAGTTCAACAAGGACTTTGATGCAGATTTGGTGGCTCAACTCTATGCCACGGTTCATCTTGGAACAGATGAGGAAAGGACTCTGACTTGGATGACAAATGGCAAGATACTTTCTGTCAAGTGGAAGACCTTCATGGAGTTACTTGGGGTTGAAGATCATGGGCTTAAAACCCTAGTTGGCTTCCGCCCTCACCGCAATGCAACTTCCACTCACAAGCAAGCTCTCTGGCCCTACGACACTTTGAAGATTCACCCCGTGACTAAGAAGGAGACCTATGAGTTGCCTGCCATTCTGGACATCCTTCATCGTATCTTCCGAGGGACTCTCTTCCCTCGTATTGGGAACTTGGATATGGTTCACTCTTTTCTCGTGGTCATGCTTCTCTTCTGCCAGCATGAGAAGGAAGAAAACACTGGAGAGTCCCTGGATATCTCCCATGTCATGTGGTCTGAACTTGTCTCAACCATCTCTGGGCGCAAGTGCCCTATCTATGGTCCGTTTATCATGTTGCTTATTGAGAAGGCATGGGCTCGTGTCTATCCTAAGACTATGCTGGAGACTGGAGAGTTAGTCTCTCATTAGATCAAGCGTCTGAGGAAGAAGGAGAACTGGGGCACTCCGGCTCCTAGGTCTGGGTTTCCATCTGAAGCTGCTAACATGGAGGCCGAGGGTGAGGCTAAGGCCGATGATGATGAGTATTATGAGCCCTCCGGAGTGGAGCCCTCTTCGGCAAAGAAGATTAAGCGCAAGATGAAGAAACTCTTCTGCATGGAGTCTCATGGTCAGTATACATCTCATGTTTCTAAGAAGAAGGCCCGGAGCCGTCACAAGGAACTCATGCATCACTTGGGTGCAACAGTTGCCAGCGGTTCTGAGGGAAGGATCACCGATGAGGAGGAGTGGGTTCAGCAGCACTGCCCGTGGACCGATTCAGACACCGAGCAGTTTCCTACCGATGACGGCAATGCAGACGATCCCGCTGGGATGTGATGCTCGAGATCCTCAGTTTGCTATCACCTAGAGCCGTAGCAGCGCTCTTTGCCTTTTTGGTGTCTCGATGCCAAAGGGGGAGAGAGTCTAGGGATTTGTCGTTGCCGAGTTGCAAGCGTGTGTTTGTGTGGCTTGTTCGCTTTGTCTTTTTCGCAAACTCTTTTCTCGTCGTTTGCTTTGGTTTGGTTTGTGCGTGTGAGACCTGGTTCCCGTTCATATGGTGTGAGACATATGCTACCTTATCCCTTATTATCTATGTTTTTCAAGTACCTTAGTAATATGTGAGTTGCATGCTTATCCTGTTATATACCTTGCTCACAAGTATCCTTTTGCATCCAAGCTATATGTATCTTTACTTCGCGCTATTGTTGTTGGACTATAAACTATAGGGGGGTGTTGATCCTAATGTGAGTGCCTTGCATTCCAAAGGCACCTCTAATTTGGTGCACACATTCAGGGGGAGCCTGTCTATATTTTGGAGTTCTTGGATTCGTTTTACTTTTATGTCCTCCGGGTTGTCATCAATCCACCAAAAAGGGGTAGATTGTTAAGGCATATCTCTATCTATGTAGTTGGTGATTGATGGCAATGCTTTTGCGGACTAATCGTGTGCATTGAGCATTTCAAAGATTCATCCTTTGGCACGAGATGATTCCTTCCCCTCAGAGTATTAATCGAAGATGGTGTAGCTCTTTCGTTTCAGTTTTGGTGGACTTGCTTCGTAGGAGTCACCGTACTATCAAGAGGGGGTCTGCATTGGTAAGGCTAGGGTGGAATCAACACGTACACATCCTCCTTGCACCCACAGAGCTTTCCCGCATCGATGGAGCTTCCTCTTTGCTTCCCTGAGTGTGTCTTGGTCCCAGCGGTAGTACCGCGGACCCTAGCAGTAGTACCGCTCAAGAGCCACAGGTGGCAGTACCGCTCTACAGCGGTAGTACCGCCTGGGGGTCCTCAATCGTAGTACCACTGCGGTACTGGTCTCCTACCGCCTCGACTAGAGGGGGTTGCCTCTCGTGTCGGGTTGTGCGGCACTTGCAGCGGCAGTAGAAGCGGTAGTACCGCTCGCAAGCGGTAGTACCGCCCTACCACCATGGCTAGTACCGCCCTGGGTCTGATTCCTGCTCAACATCTAGCCCTCCCAGCATGCGCGGCAGTACCGCTAGGGGGAGCGGTAGTACAGCTGGGCCCAGCGGTAGTACCACTGCCCACTGTGGTAGTACCGCCCTCTGCGGGGCTGATTGGGGGGTAACAGTTGGATTGTTTCCCCCTTCTATAAAAGGAGGTCTTCTTCTCCAAAGTTGACTTATCTCTTCCCCCAAGCTCCGTTGATGCTCCAAGCTCCATTTTCGCCCGATCTCTCTCCCTAGCCAATCAAACTTGTTGATCCCCTAGGGATTGGTTGAGAAGGCCCTCATCTACACTTCCACCATGAGAAATTTGATTCCCCCACTAATCCCTTGCGAATCTTGTTACTCTTGGGTGTTTGAGCACCCTAGACGGTTGAGGTCACCGTGAAGCCATAGTCCATTGTGGTGAAGCTTCGTGGTGTCGTTGGGAGCCTCCAATTAAGTTGTGGAGATTGCCCCAACCTTGTTTGTAAAGGTTCGGTCGCCGCCTCCAAGGGAACCAATAGTGGAATCACGGCATCTCGCATTGTGTGAGGGTGTGAGGAGAATACGGTGGCCCTAGTGGCTTCTTGGGGAACATTGTGCCTCCACACCGCTCCAAAGGAGACGTACTTTCCTTCAAAAGGAAGGAACTTCGATAACACATCCTCGTCTCCATCGGTTCCACTTTTGGTAATCTCTCTCCTTTACTTGTGCAAGTTATATTGTGTTATATCCTTTAATTGCTTGTGTGCTTATTGTTGTTGCATCATATAGGTTGCTCACCTAGTTGCATATCTAGACAACCTACCTTGATGCAAAGTTTAATTTGGTAAAGAAAAGCTAAAAATTGTTAGTTGCCTATTCACGCCCCTCCTCTTGTCGGGGGTTGGGTGCGACATATGCCAAAGGATGGCTTATCATGGTGGGAGCGAGTAGAACGTCGGCGGTGCCTGGAAACGGGATGAGGCGAAGACATGCACGCCGGCGAATCTTACCCAGCTTCAGGGTCTCCGAGGAGATAACACCCCTACTGCTGCTCTGCCAAGGCTCCGCATGATCACTATGGCAAAGTGAATACAAGGTTGCTCCTAGAGCTGTTTTCTGGAGGTAGGAGAGGGCAATGCTAGCTCCCTCCTTCCTATATGATCGGGTCTAATGCTAAAGAAGCTATCCCCCTTGCATGGGTGCCCCGGGGGGCTTATATAGGCCTGCCCCCCAGGGATACAATGGTAATCCGGCTGGGCACGGGTCCCAGCCGTCTGTCTCTCAAGCCGCTGTCTTCTCCGCCGATTGTTGGGGCCCGCCGACAAGCCTGGTACTGTAGCCGTGCTTCCAGTGACGCGGGCTTGGTCATGGGGTCGCGGCAACAGTGCCGCCGCCTGGCGGACGATCACTGTCGCCATTCCCCATCTTGTATGGTTAATGGCGTCCGGGGCCCGTGGGAGTGGCCGGCCGACTCCAGGGGGCGGCTCCCATGGGTCTGTCTTTGTGGCGCTTTCGCCGTCTTCTGTACCCCCGCTGACGGGCGGGTCCCGCCGTCTCTAGGCCGTACAGGCAAGCCGTCATGGGCACAGTGCGCCGCCCATGGGGGCTGAGGTAAGGGCGGGTATGGCAACAGTGCCGCGCCACGATGGAGATCTCCAGCAATGCGGCACACTGTAGCCATGCCAGCCCTTTGTAAGCGGGGCAGGGACGACCACGCAGTGACCGTACCCCGCCCTGTCCATCGTGGCAAAGGCAGGGGGTGGTTGGAGTCGCGGGTCGACTCCCATAGTCGGCTTATCTCGAAGTCGCCAGCTAAGAGTCGGCTTATCTCGAAGTCGTCGGCTAAGAGTCGGCTTAACTCGAAGTCGTCCCTGGGACTCGGCCATGAGGGGCATTTGCCGCCGACTCCCAGGAGGCGGCTCTTTATCGTGGGGTCTTGAGGGGCGCAATCTGCCCCGATGTTTTGAAAGGTTCTAGGGCTCGGGTTAGCCTACCCGTGGCCCATTACTCCGACAGTAGTCCCCGAAGCTGGTGAGGCGCCGCGGGAGACATGTCGGGGAGCCTCAATAGTTTCATCTCTCTGGGGGTGGAATCTCGGCCTCGCCCGCCGTCTTTCTCTAGGCCGACTGGCGGGAGCCGGACTTGCAGAAGGCCGTCTTGCCTTCTTAAAAAATTTGGAGGTCGTAGCGGAATCCAGGCAGCGTGCCTGATAAGCTTCCGGGCAGCCGCCCGTTGCGGATCCGTCGCGTGGCGCCACATGGCAGGGTCAGTCTGCCCACCCACGCGCGCGACGGGACAGGACCTCAGGCGGGGCCCGCCACTATCGTGCCTCGGCACACGAACGGATTTGTTGCGGCCGTGCGGACGATTGGGTTTCCCACGTCGTAACTGCACGCAGTTACTGTGTGTGGTAAATCGTGGGGGGCGTGGGGGACTGGGCGCAGTTAATCCCATGCCCGCCCCATCGGCTTCTCAACCCATGAGTCTATAAGTAGGCGGGAGGAACGGGGCGGCAAAGCACGCGCACCCATCTCCCCTACTGCCCCTGCTTTCCTCTTGCTTCCTCTTCCTCTTGCTGCCGCCGCACCGAGCCACACCACGCTCGCGACGATGAGTTCGTCCTCCACCGCCGCACCTCCCGCCGTGCGCTCCGGCGTATGGGACGGCTCCGAGGTGGACGACGACCACATCGAGTTTCTCCGTAGGACGTGCCGCCTCCCCGGCGTGGACCTAGTGCGAGCCTGTGCCGTGCCGGAGAGGGAAATATCGCCGGCGCCGGAGGAGGGCGAGCGGGTCGTATTCCGATCGCACCTCATGCGCGGCCTGGGGCTGCCGGCGAGCGGCTTCTTCCGCTCCTTCTTGGAGTTCCACGGGCTCCAGCCGCACCACCTCACCTCGAACACGGTGGTGCTGCTGGCTGCCTTCGCCACCCTGTGCGAAGGCTTCCTCGGCGTTCTCCCCACCATCGAGCTGTGGGGGGAATTCTTCCAGTCCAAGCTCGGCACGCACGTTGCCGGCGTGCCGACCCAGTGTGGTGCCTTTATCATGATGCGGAGATCGACGGCCAACAACCCATTCCCCACCATTCCGCTGATCAAGTCGGTGAAGATGTGGCAGCTGTCATATTTTTACGTGAAGAACGTTGCCCCAGACGGCGACTGGGTCAATCTGCCGCATTACGAAGCCGACGCTCCGGCTGGGAGGCTCCCCAGCTGGTCCCACCGAGTCAAGATGCTAACTCCCGCTGGAGTCGCCGCCGTTGCGCGACTCCGAGTGCTGACGCAGTCCGAGGGTCTGACTGGAGCCGACCTACTGGCCGCCTTCGGGGCGCGCCGAGTCCTCCCGCTCCAAGGCCGACCTCATCTGATCTGTCAAATGAGCGGCCACCGAGACCCGAGTCGGATGTTCTCCAAGGACATGCCCCACGCGGAGGTGGCGGAGACGGTGAATTATATCGCGAACTGCAGTCTTACGGCGGATTGGCGGTTCGGCAAGGAGCCGTACTCGGGCGCCAACCCCCCGCCTGCTGTAAGTCGTCCCTCTTTTTCTTCTGTCTTCTTTTGCAGCCGAATCCGACTTCTGATCTTTTTGGTTTTTCTCGAGTCAGAACCCCCTCATCCAGCCCTCAGCCGGCACCACGGGCCCGGCCCGTTAGTTCATCTCCGACCGGGCGGAGAGCGACGTCGACGACCCTGACTTGGGGGCGGCGGCGATGGAGGCCGACGCCAAAGGAGGCGGAGGAGGAGGAGGAGGAGGAGGCTTCAGGCCGTCGGCCACCTTCGCCGACTGGCCTGATGACGACGCCGAGGGGGAAGTCGTCCCGCGCCGCCAACCAAGGGTCGGCCAGCCGGGTGCGAGTTCCTCCGCCGGCTTGGATGGTCAAGGCGGCACGAAGAGGCGTCGCGCCGGGCCGAGCTTGCTTGGTGGCCGGTCGAAGAAGTTCAAGGGGGCGGCCGCCGCGACCAAGCGGGAAGAGGCGATCGCGAAGGCCAACCGCTTCCGTAAGGAAGTGAAGAAGCCTCCACTGGTTTCTGCGTAAGTGCCTCCGCCTTTGTCTGGTCTTTTACTTGTGAATTTTGCCCAAATCATTTACATGCCTTCCTCGCATCAGGGCTCCCCTTACTTTTGAGAGGGTTGCCACCGCCTCCCTCATGGGGTCGGCAGAGACGTCCTCCACTACTCGGCGGATTGACCCCGCCACCGACCTCTGGGAGGCGACGGAGCGCAACGCACGGGAGAAGCGCGATGAGGACGAGGCCGCCCGTGTGGAGAAGGCGGAGGCCGAGAAGGCGGCGGCCTCTGCCCAAAGGAAGCTGGATGAGGCCGAAGCTACCGATGCGGCAAGGCGGCAAGCACAGGAGGCCGCGCACCGCCAATCGGCGCTGCTTGTCGTTCCGCTGAACTCCGCGCCGCCGCCCCCGGAGTTCACGGGGCAGACTGGGGAAGCCGGCGGCGAGACCCCCGTGACGGAGAGGGAGAGCGGTGACGCCTCCATGTCGGACACGGCCGTGCCACCACAGCCGCCTCCGCCGCCTTCCGGGAGCGTGCAGGTTAAACTGAGGACGAGTCTATGGCGAGGCTGCTCCTCCAAGTTGCCTCGCCAGCGCGCCGCCGCCTTGAGAGGGCGACTTCGGCGCCACGCCCCCTGGAGACCGGCGCCGCCAGCTCAGCCATCCCAGACGCCGAGGCGACGAGTGTCGCGCCCGTTGGGTGGGTGCGAGGAGGCGGCACGGGCCCTCTGAACCAGGCGCTTCTGGATGTTTAGGCGAAACTGCGAGCCGAGGGCGACGCCATCCAGGCCTGCACCAAGGCGCATCTGGCGTCCGAGTAGCCGTCCGGGTATGCTTTCTTTTTTGACTTTGTTCTTTCCTTGTTCTTCTCTGTGGGGGCGCACCAGCGCACCCACTGGGTGTAGTCCCCGAGTTTCGGGCCTGCTGCTGAGCAGGCGGCCCGGAACTCCTTCTGGCGAGTTCCAATACTTATCTTTGTCTAAAATTCTTCTCACAGGTGTATGACAACCTCCGCGTCACTGCCTTCAACCGCAACGTCGAGGAGCTGGGCAGGTGGACTGCCGACTTGTCGGAGAGTCGGAGTGAGTCCTCCTTCTTCTTCGCGGTGGCGCGCTGGCGCACCCGCGGGCTGTAGTCCCCGAGATTCGGGCCGACTGCTGAGCAGTCGGGCCGGATCTTCCTGGCGACGTTCTTTGTTGACGACTTAACGCCTTTTCCTTTTTATTCTTCAGAGGCCAACGCCACTCTTCAGCAGCAGCTGGGCGAGGTCAACACCACCTTGCGAGGCAAGGGGGAGGACTGCAGCAAACTCGCCGCGGAGCGCGACCTGCTGGCCGCGCAGCTGGCGGAGCAGAGGGAGCTGCTCAAGAAGACGCAGGACGAGGCAGAGAAGAGAGAGACTGCTCTCCTGGCCGAGTTCGAAAGCGAGCGCTCCTCCTGGACCTACAAGGAGGCACAGCTGACCTCCGGCTTCCGTGAGATCGAGGACATCGTCGACGGTGAGTTTCTTGGTTTCCTTTGAGCCGCCGACTGTGGGTCGGGCCGACTCCTAATTTTGACTTGCTTCTTTTTTGTCTTGGCAGACTTCTTCCCTGGCCATTCGCAGGCGGCCACTCAAGCCATCGAGGCAGATCATGAGGTGCGAAGGGCAGATGGTGCGAAGATTTCCGCCAACGCCCCCGGACCCTCGATGAGCAGCTTCTGAGCATCGAGGCTCGTCTGCGGCCGGCCCATCGGATGCTGCGCTGGCTTCAATGTGCCGGCACCCAGGCCATTGCCACCCTGTGGCTAGACATGCCGGTTCTATGCACTGCCAGTCGGACTGCCGACTGGCTGGAGGTCGCAGCTGGTCGTCTTGAGGCTTGGAAGGGTTCCTCGGCCCGGGCTAGAGCGTGCTGGGCCTTGGAATTTGTCAAGGCGTGGTATCCAGGGCTGGACCTGGACCGACTGGCCGCGTTCCGATCAGAGGCCCAGGCGGAGCTGGTAGCTGTGGAAGACGCCCTCGTCGCTCGTGCTGCGGCGATTGTCGACTATGCCGACACCAGCATCTTCGTCCCTGATCGGGCTGAAGACGGCAGGAAGGCGCCACCGAAGTGGTTCGGGATGAACCCGGACTACGACGAGGACTCGGCTGAGGTGATCGGTTCCAGCGCTAAGGAGGAAGGTGAGGCGGAGGACGGAAGAGAGATGGAGGCGCCAGAAGGTGGGGCGGGCGACTAGCCTCAGCTCGACCGTGCCTCCAGCAACGAGCCGCGCCCGGCCGAGCCAGCCACCGCCGGAGATGATCAAGCCGAGACTGTCCGGCCGACCGCCCCGACGCCTGACACCGCCGTCTCTTCCGATCCTTCGAACCCGTCTGCCACTTCCTAGGCTGCCGTCTTGCCTTCATTTTATCTGCTTTAGTAGTCTTTGACGAACTTGTTAATTTGAACAATTCCACCCGCGGGGTGTATTTTGAACTTCTGCTTGAAGATTCGGCCAAGGGCCTATGTAAATATTTATCCGAGTTCTATCTTTCCTTGCTCATTGCTCCTTTGGCTTTTTCCTTTGCCGCCTTCCCTTAGTCGCCGCCTTGCCAGTCGGACCACCGTTCTGCGGCTGCCACTGGATCAAATGTTTGGCTACTTTGGGAAGGCAAGTACTTGGCCATTTTTAGAGTCTTTTAACAAGTTGGATAGAAAGCGGCAGGCCGACTACTAAAGAGTTGGCTCTGCTAAGAGAGGCAGGAAGCCGGCTTAAGCTATGTTTATGCTTTGAGTCCTTGGCCATTTTTCATGCGGACGCCCATTCTTCCTTACTCTTGTCCACCAAATAGTCGCTCTACAAGCTGCGGCTTGTGACAGGAGATGGCTTAGGCGCCACACACTACTTGTCCGACTGCAGGAAGCATTTCATAGCGCAAGGCGGCGAGTCCCCGGGCCGACTAGTAGAGCCCGGTGCCAAACAGAATAACAAAGAGTAGTGTACTCGAAAGCATAATTCTTATCATACAGATAACAAAAAGTGCAGTCCCCCAGCTCGTCTCGGGGGGGGGGGGCGAAGTCTTGGTACTTTAATACAAAGGGTAGCGTGATACATACTGCATCAACTGTAAAATCTTCGAAGAAGATTTGCGTTCCATGGGCACTCCGTCTCTTTGCCGGAGTCGTCCCTCTTGCGTGCTCGGGGCTTCTGAGCGTCGATCAGGTAGTAGGAGTCATTTCCCAGCACCTTGCTGATAATGAAGGGGCCTTCCCAAGGCGCCGACAGCTTGTGCTGGCCGGTTGTTCGCTGGATCAGCCGGAGCACAAGGTCGCCCTCTTGGAAAGATCTCGGCCTGACCTTCCTATTGTAGTATCGGCGCCGGCTCTGCTAGTAGATGCTGGACCGACTGAGTGCCAACAGCCGGCCCTCTTCCAGCAGATCGACACCGTCTTGACGTGCTTCTTCTGCTTCTTCCTCGGTGTACATGGTGACTCGTGGAGAGTCGAACTCTATGTCTGTCGGGATGACGGCTTCAGCACCATAGACGAGGAAGAAGGGTGTGAAGCCGGTTGACTTGTTTGGAGTCGTGCGCAGACTCCAGAGGACGGCTGGAAACTCATCAAGCCAACAACCGGCCAAACGCTCCAGTGGTTCGACCAGTCGACGCTTGATGCCAGACAAGATGAGGCCGTTTGCTCGCTCTACCTGGCCGTTTGACTGCGGATGGGCAACAGACGCTAAGTCCAGTCGGATGCCCTGAGTTGCGCAGAAACGGGCCAAGGCACCTTTGGCAAAATTTGTGCCATTGTCGGTGATGATGCTGTGCGGTATGCCGTATCGAGTCGTGATGTCGGTGATGAAAGTCACTGCAGTCGGACCATTCAACTTCTTGATGGGCTTTACTTCTATCCACTTGGTGAACTTGTCCATCGCGACAAGTAAGTGAGTTAGGCCGCCTCGTGCTGTTTTGAATGGTTCCACCATGTCCAAGCCCCAAACCGCAAACGTCCAGGCGATGGGGATAGTCTTGAGTGCGGAAGCCGGCTGATGTGGCTTGGAGCGGAACATCTGGCACCCTTTGCACTTTTGGACTAATTCTTTGGCCTCTTCTAGGGTAGTTGGCCAGAAGAAACCGTGCCGGAAGGCTTTGGTGACAAGTGCTCTTGAAGCCACATGGTGGCCGCACTCGCCTTCATGGATGTCTCTGAGAATTGCTTGGCCTTGATCTGGTTCGACGAAACGCTGGTAGACACCAGTGACGCTGCGCCTGGCTAGCTCTCTGTTGACTATGGTGTAGGCTTTCGCTCGGCGTTGTACTTGCCAAGCCAAGGTTTCATCAATTGGCAGTTCTTTGCTCACCAGGAACTTGAGGATGGGCTGGGCCCACGAGGGTGCTGCTATTTCTTCAACTGCTAGTACTGCGACTTGGACGAGGGCGGCTGGGCTGGGTGGCGGCGGGTTGGAGTCCGCGGCCGCTTGCTGGATTGATGAAGTCCCCGGGCCGACTGGAGCAGTCCCCGGGCCGAGTTCTGGAGTCTTTGAACTGGTCGCCGCAGTCCCCGGGCCGGGTTCTAAAGTCCCCGGGGCGGCTTCGACTACGACGTGCTTGGAGCTGTCTATAAGAATTTTTGTGCCGTCTGCTGGGGCTCTTGAGTCGGATCCGACTTCTTCGGGGGGAGCCGGCACGAAAATGGAGTCTGACTCCGGTGAAGGCTTGATAGACGGCTCGAGGAGGCGCCGAAGGGTGACGCCAAATGGTATTGCTTGGCGGGTGGAGTCGATTCGTGCCAGGGCGTCTGCTTGGTCGTTGTCATTCCTTGGCACGTGGAGGAACTCGCACCCCTCGAAGTATCCGCTGAGTTGCTGCACAAGGAAGCGGTAGCTCGCCATGTTTGCATCCTTGGTGTCCCAATCGCCAGATGACTGCTGGACCACTAAGTCGGAGTCGCCATAACACAGGATCCAGCGAATGCCAAGTTCTTTGGCAAGCCGGAGCCCGTGAATGAGCGCCTCGTACTCAGTGACGTTGTTGGAGGCGGTGAAGTGGATCTGCAGCGTATATCTCAGCTTGTCGCCCTTGGGTGAAGTGAGGACAATGCCGGTTCCCAAGCCGGTGCGCATCTTAGAGCCGTCGAAGTGCATTCGCCAATGGGTGGAGTCGGGCGCTGGCGGCAGGTACTGGGTCTCGGCCCAGTCGACGAGGAAGTCGGCCAGTGCTTGCAACTTGATGGCGGTGCGGGGCTAGTAATAGATGGTGTAGGGAGCCAGATCGATGGCCCATTTGGCCACTCGGCCAGAAGCATCTCGGCTTCTGATGATCTCGGTAAGTGGGGCTGTGCAAACCACAGTGATTGGATGCTCCTGGAAGTAAGGCTTCAATTTCTTGGCGGCAAAGTGCACGTCGTAGCACATCTTCTGGTAGTGGGGGTAGTTCTGCTTAGAGGCCAACAGTACTACACTCAGGTAATATACCGGTCTCTGGACAGGTAGTGCCTTGCCTTCCTCCTTGCGCTCAAATATAATAACTGTGTTGACTACCCAACTGGTGGCGGCAATGTATAGGAGCATGGGCTCTTTAGGAGTCGGAGCCGCCAGTACAGGGGGAGTAGTCAGTATTGTCACATCCCTGGTCCTGTTATGCACTAGGCTAGACCTCATGTGAGCATCATGTTTTAATTCAAATGAAATTTGAATTGAGGAATTTTCAAAGCCTCAGAAACCTTCTAAAAATGATCAACATTAAAATCTCCTCAAAGAAGTCCAAGAAAATGTTCCTCTTAGTCTCTGAAAATATTGCAAAGAGGTAAAACTCAAAACAATATTTTTGGTATCTCAGAGTTAATTATTTTGGGCCTTTGAATTAAATAAATAGCTATTTGCATTGGATATATATTTGATATATAAATAATATATGTCCAATAATTACTGGAACATTTTATGTGGTTTGGTATATTTTAGTCCTAGCCACATAACTATTTCCAGGATTTTATAAAATGGTTTAGTGTCTAAAACTAAATCAAAACAAACTACAGAAAATAGAAAACAGAATTAAATAGAAATAAAAGAGAGAGAGACAAGGACTTATCTGGCGCTCACCTGGTAGCCAGCCGGCCCAGCTCCTGTGTGGCCCAGGCCATCTCCACTTCCCCCCCCCTGTCGTCTTCCTCCTCGCCAGAAGGACCGAGGCGTGGCGCGCGCGCCCGAGAGCCCCGGCCACCTCCTGCTTACCTGCTCGCCGCTGGAGGCACCTGAGGGTGCCACGCACTCCCCTCGACCCTCTCCTACTCTCCCCGTGCCCCTCTCGCTCTCCCTCGCCCTCATCCTCTTCCCCTCCTCTGTCCTCCTCACCCGAACGGAGCCGCCGCCACCGACGAGAACCACCGTGGCCACCGGCCACCCCACGCCTCACCGACGCCCCAGGAAGCTCTGCCTCGACCTACTCATCCTCCCCACCACTCCAAGCAACACCAGGAGCCCTGCAGTGACGCCATCGCCGCCATCTTCACCGACGGGCATCGAAGATTGCCGGCCCGATTCTCCGTCTCCAGGTCGCCCCCGAGCCCACTGAGACGCGCTCTGCAACCACAGTGAGCTCATGGACCGATTCCCCCTCCTCTCCTACTTGCGTTCTTGCTCTAGCCCCGTTCCCCACCTCCGCCGAAGCTCGCCGCCGCCACGGCCGACGAGCTCCATGCTCCTGAGCTCGTCCGCTCGCCCGAGCATCACCAGCGTGCTCGCCGCGCTCCTGTGAACCTGCAGCACCCACGGGTTCTCCTTGTTGTGCACCGTAGCACCGTTTCCGCCAACGCCCGAGGTCCGGCAGCCGCTGAGCTCGACGCCGGCGAGGATTACGGCCACCCCAGCTCGCCCCGGTTGCACTGTTGGATGCGCGGGATCGCCAGCTTCCCGTAGAGCCCAGCGGCGCCTCGAATGGCTCCCTGTATCGCAATTCCGAGCCGCCCCGCCGCTACTGTCGTCGCCGGCGACATGTCGCCGGCAGGTTTGACCTGATCGGCCCAGGGGTTGAACCCCCCTGACGTGTGGGCCCAGGCGCCTGCCTAATTAGTGTTAGGTTAGTTAGTGTTAATTAACTTAGTTAATTAGGTGAGCCACTGACATGCGGGCCCCGCCCGGCTAACTAAGTTAGTTAGGGCTAATCATATTTAGGTTAGTCACTGACCAGTGGGCCCAATCCAGTTAGTTAGGGCTAACTAACTTGGTTAGTTGACTGGGTCACTGACCAGTGGGTCCCACTGGTCAGGTTTGACCTGGTCGACGCCTTTGACCTGCTGACATCACCCCGGCGTCATGCTGACGCAGTATATGCTTCTGGGATTTTAAATAAATCAGAAATGATTTATTTATTTTCAGAATATGCCCTAAACTTCAATAAATCATAGAAATTCAACCGTAACTCCAAATTAAATAAGTTATATATGAAAAATTATCAGAAAAATTCAAGGAATCCATCTGTACCATTTTCATGCATGTTAGAACAACTTATAACTGCTGTTCAGCACAAATCAATTAATGGCATTTGAATAATCACATATGGAGTTTGAATTTGAATCTTGTATTCAAACCAACTTCATTTAATCTGTTGCTAGTTGCATTAGCTCAAAACACATTCATATTGCCATGTCATGAGCATGCATCATATTGTGCATTGCATTGATTGTATTTCTTCTTTGTTGCCGGTATCTGTTCCCTCCCGGTAGACGATGTTCCGACGTTGTGATCGTTGACACTGATGAAGACTCAATGTTATCTTCAGAAGTGCCAGGCAAGCAAAACCCCCTTGTTCATTCCGATACAAACCCACTCTCTCGCTCCTGCTCTCTTTTACTGCATTAGGACAACAACGATTCATCTGTTACTTGTTGCGGTAGTTGAACCCCTTTATCCTTTGCATGACCTGTCATTGCCACAGTAAATAGATGAAACCCACTAGCATGAGTAGGAGTTGTTTGAGCCCTGTTGTGCCTACTCATTCATGTTTGTTTGTCATGCCTGCTACTGCTTAGAGTTGAGTCAGGTCTAATTCATCGGGGATGAATCAGAGGTGTGTGAACATGTCCTACTATGTGTGAGCTAAGTGTGTGAACATGATTTGGTAAAAGGTATCGGTGAGAGGCCATGTAGGAGTACATGGTGGGTTGTCTCATTGAAGCCGTCCTCAGGAACTGAGTTCTGTGTTTGTGATCCATGATTTAGCTACTACCATACATTGGGCCCTGAAATATGACCCCGCTCGACTTCTTATTCACCCAAGTCCTCTGTCCAGGAGTTGCAAGTAGTTTCTGGTGTTTGTAGTATGCTGGAGGCCGTGCACAGCGCTGACCGGAGGGGTGGGCTGTGATGCGGTAGGCACGTGGCCGGGTATACCGGGCGCCCGTTTGGTGTCACGGAACCCTGTTCACATCGTTTGGGGCTGTGAGCGAAACTCCGGCCGGATCTCCTCATGGATGGAACCTGAATAGGCGATAAACCTGGACTAGAGACTTGAGTGTTTAGGTAGGTCGTGGTCTACACCCACGTCGGCTTTTGCTTGAAGTCTGCCGAGCACATGTCGTGTGCAGGCGCTAAGTGGTGGAAACATGTATGAAGAAGTACACCCCTGCAGGGTTAATATCATCTATTCGAACAGCCGTGTCCGCGGTAAAGGACTTCTGGGTTGCTTATATCAGTTCATAGACAAGTGAAAGTGGATACTCTAAAATACGCAAGATAAGCGTGAGTGCTATGGATGGCGTTCTCGTAGGGAGACGGGAGCGGATCCATAGTGGTGTATTGATATGGTGAATATGTGGACTCGTGTGCGCCACCTCAAAAGAGTTGCTTGCAGTCGTAGTTTAGGATAGCCACCGAGTCAAAGCTGGCTTGCTGCAGTTAAACCCCACCATCCCCCTTGTTGATAATGATGCATATGTAGTTAGTTCTGATGTAAGTCTTGCTGGGTACATTTGTACTCACGTTTGCCTATTTTATGTTTTTGCAGAGAGACTTCGGTCTCACTAGTAGTTCCACGTGGACTTCGATGTTTAGCTTGTTACCTCAGCTACGATCTTGTGCCCTCGGCAGGATCTGGTAGATAGTCAGGCTTCTTAGCCCTTTTCATTTATAGATGTCTGTACTCAGACATGATAGCTTCCGCTTGTGTTTTGACTTGTATGCTCTGACTGTTGGGTCATGAGACCCATGTTTGTAATATCTCGCTCCTCGGAGCCTATTGAATAAATACTTGAATCGTAGAGTCATATTGTGATGCCATGTTGTATTTGCACATATCCGGCATATTGTGTGTATGTTATTGAAATGCTTGGTATGTGTGGGATCTGACTATCTAGTTGTTTATCTTTAGTAGCCTCTCTTACCGGGAAATGTCTCCTAGTGTCTCCACCGAGCCATGGTAGCTTGCTACTGCTCCGGAACACTTAGGCTGGCCGGCATGTGTCCTTCTTCGTTCCCGTGTCTGTCCCTTCGGGGAAATGTCACGCAATGAATACCGGAGTCCTGTTAGCCCGCTACAGCCCGGTTCACCGGAGTCCTGCTAGCCCAGTGCTACAGCCTGGATTCATTCGTTGATGACCGACACGTTTGATGCTGGGTCATGGATGCCTGTCCCTGTAAGTTTGTGCCACTTTGGGTTTACGACTAGCCATGTCAGCCCGGGCTCCTTATCATATGGATGCTAGCGACACTGTCATATACGTGTGCCAAAAGGCGCAAACGGTCCCGGGCAAAGGTAAGGCGACACCCGTGGGAATACCGTGCGTGAGGCCGCAAAGTGATATGAGGTGTTACATGCTAGATCGATGTGGCATTGAGTCGGGGTCCTGACAGCGTTGGTATCAGAGCTTGACTGCCTGTAGGATTACCAAGCCAAACTGGTCGAAGTTGAGTCTAGAAATTCTTTAGTTATATAAGGGAATTGATTGTGGGATGGAACGTAAGGCTCTTTTTACTCCTTATACCTCATGCCCTTCTGATCTGAGTCATCTTATCTTTCCTACGGGGATTAAGAACTAGGCTATCTCTTTTTTCTATCAGGATCACGTATTACTAATCCGTAGACTTATAAGATTGTTGGATTTAAGCTTGAGTTCAGTTCCTACTACTTCTGTATGTTAACTGTTGATCTCCAAACCTTGATATTGTGCCTCTGAGTGGCTATGCCACCATTTTTGTAGCATGTTTCAAATCTTTTTGAGCATTTACAGCCGTTATGCTGTCCGAGTCATCTCAGGTCTCTAAACAGTCTGATGCACTTGCAAATTCCTTCCTCCCGTTTCAATGTTCCTTTGGGCCAGATTAACCACACTAATTAGTGAGTTGAGGTACTCTGTTACCTTGACATATATGTTGGAGATATTATTATGACCCTAGGTGTCTTAGGGGATCATCTAGTAATTTAGCCATGATTTGTGTTCCCAGTGTGATGATTCTGGCCATCATTCTCGAAAGCATCCCGTGATGCTACTTAGTAATAGGTATTCTGTTCCTGGGTTCTTGAACCCGAGATTCACTCTACCTACTTCATGTTGATAGTAATTGCTAGTGCCTTTAGGATATTATTAACCTTTGCGATAGTCCTCGAAGTCCGTGGTATCTTCTTCTTCCAAATACCATGAACTACTTATGGCAGAAGTTCCTCGTTGAACTGAAATATCACAACAGGATTATTCTTGATGAGTTATCCATTATATATTGTGGCTCTGCCAGTTCTACCTTTCTGCATGGGTTATCCGGAAGAAATATGTTGAACTTCGTTCGACATGCTAAACCATGCATCCACAACTCAGAAAATCATATGTTCCTTTGAGTTGTCCCTCTTTAGTTGTCTTCTGACCCTCGTTTATCAATTGATAGTCAAGAGTATGCGTGCATTCGTTTATCGATGCCTATTACTCTTGTGGTCCGTCAAGCCATTCTATCGCGGAATGACTAGGAGAAACAAACTCCAGTACCTCTTCCATATCCAGGATTGGGTCAAAGAAGTTGTGCTCCGCAGAACAAATTGCTAATCCAGCTTTTGATTCTGTTCTACCCTGAAGTATTACCGTCTTTATGTCAGGATTTTCATGGGGATTGGACCGGCTCTTGTGAATTCTTGATGTAGTGATACTTCTCGCCATCATTATTCATCCCTCAGTTCCGTGTTGTCGCAACCGGAATGCCGACAAGTGAATCGTGATGTGTGAATTCAATACTCCTAGCAACCTTGTTGCTTGGTAGTTAATGGACAATAATTTCATTCCTAGCGTGTTGGTTTTGAATCATCATTCTAAGGTTGATCATGCTACCTAGTCCTTGTTCTCGGTGCACTCCTCGATCGATGAGTTAGGATTATTTCAAATCTTCGCTCTATTGATCATATCGTCTTGCCTCAAAAAGCAAGATTGTTCTCGAGCTCAGTAACATACCGGTGGTTCGTGATTTTCTGAATGTCTTCTCGGAAGTATCACCAGGTCGTCACCTGACCGCTGTGTTGAGCTCGTGATCAAGTTGGTTTCTTGTGAACCACCCTTCTCCAAGAATCTGTGTTGGATATCCCTGAGCTAGTTGGTTAAGCTAGACAACAACTTGGAAAATTGGAAGATAAAAGCTTGCCTAACTTAGTTCGTTCCAAAGGGAAATTCTTGTGTAGAGTGTGTTGAAGAAAGATGATATCTTCATCGATGGGTCCCTGTGATCAGTTGATGGACTTATTGTCTTATCAATCCTTTGATTGAGTATGGGCTATCGTCAAATCAAATTAGAACCAACGATATTCGTAATGTTGTCTTACTCGTGGTTTTCCCTCGAGCATACACCATTATATTCTTTGGTCTAACCAATGCTATCACCGTGTTCACTTAACTATGGAATTCCTTTTGAAAGGAAACCCAGATGAATTGTTGTTGAGCCCATTGACAACATCCTTGTCTTCTCCATAATTTTGCTGAACATTAAGCTAGTGTTGGAAATTTTTTGAAAGCATTTGTTCATGCTAGCTCATGAAGCATATGTTCGGATGTAAGAAGTGACTTCCTCTAGTTCATGTGCATTTGATGCAAGTTGCCGCCGTGGATTCGAGGAAGATTGTCTTGTTTCCTTTGGAATCATCCCAAATCAGTCATGCACACGTGCGAAGAATTCTGTGGTTTGAAGACTTGCAACCTTCAATCTATATGTATCCCTAGCACACCAAGCCACTGATTGATTTGTTCAAGGAGAAGGAGTTCCTTCATAAGAGCTAATCCGGACTTATGTAAGGACTTCGATACCCTCGTTGATGGTTCCCAACCTGAACTCGGTAGTGTTTTATTGTAAGACTACCACGTGGTCATGCTTGTCTAGGACATCGTGTTCACACGTGTGTAGCAGAACCAACTCATGTTTTGGAGTTTTCTATCGTAGTTCATTTTCTGAGAATCTCGCAATGTTATCTCGTCGAATTGTGTCGCAAACTTTCATTTATCTTCCTAGACTCGATGAGTCTGGAATATCCTGACACCAACCAGATCTGGATCTCAGGCAGATATGATGGTTTGGAACATTTCCCAAGAACTATAATATTGGTCCCTCGATAACTGATAAAGTGGATGTCGTGGCCAGCACCTCCCAGCCGAAAGACCTATTATTGCAGTATCTTGATTGAAGAAGTTGGCCACCTCCCCATAGGGATTTCGTAGGATTTACTCCCTAGTTGCCCCTATGGATTTTTGTGTTCCCGAAGTCCGACCTTTTTACTTGATGTTTTAGATATCAAACCATATCTATGAATGGGTTACACTAGCACATCAAGGAGAACATTAGAAGCGGAGTGCTAAATGTCTCTCGGTCGATCATCCAGATTTTATTTCCTTGGCCCCGCCAAGGGTGAAATCTGAGAAGGTGTTATCTTCCTTTGCATCTGCATCCTCCATCACCATTCATCATGGTAGTAAGTTGTGTTACCGGACTCTTGACACGGATGTTGGTAAAACCTTGATGATTATGGAATTTCTCAAGTTCTTGAGAGCACGCGCAAGTGCTAGGTTTGATCGTCGGCATTAACTGTATAGCGCTCTCAGTTTCCTCGGTTATGCTATAACCATTCCAATAGTGGAATAACTCTCTATTGTTGAGCCTCTCCCCAGTTACTAGAATCATTCCCATCATTTGCATTTTGTTCCCAGCTTTCACCGCCAATGTGCCATTCTACCATGGGTCTCTTCCATTTCCGGTGATAAGCAAATTCATCCATTACGTTGTCTTCAACAAGGTAATCCACATCATCCAAGTTCGGGTATGCCATTCTACCGAACCCCTCTAAATGATCGATTATGATTTGCCTTAAGCTGGTATAAAGAGTTTCAAGGATCTTTGAATCAAAGGTAATTCTTTTTGCCACTTAAGGGGATATTTCTACGAGTCACCTTCCCTAAGGTGCATCGTTATGGTATCATGGCAACTCAAACTCCTCGCTACGTTGACAATCGTTTACCACCTTCTTAAGCGTGAAATTGATGTCTACCTAGTGAACCTTTGTCATCTGCTTCACTCCATTCCTATGGATGTGTGCTTCGTCTCTCAGCTCGAGAGATGTTGCTATGTCTCAATCCGTGGGTTAATCCTGAGTTGTTCGATCCTCGAGAAGAACAATTCTTTTAGGGTCTTCCCTTTCCTCTCGCTGACATGTTAGCTGGAGTTCTCAGAGCAAGACTTCGAGACAATGATGGTGGACGAATCAACGTCCATTTGAAGTGCAACTGGATCCTGAAGATTGTGCTAGTTTGCGTTCCCCCTTCACCTTACCCTACGCTTGAATCTCGGGACGAGATTTTTGTTTAGTGGGGGTGAGTTGTCACATCCCTGGTCCTGTTATGCACTAGGCTAGACCTCATGTGAGCATCATGTTTTAATTCAAATGAAATTTGAATTGAGGAATTTTCAAAGCCTCAGAAACCTTCTAAAAATGATCAACATTAAAATCTCCTCAAAGAAGTCCAAGAAAATGTTCCTCTTAGTCTCTGAAAATATTGCAAAGAGGTAAAACTCAAAACAATATTTTTGGTATCTCAGAGTTAATTATTTTGGGCCTTTGAATTAAATAAATAGCTATTTGCATTGGATATATATTTGATATATAAATAATATATGTCCAATAATTACTGGAACATTTTATGTGGTTTGGTATATTTTAGTCCTAGCCACATAACTATTTCCAGGATTTTATAAAATGGTTTAGTGTCTAAAACTAAATCAAAACAAACTACAGAAAATAGAAAACAGAATTAAATAGAAATAAAAGAGAGAGAGAGAAGGACTTATCTGGCGCTCACCTGGTAGCCAGCCGGCCCAGCTCCTGTGTGGCCCAGGCCATCTCCACTTCCCCCCCCCCCTGTCGTCTTCCTCCTCGCCAGAAGGACCGAGGCATGGCGCGCGCGCCCGAGAGCCCCGGCCACCTCCTGCTTACCTGCTCGCCGCTGGAGGCACCTGAGGGTGCCACGGACTCCCCTCGACCCTCTCCTACTCTCCCCGTGCCCCTCTCGCTCTCCCTCGC
>NC_041383.1:435918038-435930204 GCF_002162155.2 Triticum dicoccoides
AGCCGCCGCCACCGACGAGAACCACCGTGGCCACCGGCCACCCCACGCCTCACCGACGCCCCAGGAAGCTCTGCCTCGACCTACTCATCCTCCCCACCACTCCAAGCAACACCAGGAGCCCTGCAGTGACGCCATCGCCGCCATCTTCACCGACGGGCATCGAAGATCGCCGGCCCGATTCTCCGTCTCCAGGTCGCCCCCGAGCCCACTGAGACGCGCTCTGCAACCACAGTGAGCTCATGGACCGATTCCCCCTCCTCTCCTGCTTGCGTTCTTGCTCTAGCCCCGTTCCCCACCTCCGCCGAAGCTCGCCGCCGCCACGGCCGACGAGCTCCATGCTCCTGAGCTCGTCCGCTCGCCCGAGCATCACCAGCGTGCTCGCCGCGCTCCTGTGAACCTGCAGCACCCACGGGTTCTCCCTGTTGTGCACCGTAGCACCGTTTCCGCCAACGCCCGAGGTCCGGCAGCCGCTGAGCTCGACGCCGGTGAGGATTACGGCCACCCCAGCTCGCCCCGGTTGCACTGTTGGATGCGCGGGATCGCCAGCTTCCCGTAGAGCCCAGCGGCGCCTCGAATGGCTCCCTGTATCGCAATTCCGAGCCGCCCCGCCGCTACTGTCGTCGCCGGCGACATGTCGCCGGCAGGTTTGACCTGATCGGCCCAGGGGTTGAACCCCCCTGACGTGTGGGCCCAGGCGCCTGCCTAATTAGTGTTAGGTTAGTTAGTGTTAATTAACTTAGTTAATTAGGTGAGCCACTGACATGCGGGCCCCGCCCGGCTAACTAAGTTAGTTAGGGCTAATCATATTTAGGTTAGTCACTGACCAGTGGGCCCAATCCAGTTAGTTAGGGCTAACTAACTTGGTTAGTTGACTGGGTCACTGACCAGTGGGTCCCACTGGTCAGGTTTGACCTGGTCGACGCCTTTGACCTGCTGACATCACCCCGGCGTCATGCTGACGCAGTATATGCTTCTGGGATTTTAAATAAATCAGAAATGATTTATTTATTTTCAGAATATGCCCTAAACTTCAATAAATCATAGAAATTCAACCGTAACTCCAAATTAAATAAGTTATATATGAAAAATTATCAGAAAAATTCAAGGAATCCATCTGTACCATTTTCATGCATGTTAGAACAACTTATAACTGCTGTTCAGCACAAATCAATTAATGGCATTTGAATAATCACATATGGAGTTTGAATTTGAATCTTGTATTCAAACCAACTTCATTTAATCTGTTGCTAGTTGCATTAGCTCAAAACACATTCATATTGCCATGTCATGAGCATGCATCATATTGTGCATTGCATTGATTGTATTTCTTCTTTGTTGCCGGTATCTGTTCCCTCCCGGTAGACGATGTTCCGACGTTGTGATCGTTGACACTGATGAAGACTCAATGTTATCTTCAGAAGTGCCAGGCAAGCAAAACCCCCTTGTTCATTCCGATACAAACCCGCTCTCTCGCTCCTGCTCTCTTTTACTGCATTAGGACAACAACGATTCATCTGTTACTTGTTGCGGTAGTTGAACCCCTTTATCCTTTGCATGACCTGTCATTGCCACAGTAAATAGATGAAACCCACTAGCATGAGTAGGAGTTGTTTGAGCCCTGTTGTGCCTACTCATTCATGTTTGTTTGTCATGCCTGCTACTGCTTAGAGTTGAGTCAGGTCTGATTCATCGGGGATGAATCAAAGGTGTGTGAACATGTCCTACTATGTGTGAGCTAAGTGTGTGAACACGATTTGGTAAAAGGTATCGGTGAGAGGCCATGTAGGAGTACATGGTGGGTTGTCTCATTGAAGTCGTCCTCAGGAACTGAGTTCTGTGTTTGTGATCCATGATTCAGCTACTACCATACATTGGGCCCTGAAATATGACCCCGCTCGACTTCTTATTCACCCAAGTCCTCTGTCCAGGAGTTGCAAGTAGTTTCTGGTGTTTGTAGTATGCTGGAGGCCGTGCACAGCGCTGACCGGAGGGGTGGGCTGTGATGCGGTAGGCACGTGGCCGGGTATACCGGGCGCCCGTTTGGTGTCACGGAACCCTGTTCACATTGTTTGGGGCTGTGAGCGAAACTCCGGCCGGATCTCCTCATCGATGGAACCCGAATAGGCGATAAACCTGGACTAGAGACTTGAGTGTTTAGGTAGGTCGTGGTCTACACCCACGTCGGCTTTCGCTTGAAGTCTGCCGAGCACATGTCGTGTGCAGACGCTAAGTGGTGGAAACATGTATGAAGAAGTACACCCCTGCAGGGTTAATATCATCTATTCGAATAGCCGTGTCCGCGGTAAAGGACTTTTGGGTTGCTTATATCAGTTCATAGACAAGTGAAAGTGGATACTCTAAAATACGCAAGATAAGCGTGAGTGCTATGGATGGCGTTCTTGTAGGGAGATGGGAGCGGATCCATAGTGGTGTATTGATATGGTGAATATGTGGACTCGTGTGCGCCACCTCAAAAGAGTTGCTTGCAGTCGTAGTTTAGGATAGCCACCGAGTCAAAGCTGGCTTGCTGCAGTTAAACCCCACCACCCCCCTTGTTGATAATGATGCATATGTAGTTAGTTCTGATGTAAGTCTTGCTGGGTACATTTGTACTCACGTTTGCCTATTTTATGTTTTTGCAGAGAGATTTCGGTCTCACTAGTAGTTCCACGTGGACTTCGACGTTTAGCTTGTTACCTCAGCTACGATCTTGTGCCCTCGGCAGGATCTGGTAGATAGTCAGGCTTCTCAGCCCTTTTCATTTATAGATGTCTGTACTCAGACATGATAGCTTCCGCTTGTGTTTTGACTTGTATGCTCTGACTGTTGGGTCATGAGACCCATGTTTGTAATATCTCGCTCCTCGGAGCCTATTGAATAAATACTTGAATCGTAGAGTCATATTGTGATGCCATGTTGTATTTGCACATATCCGGCATATTGTGTGTATGTTATTGAAATGCTTGGTATGTGTGGGATCTGACTATCTAGTTGTTTATCTTTAGTAGCCTCTCTTACCGGGAAATGTCTCCTAGTGTCTCCACCGAGCCATGGTAGCTTGCTACTGCTCCGGAACACTTAGGCTGGCCGGCATGTGTCCTTCTTCGTTCCCGTGTCTGTCCCTTCGAGGAAATGTCACGCGATGAATACCGGAGTCCTGTTAGCCCGCTACAGCCCAGTTCACCGGAGTCCTGCTGGCCCAGTGCTACAGCCTGGATTCATTCGCTGATGACCGACACGTTCGATGCTGGGTCATGGATGCCTGTCCCTGTAAGTTTGTGCCACTTTGGGTTTATGACTAGCCATGTCAGCCCGGGCTCCTTATCATATGGATGCTAGCGACACTGTCATATACGTGTGCCAAAAGGCGCAAACGGTCTCGGGCAAAGGTAAGGCGACACCCGTGGGAATACCGTGCGTGAGGCCGCAAAGTGATACGAGGTGTTACATGCTAGATCGATGTGGCATTGAGTCGGGGTCCTGCCAAGTATTTTCTTCAACTGGAGAAAAGCTTCGTCCGCCTTGGGGTTCCACTCAAAAAAGGTTGTCTTCTTCATGAGCTGGTATAAAGGGAGAGCCTTCTCGCCTAGCCGACTAATGAAACGGCTGATGGATGCCAGGCAGTCGGTGAACTTTTGCACATCTAGCAGTCGGCGGGGTACCTCCATCCTCTCGATGGCCTTGATCTTTACAGGGTTGCACTCTATGTCGCGTTCAGAGACCAGGAAGCCAAGGAGTTGGCCGGCTGGTACTCCAAAGACGCATTTCTCAGGGTTGAGCTTGATCTGGAATCGGTGCACGTTCTCAAAGGTTTCCTTGAGGTCTTCCAGCAATGTTCCGCGCTTCTCCGTCTTCACCACCACATCGTCCACGTAGACGTGGGCATTTCTGCCGAGTTGCTTGAGGAGGCACTTCTGCATGCAACGCTGAAAGGTGGCGCCGGCATTCCTCAAGCCGAACGTCATGGTCAGGTAGCAGAAGGCTCCAAACGACGTGATGAAGGCGGTCTTCAGTCTGTCAGCCGGGTTCAGCTTGATCTGGTGATATCCAGAATATACATCTAAGAAACTTAACAGCTCGCATCCGGCTATGGAGTCTATCACCTGATCAATTCTCAGCAGAGAGAACGGGTCCTTGGGGCAAGCTTTGTTGAGGCTTGTGTAGTCGATACACATCCGCCACTGCTTGTTCTTCTTCAGCACCAGGACCGGGTTTGCTAGCCACTCTGGGAAAAATACTTCCATAATGAAACCGGCTGCCAGGAACCGGGTTATCTCTTCTCCAACAACTCTTCTCTTCTCTTCTGACAGGCGGCACAAGGGCTGCCTGACGGGCTTCACATCAGACCGGACATGTAACTTGTGCTTGGGGAATTCCGTCGGTACACCTGGCATGTCTTTTGGGGACCATGCGAAGATGTATCGATTCTCACGGAGGAAATCGACGAGCTCGCCTTCCTATTTGCTGTCTAGGTTTGCACCTATGATAGCGTACCTCTCTGGGTGCTCCGGGTCCAAGGGTATCTTCTTCGTTTCTTTGGCCGGCTTGAACGATCCTTCCGCGTCCGACTCCTTGGGGTCGGGCGACATCTCGGGCTGCTTGCCGGCCATCGCCACAACCCGATCAAGAAGCCGCTTCTCAGCTGCGATCACCAAGGACTCGGCCAGCCGACTGCTTTCGGCCGCGCAAGCGGACGACTTTCTGTAGTCGCCGGCTACGGTTAGGATCCCCTTGGAACTCGACATCTTCATCTTGAGGTAGGCATAGTGGGGGACCGCCATGAACTTGGCCAGAGCAGGTCGACCAAGCAACGCATGGTACGGGCTTTTGAGGTCCACCACTTCAAACCAAACTGGCTCTCGGCGGAAATGATCTTTGTCCCCAAAGAGGACGTCTATCAGGATCTTGCCGATTGGCGAGCAGGAAAGGCCAGGAGCGATGCCGTGGAACACAGTCCGGCTGCTCTGAAGCTGTCTTTGCTTGATTCCTAACTTCTCCATGGTGTCCTTGTACAGGATATTGATGCTACTGCCTCCGTCTATCAGCACTTGCGAGAAGCGAGCGACCCGCCTATCCATGGCTAGGGTGGCACCTAGGACCAGGGCATAGGATCCTAGACTCGGCATCACCTCTGGGTGATCAGCTCTGCTCCAACTGATAGGCTTCTCGGACCAGTGCATGAACTCTGGAGTGCTTGACGCGACCGCGTTCACCTCTTGCTGCTATAGCCGCCTGCTGCATCGATCGTCAGCCACACTGGTGAACACCACATAGGCTCCGTGCTCTTCTAGGTACTCGTCTTGTATTGCGCCGACTGGCCTGACAGCCGGCTGCTGGGGCGGCGGTAGAGGCGGCAGCCCAGCAGGCGGGGGAGGTAATAGGCCGTCTCCCTTGGCGATTCTGGTGAGCCAGTGGCACTTTCGGGTGGTGTGGTTCAACGGCTTCGCGCCGCTGTGGAACTTGCAGGGGCCATCTAAGGTCTGCTCGTAGGAGAAGGCCAGAAACCAGTTGGACTTGCCGTCTTTCTGTCGCTTGGCCGGAGGCTGCTCCTCCGGCTGTTGCTCTTCGACTGTCGCAACTTGCCGACTGCTAGAAGCCGGCTGTGGGGCTTTGCGCTTGTGGTCGTTCTGCTGTTGTCTCCGACTGGCGTCCCCAGCCGGAGTTCTAGGAGCCTGAGGGGCGACTTTGCCAGTCGTGCTAACTTGAATCTTCGCCTTCATGGAGGAGTCGGCCGTGGCGTATTTGTCTGCTATGATCAGCAGCTCGTTGAGGGTCTCCGACTCGTCGCAGAGGAGCTTGTGCTTGAGTAGGGTGCCTTCTCTGCACCCGGCAGTGAAATACCCGATAGCCTGCACCTCGGGCACGCCCTTGCAGTAGTTCCGAAGCTCGGCCCAGCGCGTGAGGTAGTCAAGAGTCGACTCGTTGGGGCCTTGCACGCACAAGGAGAGTTGGCGAGGCTTGGGAGGTCACTTGTACGTGCTCGTGAAGTTGTCGGACGAAGGTCTCGGTGAAGTCGACCCAGCTGTTGATGCTGCGGGGCTTCAGGCTGTTCAACCATGTCCGGGCCGTGCCCTGGAGCATGAGTGGAACGTACTTTACGGCAACACGCTTGTTGCCGTTTGCTATGTTGACGGCCGTGGAGTAGTCAACTAGCCAGTCTTCCGGCTTCACGGAGCCGGTGTACTTGGGCGTATCTCGGGGGAGCGTGAACCCTTTGAGAAAGGGCTCGTCTCGAATGCGAGGTCCGAAACAGGGAGGACCCAACTCGTCTTCTTCTTCTAGCGCCAGGGATTGGTGGAGTCAGTCGATCCGGTGGCGGGCATCATTTTCTCCGACTCCCTCTCGGCGGCCAAGGCGGTCGCCGAGAGCCGGATGCTCAACGGGTGGCGGGGAGACTCGCCTTTCTTTGCGAGGAGGAGGAGGCAGATAGTCGTCCCGCCGTTCTACTACTTTGGGGCGGCCGTCTTGGTCGTGCTCGATGGTGATGCGAGTCCGACTGTGGCTGACAGACGGATCCTTGTCTTTCCTTCCGCGGACACCGCGGTTGGTGTCCGAGACGTCGCGCCTTGATCTCGGCGGGGAGGCAAGTCGTCATTTTGTCGTTGCGGCGCCTCCGTGTGGCAGCCGGCTTCGTTCTGCGCGGCAGCCGCGTCGAGGAGCTGCTGAACTCGCTCCATCATCAGGGGGCGCTCTTCTCCTTCGAAGTTGTCGAGCTTGTCCGCCGCCGCCTGGGCGGCGCGAATGTTCTCCGCAGGTGTAGCGTACACAGGGCGATTGGCCCTGAAAAGGTTGGCGATGGCCATGCCATGCTGCCGGACCGCACCAAGGCGGCTGGGCCCAGTCGGGGCCGGCGAGCCGCCCATAGCGTGATCCATCTCACGCTGGTAGGCTTCTGACAAGCGTCTCATGCTTGCCAGCTTCTTCACGCCTTCGACGAGCTGAAGGCGGCGCGTCTCCAGCGTCTCTGCGTCGGCGTCTCCCGGAATGGGCACGGTCAGGTCTTGCAGAGCCGCGTCGAGTGGATCACGAGCTCCTTCGCCGGAACGCTCGCCGTGATCGAGGACGAGAACCTCCGTGACGGTGCTTCCACCGCTCTCCGCGCAAGGGAGCGGCTCGTCGTAGACCACCACGTTGGTGGGGAACGCATCGAGCGACGCGGTGTCGGAGTCGACCATCATCGGGTCAGTGGAGCCTATGGACTCGAGGTCCACGGCGGGCTTGCTAGCGACGTGGAGTTGGTCGAGGAGGCCCGCGAGGAGGCTCTCGGGGCCGCTTGTGCCTGCGTCGGATGCAGGCTCGTCGGAGAGGCGAACCTCGCCGACAAGTTTGGCGAGGCAGCTGGCCGCGCAGGCGATCTCAGCACCGTGCAGCGCGTCGGCGCAGACTCCGTCTGGCGTGCCGGGCTGGCTGCGCTCGCCAGGGAGGAATAGGGTTCCTGTCCAGAGCAGGTCTCCGGACGACGGTGCACCTCACCCCACGGTGCGCGCCAAATGTAGGGGGTTGGGTGTGACATATGCCAAAGGATGGCTTATCATGGTGGGAGCGAGTAGAACGTCGCCGGTTCCTGGAAACGGGATGAGGCGAAGACATGCACGCCGACGAATCTTACCCAGCTTCAGGGCTCTCCGAGGAGATAACACCCCTACTGCTGCTCTACGGGGGCTCCGCATGATCACTATGGCAAAGTGAATACAAGGTTGCTCCTAGAGCTGTTTTCTGGAGGTAGGAGAGGGCAATGCTAGCTCCCTCCTACCTATATGATCGGGTCTAATGCTAAAGAAGCTATACCCCTTGCATGGGTACCCCTGGGGGCTTATATAGGCCTGCCCCCCAGGGATACAATGGTAATCCGGCTGGGCGCGGGTCCCAGCCGTCTGTCTCTCAGGCCGCAGTCTTCTCCGCCGACTGCTAGGGCCCACCGACTGGTGGGCCCCGCCGACAAGCCTGGTACTGTAGCCGTGCTTCCAGTGACGCGGGCTTGGTCATGGGGTCGTGGCAACAGTGCCGCCGCTTGGCGGACGATCACTATCGCCATTCCCCGTCTTGTCTGGTTAATGGCGTGCGGGGCCCGTGGGAGTGGCTGGCCGACTCCAGGGGGCCGGCTCCCACGGGTCCGTCTTTGTGGCACTCTCGCCGTCTTCATTACCCCCGCTACCGGGCGGGTCCCACCGTCTCTGGGCCGTACAGGCAAGGCGTCGTGGGCACAGTGCGCCGCCCACGGGGGCTAAGGTCAGGGCGGGCATGGCAACAGTGTTGCGCCACGATGGAGATCTCCAGCGATGCGGCGCACTGTAGACATGCCAGCCCTTCGTAAGCGGGGCAGGGACGGCCACGTAGTGACCGTACCCCGCCCCATCCATCGTGGCGAAGGCAGGGGGTGGTTGGAGTCGCGGGCCGACTCCCATAGTCGGCTTATCTCAAAGTCGCCAGCTAAGAGTCGGCTTATCTCGAAGTCGTCGGCTAAGAGTCGGCTTAACTCGAAGTCGTCCCTAGGACTCGGCCGTGAGGGGCATTTGCCGCCGACTACCAGGAGGCGGCTCTTTATCGTGGGGTCTTGAGGGGCGCAGTCTGCCCCGATGTTTTGAAAGGTTCTGGGGCTCGGGTTAGCCTACCCGTGGCCCATTACTCCGACACCTCTAGTCAACTACATCGATCCTTTTACTAGTTGATGTGGGACTATCTCCCTCTTTTTGTCTTCTCCACAACCACCATTCTATTCCACTTATAGTACTATGTCCATGGCTCACGCTCATGTATTGCGTGAAAGTTGAAAAGGTTTGAGAATACTAAAGTATGAAACAATTGCTTGGCTAAAACCAGGGTTGTGCATGATTTGAGTATTTTGTGTGACGAAGATGGGGCATAAACAGACTATATAATTTTGTAGGGATAAGCTTTCTTTGGCCATGTTATTTTGAGAAGACATAATTGCCTTGTTAGTATGCTTGAAGCATTATTATTTTTATATCAATATTAAACTTTTGTTTTGAATCTTTCGGATCCGAACATTCATGCCACAATAAAGAAAGTTACATGGATAAATATGTTAGGTAGCATTCCACATAAAAAATTCTGTTTTTATAATTTACCTACTCAAGGACGAGCAGGAATTAAGCTTGGGGATGCTTGATATGTCTCCAACGTATCTATAATTTGTGATTGTTCCATGCTATTATTTTATCTGTTTGGATGTTTAATATGCATTTATATGCTATTTTATATTATTTTTGGAACTAACCAATTAACCGAGAGCCTAATGTCAGTTTCTGTTTTTTTACCCGTTTTAGAGTTTTGCAGAAAAGGAATACCAAACGGAGTCCAAACGGAATGAAACTAACGCGATGATCTTTCTTGGACCAGAAGCAAACCAGCAGACTTGGAGATTAAGTCGGGGATGCAATGAGGCGACCACGAGGGTGGAGGGCGCGCCCCCTACCTTGTGAGCCCCTCAAAGCTCTCCTCACCTAACTCTTTTTCCTATATATACTCTTATACCCCAAAAACATTAGGAGGAACCACGAAAACACTTTTCCATTGCCGCAACCTTCTGTACCCGTGAGATCCCATCTAGGGGCCTTTTCCGATGTCCTGCTGGAGGGGGATTCGATCATGGAGGGCTTCTACATCAACACCATTACCCTTATGATGAAGCGTGAGTAGTTTACCTCAGACCTACGGGTCCATAGCTAGTAGCTAGATGGCTTCTTCTCTCTCTTTGATTCTCAATACCATGTCCTCCTCGATGTTCTTGGAGATCCATTCGATGTAATATTTTTTTGTGCCGTGTTTGCCGAGATCTGATGATTTGTGGATTTATGATCAGATTATCTATGAATATTATTTGAGTCTTCTCTGAATTCTTATATTCATGATTTGATATCTTTGCAAATCTCTTCGAATTATCGGTTTAGTTTGGCCTACTAGATTGGTTTTTCTTGCAATGGGAGAAGTGCTTAGCTTTGGGTTCAATATTGCGGTGTCCTTTCCCAGTGACAATAGGGGCAGCAAGGCACTTGCTATATTGTTGCCATCAAGGATAAAAAGATGGGGTTTTCATCATATTGCTTGAGTTAACTCCTCTACATCATGCCATCTTACTTGATGCGTTACTCTGTTCTTCATCAACTTAATACTCTAGATGCAGGCAGGAGTCGGTCGATGTGTGGAGTAATAGTAGTAGACGCAGAATCATTTCGGTCTACTTGACATGGACGTCATGCCTATATTCATGATCATTGCCTTAGATATCGTCATAACTATGCGCTCTTCTATCAATTGCTCGATAGTAATTTGTTCACCCACCGTAATATTTGCTATCTTTAGAGAAGCCACTAGTGAAACCTATGGCCCCCGGGTATCTATTTTACATCATATTAGTTTCCCGTCAACTTGCCAATTTTTGTCGCCGTTCCTTTAATTTGCAATCTTTACTTTCCAATCTACAAACCAAAAATACTAAAAAATATTTACTTTACCATTTATCTATCTCTATCAGATCTCACTTTTGCAAGTAACCATGAAGGCATTGACAACCCCTTTATTGCATTGGGTGCAAGTTTGTTGATTGTTTGTGCAGGTATTCGGTGACTTGTGTGTTGTCTCCTACTGGATTGATACCTTGGTTCTCAAACTGGGGGAAATACTTACTCTACATTATTGCATCACCCTTTCCTCTTCAAGGGAAAAACCAACGCAAGCTCAAGAAGTAGCATTAAGCGACTGATTTTATTTGAAGCAAGGGCAGATAACATAGCATAATGAACTCATTGCAGAATATTCATGAAAATAACGGACTAATTCATGCAAACTGAGAAAAGTATTTTTGTGTGCCAATGATTCTGACCATCAACGGGGCAGTATTGGATGCCTTTGCTGAACTTAATTAAGTAATCTTCTTCTTCATCCGTTCTTCCCTCTTTAATTAAGAAACTATTGGAAGATTGACAAATAATAGATACGAAGAGATCGAGCAGTGGAATGCTCATAAAACTATAGATCCAAACTTCTTTGAACAGAACCTAATGCACATATATGTATAAGTGCGACAGAGCAGATCATTCAAGATCAGGTGCAATATGTCAATAATAAAATTATTGTCCTTTAGATTCCAAAATGAAAAAAGAATCAGGGAAACAGTCATGCATTACCCATTTAGCTTGCACATGGGAATACTGATGCCAACGATAGGAAGGAGTTCAGTTCGCACACTGCAATAAAATTCCACGTGCTTAAGGTGGCGCTAGCGGTATTGAGAAGACATGAGAGACATGAGTAAGGAAAGTAGTTTGGTAGTACATGGGAATAGACCTCAACTGCAAATAGGGTTCTTCTTCCTATCTTACCGCAAACCATGCCGACCGGCTCATCATGCTCTAGGATGGAGGGAAAGGAGGAGGTACTGAGGGTTGGACCATGGGCGGCGGCGGCACGATTCTTCATGACGCCACAACTGTGCGGGGTGGCGGGCGGGTGAAGCCGATGCGGACGATAGATGGTGGTCATCCGAGCGAAGCCCATGCGGGGGCCAGCGAAGCACTATTGGCATGCGGTGGTTCCGTCCAGGCACAATGAGGTGTCGCTGCATCGAACCCAATCATGGCATGGAGGTCACTCACGCCGGAGCTCGGTTTCAATAGCCGCAACTCGATAAGAAATACATACGTTCGATGATGAGATGCGTGAGGAACTGAGAGATGATTTATCTGGGCTCTTCTTCCAGTTATAAAAGGGATGCATCTTACGTTACAAATAGGAAAGGGTGGATAGCTTCGTTGACAGGACTCCAAACACATCAATTAAAAACTAAATCCTAAGTAAATGATGGATCGGTTCAGTGGCCAGGTTGGCTGCATTCTAAAATAATCTTGTGGAAACAATGGATCGCTTCGGTGACCTCGATCTTTGCGTATTAATGAAAAACCGAGTCCCGTAATTTGTTGATGCAATTGTGTGGGCGCCAGCTGTTCTGTTAGTGATGTTGTCGCTGCATATAAAATTAGTTTTTGCTTAGATGGCATGGTTGCTGATGTGGACAACTTGCATGTTGAGATAAGTAAGGTAGTGGGGGTGAACTTCTTAGGTATATAGGATGTGGGGAGGGGGGCGCCTAGAACACACAACATCAATTGTTAGCCGTGTGCGGCGTCCCCCTCCACAGTTTACCCCC
>NC_041383.1:435930385-435935293 GCF_002162155.2 Triticum dicoccoides
CCCCGGTCATATTCTCGCGGTGCTTAGGCGAAGCCCTGCGCGGATCACATCACCATCACCGTCACCACGCCGTCGTGCTGACGGAACTCATCTAATTCCTGGACATCTTGCTGGATCAAGAGGGTGAGGGACATCATCGAGCTGAACGTGTGCAGAAGAGGTACCGTACGATCGGTACTTGATTGGTCGGAGCTAGAAGAAGTTTGACTACATCAACCACGTTGTCAAACGCTTCCTCTTACGGTCTACGAGGGTACGTAGACACACTCTCCCCCTCTCGTTGCTATGCATCTCTTAGATAGATCTTGCATGAGCGTAGGATTTTTTTTGAAATTGCATGCTATGTTCCCCAACATCATCTAGTAAACACAACATATAAAGAGAATCATGTATATTGTTGGCATAAAATCAAATCAATATATACTTGAATTCATCCATATATCCCCGTGAACTAATCAAATTAAATATATACTTGAACTCAAACATGAATGTCTTGGATATAGGTATTGGAGACAAGTTACAAGCCAAAATCATGTTGGGGAAGCAAACAGGCATGGCTACGCCGATGGAGGTGGCACTAGCCCTCCGGTTGGTGAGGGCGTTGGTGGAGACTCCTTCCTTCTTCATTGTCTTGGCCCTTCCTCTATGGTAGACATGGACTTGTTGCAACATTGGAGGTGTGATGGTGGATATGGATGTGTGGCAGCAACTGGGACATTATGGCCAAGTGTCACGCCCAATATGCGACCCTATCCAAAAGGAACTTGAAGGTCCCGCCAAGGATAGACCCGCATATTGAAACGCTTTTGCAAGGTGGATATCATTACATCAACATTACATAATAGATGGGGATACATACAAAAGGCATACAATGCCACACGAATAAAACATCATCTTACATAAGAGCATCATCTGACTACGGATGAAACACAAACAGAAACTCAAACGACATCCACCCTGCTAGCCCAGGCTGCCGACCTGGAACCTATCCCCTGATCGAAGAAGAAGCAGAAGAAGGACTCAATGCAAGCAAGCATCGCTCTCGCGTCATGATCATCGCATAATCTGTACCTGCAACTGTTGTTGTAGTAATCTGTGAGCCACGAGGACTCAGCAATCCCACTACCATGGGTATCAAGACTAGCAAAGCTTAAAGGGAAAGGAAGGGGTAAAGTGGTGAGGCTGCAGCAGCGACTAAGCATATATGGTGGCTAACATATGCAAATAAGAGCGAGAAGAGAGCAAGCGGAACGGTCGTGAAACCAGCAATGATCAAGAAGTGATCCTGAACTCCTACTTACATCAAACATAACCCAGAAACCGTGTTCACTTCCCGGACTCCGCCGAGAAGAGACCATCACGGCTACACACGCGGTTGATGCGTTTTAATTCGGATCTGGTGTCAAGTTATCTACAACCGGACATTAACAAATTCCCATGTGCCTATAACCGCAGGCACGACTTTCGAAAGATTATACCCTGCAGGGGTGTCCCAACTTAGCCCATGATAAGCTCTCGCAATCAACGAAGGATATACCTTCTCCCAGGAAGACCCGATCAGACTCGGAATCCCAGTTTACAAGACATTTCGACAATGGTAAAACAAGACCAGCAAAGCCGCCCGATGCGCCGACAAATCCCGATAGAAGCTGCACATATCTCGTTCTCAGGGCAACACCGGATGAGACTAGCTACGAGTAAAACCAACCCTCAAGTTGCCCCGACGTGGCCCCGCAGGCAGCTCAGTTCGGACCAACACTTAGACAAGCACTGGCCGGGGGGCTAAAATAAAGATGACCCTCGGGTTGGCCGACCCAAGGGAAAGGTAGGTGGTGGTGAGGCAAATGGTAAAACCAATGTTGGGCCTTGCTGGAGGAGTTTTATTCAAAGCGAACTGTCAATGGGGTCCCATAAATCACCCAACGGCGTAAGGAACGCAAAATCCGGGAACATAACACCGGTATGACGGGAACTAGGGCGGCAAGAGTGGAACAAAACACCAGGCATAAGGCCGAGTCTTCCACCCTTTACCAAGTATATAGATGCATTAATAAATTTAAGAGATATTGTGATATCCCAACCAAAATCATGTCCACCATGGAGCAATCTTCAACTTCACCTACCACTAGCAACGCTACAAGAGGGGCTGAGCAAAAGCGGAAACATAGCCAAGCAACGGTTTGCATAGGAAAGGTGTCAAAGGTTAGAGGTTCATGGCAATTTGGGATGGCTTGATGAGCAAAAGATAGGTAGCGCAGCAAAGCGATAAAACGAAGCCACTAGCATAGCAATGATAGTAGTGAGATCCAGGGTAGCGGTCATCTTGCCTGAAATCCCCAAGGAAGAAGAACGAGTCCATGAAGAAGATGAAGCCACGAAGACGAACCAAGCGTAGACGAACGAATCCTCACGATCGCAACGAAACAGAAACTATCGAGAAGAAGCACACAACATAGTAAACACACCACACATGAACATGACATGATGCACAATAAGCATGATGCATGACAAAGCTACATGAAGCTACTCATGGCAAGAGATGATGCAATCTAGAGCAACACATCAAGGCAAGTTTAAATGAGGCTGGAAACAACATATAACAATTCGGGTAAGTCCTCATATGCAAATTTCGAAATTGGTCCAGATCTGAACAAACATTAAGTTGAAGTTGTTAAACAGCAAGTTAAGATGCACCAAGATGATCTACACGAGATTCTAGTCAAGTTACATATAAAGTTCATTTAGTTCGGAGCTACGGCCTAGAAGATGTGAGCAAAACAAGTTAAACATGGCATTGATGCAAAATGCACCCAAACATCAAGCAAACACCTCAAAACATGAATGCAACAGGATAATATGAAACTACATGCAACTCTAAGCAAGTTTCATATAGAGCACGCTCAAAACGGAGCAACGGTTCAACACATGCACACTATACAAGTTTAAAGGACAAGCTGTCCAAAACAGCAACTAGGCATATTGCAAGCATCAAAACAACATGCTACAGCACCTCAACATAAAAAAAAGGCATGGGCATGATGTACAGGTAAAGCATAACATAACATGAACACTGAGCTATCTCCAGAAATCACTAGAACATACTCAAACACACATGGCAAGATTGCATATAATAACAATTCAGACTTTGCAGAAATGAACATCAGGTTGCAATGTTTAGAGCTATAAAACAACATGTTACAGGAACTTATCATGGCAAACAAAGGCATGGCATGAATCTACTAAATGCATAGAACAAAAGTCCTTTACTGACCATAAGCCAAAAAGGATCAGAAGATATGATGGCACCCATGTAAACATGGCAAGCTATATTACAGATTCAAACATGGCAGGAACAACAATAAGAAGGCATGTTGATGAGCTTGTACCACTCACCACAGAGCAAAACATGGCATGGCAAGGCAACCAATAGTAAGAAGGCATGATTATGAAGCTAAGCATGGCAAGAGCAAGTTCATAGGGTGCATGGATCACTAGCAACAATCATGGAAACAACTGAACTTAATGTTAACAGGCTGACAGCAACATTATTTAGCAACTTTGGAGCAAGATATGAGCAAGCTATAATTACAACCAGGTGCATGAATGGATAGGGCATAACCTGTAGAACAAAACACCATTAGTGAACATCTCCAGATTATGCATAGAATGACTTGTAGCAGCAGGTTTACATAGCATCACGAAATAACAGATTCAGCCTAGCAAAACAGCAACAACAAGTACCCTACCTAACAAGCTTGATTCACTCACCACAAGTCATTGCATGACAAGATAAGCATAGCATCAGCAAGAAGACATGTTTATGAAACAAACCAAGGCAAGAACAAGTTCATAGCATGCAAGGATCAACTACAACAGCCTTGGCAAAATTGAATAACATGTAAACAATCTGCCAGGAAACATTTTGTAGCAAAAGTGGAGCACAAAAATGACATGCTAGACTACTCCATAATTGCAAACAGGGGCATTAATGGATATATAAAAACCATATGTTCAAAACACCCTTACTGAAGTATCTCAAAATATGCATGGGTCTCTCTGTAGCATCATGTTTACATGGCATCAAAATAACAGCAGAACAGGGACTAAAATCAGTAACATCACGATGCCTAGTTTGCATGCTTGTGCTAGTCACTACATTGATCACAAAAATACATGGTAAGCACCTCTGTAAAGAAGACATGACATAGTTCAAAACACATGTAGACATCAACCTCATAGGATGCACACATCAAACATGGCAAAAATGACAAAAGAGCTAGTTCTGTTAACAGACAGCAGACAACATCATGAAGCACTCTTGCAATGAAGATTCAGGCATCAAGATGAGCTCAAATGAACATGATACAATGGAATGAAATGAAGTACTCGTTGATACGAACAATTTGACATATTACACGCACAAAACGGAGCTACCGATGCAGAGATATGATGCAATAAACATGGCATGATAATGTCAAAATACTTCGGGGACTTAGCAGAAAATTGTACCTCGTGGGAAAGTCAATGGGCATGGAGATCGAGGATGGCTGGAGATGCTCGCCGGAGACGGGACCGGAGCTGGCCGGGGAGGCACGGGGAGGAGTCGCCGGAGCGCGGGGGGGCTGGATCCGGTCGCTCCTCGACTAGGTCTGGCCGGAGTCGACGAGAGCGGCGAAGGACACGCGGGGCGGCGGTGGAGCTCGGCGCCGGGGACGGCGACCGGCGGCGCGGGAGATGTGGTCGGGCGCGACGCGCGGAGGGCGCGGCGGCGACCACCGGCGGCTGGAGGCCGCGGGCCCGGGGGAGGCACGGGCCGTGGCGAGCGGCACGAGGGCGCGGAGGCCGGGCACCATGGCGGCGGCGGCGTGCCGCGGAGGAGGCGGCCGGTCCGGGCGGCGGCGGCGCACG
>NC_041383.1:435935596-435942661 GCF_002162155.2 Triticum dicoccoides
GGCGGGCCCCGCGCGGGTTCGGCGGGCTGGCGGCGACGGGGAGGAGAGAGAGGAGGCGCTGGGACACGTGGCGGCGGCGGATTGGGCGCGGGGGCTGCGGCGGACGTGTCCGTCCGGGGCGGACGTGTTCGCGCGGAGAGGGATGAGATCTAGGGTTTGGGGGAAAATTCATCCGCGAAAATTCCGGGGGGCACATATTTATAGTTTCCGGGAGCTAGGAGAGTCCAAATGAGGAGCGGTTTTCGGCCACGCGATCGTGATCGAACGACCGAGGGGATGAAGGGGTGTTAGATGGGTTTTAGGCCACTTTGGAAGGGTGTTGGGCTGCAAAGAGAAAGAGGCTTTTACGGTTACCCGGTTAACCATTGGAGTACCAAACAACCTCCAAATGGCACGAAACTTGACAGGCGGTCTACCGGTGCTATACCAAGGCCGCTTGGCAAGACTCGGTCCATTCTGAGAATGTTCACCACCCGCTCACAACAAGAGACAAAAGGGGGAACGCCGGAGGGCATAGGAGTGCCGGATTGCAAAACGGACAACGGCGAAAATGCTCGGACGCATGAGATGAACACGTATGCAATGCAATGCACATGATGACATGATAAAATGCAACACGCAAGCAAATGACATGGCAACAACAGCGAATAACTGGCAGACACCTGGCGCATCGGATCCGGGGCGTTACAACACTCCTCCACTAACAAGAGATCTCGTCCTGAGATCTTAGGACCGAGACGGAAGGGAAAAGGGATGAGGAGGAACAAGAACTGAAGAGAAGAAGCAAAGAATCGAGAGCACTCGAGAAGGAGAGAGGAACGACGAGGATGACGAGAATCGAAAGCTCACGGAATCAGATAGACTATGAAACCACTCCGGTTGGAACAAGATAAGAAACGAATAAGACTGAAAGGATTTAGGCAGCACACCGACTGAAAATGGAAGGATTAGAACATGAACTTCACAAGATGGGATGACACTTGACGAGATGAACAATGCAATGCCTCCGGAAGAATTGAAAGAATGGAATGAAATGAACTTAGAAAGAAGGATTGAATGGAGTTGTTGAGAAAAATCAACAACGAAAAGAATAAGCTTGTTGTGGTCTTATAGGTAACAACTCAAGATCATAAGCTGATAACCAGTCACAAACGGAAAAGATTAAATAGCTGAGAAGAATGAAGAAATGCAAAACTCCACTTCAAAAGAAAATGAAGAATTAATTGCACTTTGAGATGCAAGAAGGAAGATACTAGAACTCCTCCAACAAAATCTTGATGAACTCTTGAAGAATGAATTAAATCATGAAGAACCACCGTGAAGAACTCCGATAACAAAAGGATGATGAGATAGAGTGAAGGATGAAAGAATAAGATTAAAGCTTGCGGTGATTTAGATGGAGGTTCCGACGAAAAGGCCGAGGAAATTGAACTCCGGAAAAGAAAAGATGAAAACGCTTGGAACTAGAATCAAGAACAACTCCGAAGGAAGGGATTATTCACTCTGATGAAATAAGAATAAGATTTATTGTATGCTTATCCTTCATCAAATTAAATTGATGACAACCAATGGATTTTTGCATACTACTTATTCTTCTTGAAAAGGATTGAGAAGTGACATATCACAAACTTGAGAAGGTCTTCATGAACCACCGGTAGGATTGGAAAGATCGAATGTATAAAAATGATGATCAAGGAAAAGGAATCTTGAACGAACCACCGTAAGGATTCGGAAATGACTGATGAAAGAGAAGGAATCACCGGGAAGAATTAGAATAACAAATATGCTAGACGGGATTTAGATGCAAAAGAACAAAGAGATCATGAGCTAATTAAAGAACGCTTGAATGAAGCATCGGGATAATTAGATAACGATAGCTGAAATCTGACGACAAGGAATTCTTCTGGAACGATGGCCTCCGGTGAAAAGAAATGGGAAAAGAACTTCTGACATACTCCGGATGGGTAAGAAAAGGAATATCTGACAAACAGAATAATTCGATAGGATAACAAGAAGCTAGAACCGCGAATCTTCGAGAGAACGGACAAGATTTAAAGGAAAACTCTTCTTCGGTTTTGAAAAGACGACGAGAAACACCACTAAAATACTGAGATACTCCGGGAGAATGAAAACCGAAAAGGTTGAGCCAAACAATGAAATGATTTGAAATCGATCTAGGAAAAAAAACCTCTGACTGATGGGATCCATTCTTACGTCAGACTTGAAAAGAATTTGAGAATAACTCCGGGGAAATTAGAAGAGTCAGGTAAGATCCTGGAAAAACACCCGTGGGTTAGGGCCCACTAAAGAGAAAAACATCGTTCAAAAGGATTGCTGAATAGATAGACGATGCACCGGAACAATTGAAATATTTGAATGAGGTGACAACCTCGAATTAATTGGAACACCGACGGATCTCCTGAGATGTCTTACAAACTCCGGAATGATTAACTGGCGAGAGGCGAACGAGCAGGGGAAAACACTTGAGCTGAGGGAAAGAATATAATCAACCCGAAAAACTTGACTTGAGTCCACCGGAGAAGAAAAAGAGATGAAGAATGTCAAACAAAACGAGAATTCACCGGTTGAAACAATTGATGAAAGACTAAAGAGGCTCCACATGAATGAAATTGATTGTCGAGAGAGACTCAGACTCCGGGAAGAAAAAGGGTGCGAGGGCGGGAAAACAAAATCATCTTGGAAGGGGAAATCGACGAATATCTTGAAGAGAAAACACCGGTTGAAATCATTGAGGAGAGAGAGCAAAAACTTCGCACGAGTAGGAAGGATACTCGATTACGGACTCCGGCTCCGAGATGAAAAAGGGTGGGTGGGTGGGAAAGAAAGCAACTGAGGATTGAACTCAAAGATGAAGAGGCTCGAGTCAACTTGACGAGAAATGCACCGGATCAAAAGAGCTGAGAACCAACGATCGGAAAACCAACTGCGTGATCCTAAAGAAAATTTGAAAGGGAAGAGGAAGAATTGAAAACACCTACGTCAACATTCCTTACCAGAGCGGCGAAGGGGCTGAGGAGTAAAAAGAATTCCTACTCTCCGATATAACTAGACTCCGAAAACAGTTTTCTTCTAGACTCGACAATGGCCAAACTACACGATCAATCAAGGGGGCTCCTAGGGTCAGTCGAGGCTCTGATACCAACTTGTCACGCCCAATATGCGACCCTATCCAAAAGGAACTCAAAGGTCCCACCAAGGATAGACCCGCATATTGAAACGCTTTTGCAAGGTGGATATCATTACATCAACATTACATAATAGATGCGGATACATACAAAAGGCATACAATGCCACACGAATACAACATCATATTACATAAGAGCATCATCCGACTACGGATGAAACACAAACAGAAACTCAAACGACATCCACCCTGCTAGCCCAGGCTGCCGACCTGGAACCTATCCCCTGATCAAAGAAGAAGCAGAAGAAGAACTTAATGCAAGCAAGCATCGCTCTCGCGTCATGATCATCGCATAACCTGTACCTGCAACTTTGTTGTAGTAATCTGTGAGCCACGAGGACTCATCAATCCCATTACCATGGGTATCAAGACTAGCAAAGCTTAAAGGGAAAGGAAGGGGTAAAGTGGTGAGGCTGCAGCAGCGACTAAGCATATATGGTGGCTAACATACGCAAATAAGAGCGAGAAGAGAGCAAGCGGAATGGTCGTGAAACTAGCAATGATCAAGAAGTGATCCTGAACTCCTACTTACGTCAAACATAACCCAAAAAACGTGTTCACTTCCCGGACTCCGCCGAGAAGAGACCATCACGGCTACACACACAGTTGATGCGTTTTAATTCAGATCTGGTGTCAAGTTATCTACAACCAAACATTAACAAATTCCCATCTGCCTATAACCACAGGCACGGCTTTCGAAAGATTATACCCTGCAGGGGTGTCCCAACTTAGCCCATGATAAGCTCTCGCGATCAACGAAGGATATACCTTCTCCCAGGAAGACCCGATCAGACTCGGAATCCCGGTTTACAAGACATTTCGACAATGGTAAAACAAGACCAGCAAAGCCGCCCGATGCGCTGACAAATCCCGATAGGAGCTGCACATATCTCGTTCTCAGGGCAACACCGGATGAGACTAGCTACGAGCAAAACCAACCCTCAAGTTGCCCCGAGGTGGCCCCGCAGGCAGCTCAGTTCGGACCAACACTTAGACAAGCACTGGCCCGGGGGGGGCTAAAATAAAGATGACCCTCGGGTTGGCCGACCCAAGGGAAAGGTAGGTAGTGGTGAGGCAAATGGTAAAACCAATGTTGGGCCTTGCTGGAGGAGTTTTATTCAAAGCGAACTGTCAATGGGGTCCCATAAATCACCCAACCGCGTAAGGAACGCAAAATCCGGGAACATAACACCGGTATGACGGGAACTAGGGCGGCAAGAGTGGAACAAAACACCAGGCATAAGGCCGAGTCTTCCACCCTTTACCAAGTATATAGATGCATTAATAAATATAAGAGATATTGTGATATCCCAACCAAAATCATGTCCACCATGGAGCAATCTTCAACTTCACCTGCAACTAGCAACGCTACAAGAGGGGCTGAGCAAAAGCGGTAACATAGCCAAGCAACGGTTTGCATAGGAAAGGTGTCAAAGGTTAGAGGTTCATGGCAATTTGGGATGGCTTGATGAGCAAAAGATAGGTAGTGCAGCAAAGCGATAGAACAAAGCCACTAGCATAGCAATGATAGTAGTGAGATCCAGGGTAGCGGTCATCTTGCCTGAAATCCCGCAAGGAAGAAGAACGAGTCCATGAAGAAGATGAAGCCACGAAGATGAACCAAGCGTAGACGAACGAATCCTCACGATCGCAACGAAACAGGAACTATCGAGAAGAAGCACACAACATAGTAAACACACCACACATGAACATGACATGATGCACAACAAGCATGATGCATGACAAAGCTACATGAAGCTACTCATGGCAAGAGATGATGCAAACACGAGCAACACATCAAGGCAAGTTTAAATGAGGCTGGAAACAACATATAACAATTTGGGTAAGTCCTCATATGCAAATTTTGAAATTGGTCCAGATCTGAACAAACATTAAGTTGAAGTTGTTAAATAGAAAGTTAAGATGCACAAAGATGATCTACACGAGATTCTAGTCAAGTTACATATAAAGTTCATTTAGTTCGGAGCTACGGCCTAGAAGATGTGAGCAAAACAAGTTAAACATGGCATTGATGCAAAATGCACCCAAACATCAAGCAAACACCTCAACACATGAATGCAACAGGATAATATGAAACTACATGCAACTCTAAGCAAGTTTCATATAGAGCACACTCAAAACGGAGCAACGGTTCAACACATGCACACTATACAAGTTTAAAGGACAAGCTGTCCAAAACAGCAACTAGGCATATTGCAAGCATCAAAACAACATGCTACAGCACCTCAACATAAAAACAAAAGGCATGGGCATGATGTACAGGTAAAGCATAACAAAACATGAACACTGAGCTATCTCCAGAAACCACTAGAACATACTCAAACACACATGGCAAGGTTGCATATAATAACAATTCAGACTTTGCAGAAATTAACATCAGGTTGCAATGTTTAGTGCTATCAAACAACATGTTACCGGAACTTATCATGGCAAACAAAGGCATGGCATGAATCTACTAAATGCATAGAACAAAAGTCCTTTACTGACCATAAGCCAAAAAGGATCAGAAGATATGATGGCACCCATGTAAACATGGCAAGTTATATTACAGATTCAAACATGGCAGGAACAACAATAAGAAGGCATGTTGATGAGCTTGTACCACTCACCACAGAGCAAAACATGGCATGGCAAGGCAACCAACAGTAAGAAGGCATGCTTATGAAGCTAAGCATGGCAAGAGCAAGTTCATAGGGTGCATGGATCACTAGCAACAATCATGGAAACAACTGAACTTAATGTTAACAGGCTGACAGCAACATTATTTAGCAACTTTGGAGCAAGATATGAGCAAGCTACAGCAAGCTATAATTACAACCAGGGGCATGAATGGATAGGGCATAACATGTAGAACAAAACACCATTAGTGAACATCTCCAGATTATGCATAGAATGACTTGTAGCAGCAGGTTTACATAGCATCATGAAATAACAGATTAAGCCTAGCAAAACAGCAACAGCAAGTACCCTACTTAACAAGCTCGATTCACTCACCACAAGTCATTGCATGACAAGATAAGCATAGCATCAGCAAGAAGACATGTTTATGAAACAAACCAAGGCAAGAACAAGTTCATAGCATGCAAGGATCAACTACAACAACCTTGGCAAAATTGAATAACATGTAAACAATCTGCCAGGGAACATTTTGTAGCAAAAGTGGAGCACGAAAATGACATGCTAGACTACTCCATAATTGCAAACAGGGGCATTAATGGATATATAAAAACCATATGTTCAAAACACCCTTACTGAAGTATCTCAAAATATGCATGGGTCTCTCTGTAGCATCATGTTTACATGGCATCAAAATAACAGCAGAACAGGGACTAAAATCAGTAACATCACGATGCCTAGTTTGCATGCTTGTGCTAGTCACCACATTGATCAAAAAAATACATGGTAAGCACCTCTGTAAAGAAGACTTGACATAGTTCAAAACATATGTAGACATCAACCTCATAGGATGCACACATCAATCATGGCAAAAATGACAAAAGAGCTAGTTCTGTTAACAGACAGCAGACAACATCATGAAGCACTCTTGCAATGAAGCTTCAGGCATCAAGAGGAGCTCAAATGAACATCATACAATGGAATGAAATGAAGTACTCGTTGAGACGAACAATTCGACATATTACACGCACAAAATGGAGCTACCTATGCGGAGATATGATGCGATGAACATGGCATGATAATGTCAAAATACTTCGGGGACAGCAGAAAATTGGACCTCGTGGGAAAGTCAACGGGCACGGAGATCGAGGATGTCCGGAGATGCTCACCGGAGACGGGGCCGGAGGTGGCCGGGGAGGCACGGGGAGGAGTCGCCGGAGCGC
>NC_041383.1:435943272-435960876 GCF_002162155.2 Triticum dicoccoides
AGAGGAGGCGCTGGGACACGTGGCGGCGGCGGATTGGGCACGGGGGCTGCGGCGGACGTGTTCGGCCGGGGCGGACGTGTCCGGCGCGGAGAGGGATGAGATCTAGGGTTTGCGGGAGAATTCATCCGCGAAAATTCCGGGGGGGGGGCACATATTTATAGTTTACGGGAGCTAGGAGAGTCCAAATGAGCAGCGGTTTTCGGCCACGCGATCGTGATCGAACGACCAAGGGGATGGAGGGGAGCTAGATGGGTTTTGGGCCACTTTGGAAGGGTGTTGGGCTGCAAAGAGAAAGAGGCTTTTACGGTTACCCGGTTAACCGTTGGAGTACCAAACGACCTCCAAATGGCACGAAACTTGACAGGCGGTCTACCGGTGCTATACCAAGGCCGCTTGGCAAGACTCGGTCCATTCCAAGAACGTTCAACACCCGCTCACAACGAGAGACAAAAGGGGGGACGCCGGAGGGCATAGGAGTGCCGGATTGCAAAACGGACAACGGGGAAAATGCTCGGACGCATGAGACGAACACGTATGCAATGCAATGCACATGATGACATGATAAAATGCAACACGCAAGCAAATGACATGGCAACAACAGCGAATAAATGGCAGACACCTGGCGCATCGGATCTGGGGCGTTACACCAAGGGTTGGAGGTGCATATATAACCGGCTTCCACAGGTCTCTTCCGTGAATGTGTCTTCTCCCTTTGATCCAAGGGCCATAGAGAAGTCAAAGCTTCCTCCAATACCTTCCTTGATAGCCAATGATATTGTAGGGACAAACAGGGATGAAATCGGTGAAGAGCCACGAAAGGTGTTTAATAATTTGGTAGCCATTTCCTCATACTAACTCCGATTTTTGTGTTATTGGACTTGTTGGAATTGTATGAACGAACCCAATAAATTCTATGCATTGGTAAATAAATTTCAGATCTTTGGAAACATTCTTTTTATCAAACATTCCATGCAACTTCTCCAGTTTGGTCCCAACTTGGTCATTTTAAATGCGTTAAGTACATGGGAGCACCAATACACCCACAAAGACATCAAATCAAGAAAAGCTAACAAAACTAAAGGCCATAATTTGTTCTTAAATAATGCATGGAAAATATAAATTATGCAAAACAAGCATCAAAATGAATAGGTGGATATGCTATGAGTGATTTTGACAAGAAAATATGCAATAACTAGGCTATAAAACAGACACAAGATCCACTCATCAGCGACACGCATCGCCTTTGTCATTGCTCACAGCACCCGTCGATGATCTCACAGGACACGTCGCCACAATTGCTGATCGTAGCACCATGACTCGCATGTCACAACTTTAATTAGTAGTGATCACTTGTAGAAATATGTCTCATTGGTCCCAACTAAAATGCTCGCTCGTCCCGAAATTGGTTCGCCATTGCAACTCCCGAAGTCGGTGGTCCAAGCAAAAAAGATTGTCGGTCCCAGCGAAATTTCCCACACGGTTGTTGCACACTACTCACCGGTCATACCAAAAAAATGGCACACTGGTCCCAACAAAATAATTTGCCAGTTGCAACATCCTTGAAGTGTCCTCGCACACTAGTCATAGCTCCCTCGTTGTTGGTTGCAATATGCTGCATCGATGGCCCCAGATTCTTCGTGGATGGTTGCAGCACACCCTCTCCAATGGGCACACCTTTGTCTAACGACTTTTGGCACGACTAGTCACCTTTTCTCTCAGGGATGCCCCATGGCTTGTAGTCGACCAACCAGTGGTTGTAGAGTGGTCAATTGTCGGTTGCAACACAACCCGCGACTTTGCAACCGGCCGGTCACCGTTTGTAGCATGCCCCTCCCCCCCCCCAGCTCAGGAGCGAGGGGTGCACCATTACGATTACGGGGGAGGATATGGGAGTAGGTGGCACATAACCATGACGTCAACGGGATGAGTCAGCACTTTGCTTGCCAATCGGTTGATGACATCCTATCTCCTATCCCTCGACTCATGGCCCCTTCCCATCCCAACCTGACTCCACGACCTCGCTCGCGTATCAAGTAGGATCATGTGCCTTGTCCAAGCAGCGCCAACAACACTCATGGCAAGGAGGAGGCGTGTGGGGGACAAGAAGGGGAAGGGCCCCAGTAGAAAGCAGTGGAGGTGGGTGGATCTCGTCGGCATCATGTGATACGGCGGATATGCGATGGGATGAAAGAGAGTGCGGGTGGATTAAGTGAGGAAAGCTATAAGGCGTTCGCACCTCTCCCCTTGTAGCGTGACTGATCTCACGCCCGGCTGGTTGGCCAATTTTAATTTGTTTCCTACACATTATTGACATTTTATTGTCAAGATGAGTTTGCTTTCGACCTTGGAGTGACGAGTGAAAAGCCTAATGCATCATCAGAGCTTTATATCAAGGGAAACCTGATACGTCCATTTGCATCATGTTTTCTTACTGTTATTTATAATGTTTTTATCCATAATAATGCTTTCTGGAGAAATTTTAATGCCTTCTCTCTCATAATATGTAAGGTACACACCAAGAGGGAGAATTCTGGCAGCTGGAAATCTGGACCTGAAAAAATCTATGTCAGGCTACCTATTTTGCACAACTCCAAACAAGCTGAACCTTCACGGAGAATTTATATGGAATATTTAAGAAATATTGGAGCAAATAACTACCAGAGGGGGCCCACCAGGTGGGCACAACCCACCTAGGCGCGCTAGGGAGCCCAGGCACACCCTAGTGGGTTGTGCCCTCCTCGGCCCACCTCTGGTGCCCATCTTCTGGTATATAAGTCATTTTGACCTAGAAAAATAAAAGGAGATACTTTTGGGACAGAGTGCCGCCGTCTCGAGGCGGAACTTGGGCAGGAGCACTTTTGCTCTCCGGCGGAGCGATTCTGCTTGGGGGACTGCCCTCCCAGAGGGGGAAATCATCGTCATCATCATTGAGGGAGTCCTGAATTAGGGGGTCCTCGGACAGCCAGACTATATGCTTATACCGGAGTGTTGGACTATGAAGATACAAGATTGAAGACTTTGTCCCGTGTCCGGGTGGGACTCTCCTTTGCATGGAAGAAAAGCTTGGCGATTCAGATATGTAGATTCCCTTCTCTGTAACCGACTCTGTGTAACCCTAGCCCCCTCCGGTGTCTATATAAACCAGAGGGTTTAGTCCGTAGGACAAGAACAATCCTAATCATAGGCTAGCTTCTAGGATTTAGCCTCTATGAACTCGTGGTAGATCAACTCTTGTAATAATCATATCATCAAGATCAATCAAGCAGGAAGTAGGGTATTACCTCCATAGAGAGGGCCTGAACATGGGTAAACATCATGTCCCCCGCCTCCTGTTACCATTACCCTCAAACGCACAGTTCGGGACCCCCTACCCGAGATCCACCGGTCTTGACACCGACATTGGTGCTTTCATTGAGAGTTCCACTATGTCGTCACCATAAGGCTTGATGGCCCCTTCGATCATCTACAACGATGCGGTCCAAGGTGAGGTTTCTCTCCCCTTACAGATCTTCATATCCGGCAGCTTCGCACTATGGGCCAACTCGCTTGGCCATCTGGAGCAGATTGATAGCTACGCCCATGGCCATCAGGTCAGGTTTGGAAGCCTGAATTACACTGCCGACGTCCGTGGAGACTTGATCTTCGACGGATTCGTGTCCATGACAGGTGCACCCTACAGTCGCGATGAGCATGACCCAGATCTTCCATTGGACGGTGTTCAGGAGATCACACATGCAGCTCCCCCAGCTTTAAATCTAGTGTAGATCATGCCATCCAAGCACGGGAGGATGGACCCCACCATCGAGGCCGCACACTCAGCGGCGATAGACCCAAACACAGATTTTACTTCCAAGGAGGTTTGTGTCATCGGACCCTCGGACTCGTCTCCGGCCATAGGCTCTGAACCACGTGCATCCATGCCCATCGGATCTAACTGGGCACCGATCATGGAGTTTAGCTCCGCGGATATCTTTCAGCACTCGCCTTGGGCGACGTGCTAAACTCATTAAAATCTCTCTCCCTGTCAGGAGATTCGTGGTTGAACTATGTCCGGCTTGAGTGGGAAGCGGACGACAAAGGAATTCATTACCCACCCACCACACACTTAATAGACACTGTCGACGACTTAACCGACATGCTTGATTTCGACTCAGAAGACATCAACGATATGGACGACAATGCCGGAGAAGAACAGGAACCACCGCCCATAGGGCGTGATGAGGACATGACTACCTTGGATACGACTAAAAATATTGCATACATGCATATTTGTCAGGTGATTTCTAGTGCAAACTATTCAATAATCTATTTATGTTATCCAGAACAAAAATACTTCACACACTTTTGTGTTTTGTCTAATTGCATGTGTATGGGATATTTGTACAATTCACATATGAAGATAAGGGAGAAAGAGATGTTTAAGTGCTGTTCAAAAAGTTCTCGCACGTCACTTTTGGGCCAAGAGAAGATAGAGTCCAAGTCTCTCACGTTCTGGATTCAGATTCGGACTGCACAGACATACCTGACTAAAAACGCCAACAACTTTTTCATACGGACTCCGAATTGGGTGATTCGTTTTTTATTGGATTCTAGATTTTGTGCTCTTTCCAGCCCAATTGGATTCACCTTCAAATTCTTCCGGAGCGTTGAGATATCGACGAAACAATCAGACGCTGCAGCAGAATCCGAGTCAAACAACAAGTCCAAAGGTGTTGCATCACCTCCAGTTGGGCCCATTGGCCTTGTACGACCTAGGGTTAGTTTTAGGCTGCCTTGGGACGTCCTCCCACCTCCTAGGCCGCCACCCCTTGCTCCTATATAAGTAGATCCATCTAGTAGCTTTTCCCTTGGGATTTGTTTAGTTAAAAGTTAGCCATTGCAACTTCGTGTACTTCGTTTTTGTCCAACGACCAGACCAGGACCGCTTACAGATCCCCACCTTTATCTATCAATACTTCATATATACTCGCAATATTCAGATTGCTTTTATCATATTCTTGCTTTTTCTTCGATTGCTTGTAGGAATAGACCTTCGTGGTCAGGTTGATTGTGCTCCGGCGTGGTCAATAACCTCTCGAAGTTGGTTTAGCAATTGCTAAGGCGCAACGTCGTGCATGTTTGTAGTCGGATCGTCAAAGTCATCTTCACCAAATCGATAGTTATCATCTCATCGAAAGATTGGGACACCCCGCCTCTATCAAGTGGTATCAGTTTTCAGGTTGCTCGGTGAGAATTTCCAGTTTTCCCTAGATTAGATTTATTTTCTTACCTATTGTCCAAGAAAAAAAGCCACAGAAAAAAGTTAGATCTATTCATCCTTTGTCCAAGCCGGTCTCAGCCTTTACAATTTTCTTTTCATTGTTTGCATTATTGAATTATCGGTTGCATCGTCGTGTCGAGTTGCTGATCTTAGTGCATAGTTCGTTTAGAGTTTCGAGTTCTGGTCACATTAGTCACGCCGCCGCTGCATCGTTATCCCTTCCGCTATCCACCACCCATCCATCAATTTCCACCACGTGCTACCCATTGTTCATTGTCATAATCATAGTTGAGATCATCACATCTTCACTTGATCTAATCTGCATCTTATCTAGTTTGTTTTGGAAAGAGCGAGAGGAAAAAAAGACGGAGAAAAAAAAGAGAAAAAAAGGAAAGAAAAAAAAGAGAGAAAGAAAAGGAAAAAAAGTGTGGAAAAAAGGAAGAGAAAAAAAACAAAATTCGGATCTATCTAGACTCAATCTCGTAGTTGAATTCGGATTGGAATCTGTTTTGTGCACTGTTCAGTAAAACAGGCATAACTTCCTCATACGAAGTCCGTTTTGGCTCCACAAGTACTCAAATTAAAGCTAGCGACTAGACGCATTTGAATAGTTGCAAAAGCTAGTTCAATATTTGGGGTCTCAAAATCAGCTTCTAAATAGGTCTTTTTGCCCTTTGAAGTTCGCGCATACAGTTTGTTCCAGTTTTTCAGACCAGTTTTAGAATTCTTTGAGTCCTCATATCAATTCGGAATTGAGTGATTCTTTTTGCATTGGAAAGCTTGAGTTAGTAGCAAACTTTTCAAGGGGAAAGTTGGAGAGAGAGTTGTTATATATCCTGCTTGGCAGTTGTTATTCATCATTATCTTTACTGCCGTCGTGATCTTCAGTTATATCTTGCTGTCCAGAGCTACTTATCATTCATTGATGCTAGTTGTGCTATGTCGTGACCTCATTAGTGTTCTAGGCTCGCGTCTCTAGTCCGGTCTAGCCTAGGACCAGCACAGTACCGTTGTTGAGCGTTTATTCAACATTGCATCTTTGAATTGATTATTGCTAATCTTTTGCTACCATATATAGCCAACCCAGCTCCACATATTTCTACACCGTGTATACGTATGTTCCCCTGGCAATCGCTTTACACAATCTTCAGAGCTACTTGACACTACTGGTTGCCTGTCACCACCTGCCGCATGGTAAGAACTTGTAATATATTGATATTTGCTTACTGTGAGCACGTTACAACCACATCCTAGTAGTTCATAGGAACATTATTCTCGAATTTTGTTTCTTGTTTCTACTAATCATGACAGGTACCGAAGATAGAAGTTTTTGGATGACGAACACATCTTCACCATCACAAGAGTTGGGACAACACACACAAGCACATGGTCAGGTTATCTCTTTACCATCATTTGAGGGTAGATTTAATCCTGCTATTTATCTAGATTGGGAGCTTGAAGTAGAACAAGTTTTTAGTTACCATGACTTTTCTGAACTTGAGCGAGTACGAGCTGCCACTAGAGCATTTACTGGTTTTGCTTCTGTTTGGTGGAGTGTTGTCACACCCTAGCTAGTCATGCATTAGAGTGTTGCATCATGTTTACTCTTTCATCAGAAACTTGAAATGGGGATTTGTGAAACCCTCAGAATCATTTTGAAAATGACCCAAAAAATTTTTTCTCCAAAAAGGGTCCAAGAAAATGCTCATGTTGCTCTCTGAAAATATTGGACAGAGATAAAAATCAAACCAATATTTTTAAGAGCTCATAGGTATTTATTTTGGGCATTTGGAATTAATGCATAACTATTTGCATTGGAAATATATTAGTTATATATATTAATATATGTCCAAAAATTATGCCACCTGTTGGGGAGCTCTGGAATAATATATCTAGCTCCTGCAAAAATTGGCATAAGGTAATAAAATGATTTAATATTTTATTTAAATCAAAACAAATGACAAAAATTAGAAAACAAAAATAAATAAAAAAGGGAGAAGCTTACCTGGGGCTCCTCCCTGTGCAGCCCAGCAGTAGCTGGCCGGCCCAGCCTGCCTCCTCCTCTGTCGTCTTCGTCCTCGACAGAGGGAGGGGAGTGTGCCCGGCGCGCGCGCGCGCCACCGCGCCACGCCACCAGCTCGCCTGCCTGCCTGCCTCTCCCCTCCTCGTCTGGATGCCCTGGAACGATGCCACGCCTCCCCCCCGTACTCTCTCACTCTCCCCCGGTTCTTCCTCTCCTCTCCCTCGCTCTCTCTCTCCCGTGCCCGAACGCACCCATCGCCGCCGTTCGCCATAGCCGCCGCCACCGGCCTCCCCTCGCCTCCCCGACACGCTCCCCAGCTCCGCCGCGACCCCCTCTACCTCCTCATCGAGCCACGCAAGACGGAGCACCCCGTGGAGCCATCGCCGTCGCCATCCTCGCCTCCGGCCGCCGTGGGTACTCGCCGTCGATTCGGGAGCTACCGGGCATCCCCGACCTCGTCCTCGCGCTCGCTGGTCTCGTTGTGAGCCCCTCTCCGTTTCCCCTCTCTTCTCCCCCTCGTTCCCTCACCGTAGCCCTCCTCCCCACCACGGCCGAAGCCTCTCGCCGCCGTCCATGTCGCCGTCGCCGTCTCGGTCCGCCTCCGCCCAAACCGAGCCTTCCATCGTGCTCCCGGTGCCACGAGGGTGCCGCCGAGCCCCTCAGGTGGCCTCCCCGTGCCCCGCAGCTCGATCCCGCTCGCGCCCGAACTCCGACCGCCGCCCAAGTGGTCGCCGCCGTCGATCTAAGCCATCTCCAGTGAAACGGAAGGCACCAGTGGATGCGCACGAGCCCCAGCTTCCCGCGCGTGCCTTCCGCTGCTCGATTGGGCGCCGGAGTGGAAATCCCGCGCCCTCCGCCGCGTTTGCTGCCGCCGGCGGCTAAACGCCGGCGTATTAGCCCCGGTTGACCAGGGGGTTTGACCTCCCCTGGCTCAATGACAGTGGGGCCCGTCCCTGCTAATTCGAGTTTAGGATTAGTTTAAATTTAATCAACTCTGTTAATTAACCCTGACACTGACAGTGGGCCCCAGTGCCACTAATCCTTTAATTAGGATTAAACTAACCGTGTTTAACCCCCTGTCACTGACGTGTAGACCCCACACGTCAGGTTTGACCCCAGCCAGCCGCAGTTGACCGCTGACGTCGTGCTGACGTCATGCTGGCGCAATAATTATTTCTGGATTTAAATTAAATCAGGAAATTCCAGAATATAATTTAAACTTCAAAAATTCATAACTTTTATTCTGTAACTCCAAATCAGACAAATTATATATGAAAAATGATCAGAAAAATCCAATCTATCCATCTGTACTATTTTCATGCATGATCAAACAAGTTAAATTGATGTTTAAAGCAGAACAAGGAAAAGCACTTTAAAAGGCCATGTTTGAGTTTGAAATTTGAATCTTTGATTCAAATTGGTCCAAACCCTTCTGGTTTTAGTTGCATTAGCCCAACACACTCATATTGCCATGTTTCATGCATGCATCATATTGTTGCACATTGTTTGGTGATGGTTGTGTATCGGTGTCCTTTGCGACAGGTTCTGCCTCCGAGGAGTACCGTGATTACCCTAACGAAGAACGGTATCAGTGCATTGAACCATCAGGCAAGCAACCAACCATTTGATCATATTGATACAATCCCATGTTCTCGCTCCTGCTCTCTTTTACTGCATTAAGACAACGCGTTTCAAACTGCTGTGTGCTACGGTAGTTGAACCCATTTCCTCTGCATGACCTGTCATTGCCACAGTAACTAGATGAAACCCACTAGCATGTGTAGGAGTTGTATGAGCCATGTGTATGTGTTGTTCCTACCTTGCTATGCCTGCTATGCTTAGAGTCGTGTCAGGTCTGGTTCATCTGGGTGATGGGCTAGAGTGAAATGGTTATGTCGGTAATGAGAGTGGTGTGGTGAACACGATTTGGTAAAGGTATCGATGAGAGGCCATGTAGGAGTACATGGTGGGTTGTTTCATTGAAGCCGACCTTAAGCACTGAGATCTGTATGTGTGATTTAAGATACAGCTACTACCATGCATTGGGCCCTGAAATATGACCCCGCTCGACTTCTTATTCACCCTAGCTCTCTGTCCAGGAGTTGCAAGTAGTTTCTGGTGTTTGTAGCCTACTGGAGGCCGTGGACAGCGCTGACCGTAGGGGTGGGCTGTGATGCGGTAGGTACGCGGCACGGTGTACCGAATACCCGTTAGGTATCTCGGGAACCCTGTTCACATCGTTCGGGGCCGTATGGGAAACCTCGGCCGGACTCCCTGCGGATGGAACCTGGATAGGCGATAAACCTGGACTAGAGGCTTAAGTGTTTAGGTAGGTCGTGGTCTACACCCACGTCGGCTTTCGCTTGAAGTCTGCCGAGCACATGTCGTGTGCAGACGCTAAGTGGTGGAAACATGTATGAAGAAGTACACCCCTGCAGGGTTATCATGATCTATTCGAATAGCCGCGTCCGCGGTAAAGGACTACTTGGTTGCCTATACAGTTCATAGACAAGTAAATGGAAACTACTAAAAGCCTCAAGATAAGTGTGAGTGCCGAGGATGGCTCTTCCGTAGGAAGACGGGGGCGGATCCTCGGTAGTGTATTGAAGTGGTGAGTAGTGGACTCGTGTACGCAAAACCATTTCAAGTTGGAGTCTCGTAGGTTAGCCTAGCCAAGAGTCCAAGCTGGCTTGCTGCAACAACTCCACCAACCCTTCTTGATAATATGCATGTATGTAGGATCTGATGTAAGTCTTGCTGAGTACCTTTGTACTCATGTTGCTATAATTTACATTTTTCAGAAGACGCTGCAACCCCTTCTGATGGGTTCTACGTAGATGTTGACATCAACGAGTAGGCTAAAGGCCCAGGTGGTGACCCTGAGCTTGTGAAGGACCACGTAGTATAGTTAGGTTTTCCAAGCCTCTTTTATTTTACTAGTTGTCTGTACTCAGACAAGTTACTTCCGCTGCTGGTTTGTATGACTGTATGACTTGAATGCTGGGTCGTGAGACCCGTACCTTTGTGTATGTTATGTATGGCTCCCTGAGCCTTAAATAAAGTACTTGTGTCATAGAGTCATGTTGTGATGCTTCGTTGTATTTGCACATATCGAGCATATTGTGTGTATGATTGAAATGCTTGGTATGTGTGGGATCTGACTATCTAGTTGTTTATCTTTAGTAGCCTCTCTTACCGGGAAATGTCTCCTAGTGTTACCGCTGAGCCATGGTAGCTTGCTACTGCTCTGGAACACTTAGGCTGGCCGGCATGTGTCCTTCTTCATTCCTGTGTCTGTCCCTTCGGGGAAATGTCACGAATTGAGTACCGGAGTCCTGTTAGCCCGCTACAGCCCGGTTTACCGGAGTCCTGCTAGCCCAGTGCTACAGCCCGGACCCACTTGCTGATGACCGACACGTTCGAAGCTGGGTCATGGATGCCTGTCCCTGTAAGTCTGTGCCACTTCGGGTTTATGACTAGTCATGTCAGCCCGGGCTCCTTATCATATGGATGCTAGCGACACTATCATATACGTGAGCCAAAAGGCGCAAACGGTCCCGGGCAAAGGTAAGGCGACACCCATGGGAATACCGTGCGTGAGGCCGCAAAGTGATATGAGGTGTTACCGGCTAGATCAATGTGACATCGAGTCGGGGTCCTGACAGCGTTGGCATCAGAGCCGGACTGCCTGTAGGTTCTCCAAGCCAAACTGGTCGATGTTGAGTCTAGAAATTCTTTAGTTATATGTAGGGGAATTGTTTGTGGGTTGGAACGTAAGGTTCTTTTTACTCCTTTATCTTATGACATTCTGATCTGAGCCAGTCTATTCTTCCATCGGGGGTTAAGGAATTACGATCTATTCTCTCTATCAGGATCACGTGTTACTAATCAGTAGTACCTTATAGGTTTGATGGATACAAGCCTAGTTCAATTCTACTATCATATTATGTTGCTAGGATGGACTCAGAACTTGATATGATGATGTTGAGTGTGTATGTAATCCTTTGTCAAATGTCTCAAAATCCTTCTTGAGCATTTACAGCTGTTATGCTGCCGAAATTTTGCTAGAAATTCTAATGCCTTTGCATTATGATTGTGCTTTCAGATGGCCACTCGCGACCTCAATCAAGTGGTTCGCCTGACTCGATGCCTAGATGTACCCGGCCATACTGCCATGTTGGTCAGGGTAATGACTGAGGCTGGATACCGCTGGTATCCTGAGTACACGGTCGAAGAGCAATTTCGGGACTTTAATCAAAGCCAGTATCTCTGCACTGTCAGGATATTTCCATCTTATCCTGGATCCACCGAGCCCCTTCACTGCTCCTATGGACTCGGGGTTACTATTGAGATGGCTGTGCAGGACGCCGCCTACTCTATGATGACCATTATGCGAGTCAGATCTGGTCTATTTCGGGACTCTGATTTCCGGTATATGCCAGGATCACTTCCGGGAGCACAAGGGTATCTCCAGGCTATCAATGCTGACCCCACTCAGGAGGATTCACGGACTCGCACCACTGCTGAGATGCTCGAGGATAAGGACCGTGAAAATCGGGCCTTGAGGTTAGAGCTTTTCAATACCCGTGCTGACCACTGGGCCACATTGACTCGGTTCGCACCGGCGGTGCAAGCTGGATATTCGGATATGCGCGACCTCTGTCCTGTGAGATCTGCTCTGCCAGACATGATGGGTTGGCGTGATGTAGGAGGCATCACCCCACCTCGCGGTCCCCGCAGGCCACCGACTGTTGGTCCAAGACCTCATCCTAGCCCCTATGGTCCACAAGCTCCGCGAGATCGTCTGTTTCCGGATGATCATGTTGAGCTTCCAGGCTATGGAGGTGACTTCTACGAGGACTACTACGGATCGGTCTGAGTTAGTGGTAGTATCACTAGTTTGTGATAGCTGTGTCGTCTATCGTCCTGCGTGACTCGTGGGATATGACCTAGTTTGTACTCTTTCCGGAGATGTAGAAAAACAATGTATAGGAGCTTGGGATGCCTCCGATAAGATGTAATCCTCTTTTCACCGTAATAGTACTTTGTTTGGTCTTGTACTAAACCCTGTATGGTGTGTATGACGATGGAATAAAGAAGCAGTTTCTGTATCTACCATGTCATACGGATGATCATCTTGCATTTCGAGTTATTCCTTACATTTTATATCCCATGTCGGAAATTTTATCATTCTGACTAAATCATTGTTTTGTTTACCTAGGATGGTCAACACGCGCACTAACCCTGCTCCTCAAGAGCAGGCCGAAGGCAGTGAAGTCAGGGATGCAAATCTGCCTCATCCTCCTTCCCTAGCCGAGGTTATGATGGAAGCTGAGAGAAACAAGCGGGAGACCAACCGTTTGTTGGAGCGTATTGAACAGAACACGGCACACCATCAGAGGACTAACGTGGTGTCACTCAGTGATTTTATCAAATTACATCCACCCACGTTCCACCACTCCGTCGAGCCTCTCGACGCTGATGACTGGCTTCGCAGTATCTCTCACAAACTGCGTTCCGCGCTGGTAGCGGAGGCTGACAAGGTCACCTTTGCTGCATATCATCTTGAAGGCCCCGCCAGTCTATGGTGGGAGAATTATGGAGCTATGCGCCCAGCGGGCCATGTCACTACTTGGGCTGAATTCAGCGAGGCTTTCCGTGAACATCACATTCCGGAGGGTCTCATGGACCGTAAACGTGAGGAATTTTGCAATTTCACCCAAGGCCAACTCTCTGTGGATGCTTACAGCAGGGAGTTTGGTAATCTCGCACGATATGCAACTGAGGAAGTGTCTACTGATGCCAAGAAGCAAGCAAGGTTCCGTAAGGGACTTAGTCCTGAGCTTCGCCGCGACCTTCGTCTGCATGAGTGCACATCTTTTCAGAAACTCGTCAACAAGGCCATCAGTGCTGAAACTGGTCAGACTGATTATGACGCAACACGCAAGCATGGCCGTGACATGGGTTCCTCATCCGGTGCTGGTCCTCAGAAGCGCCGCGTGTGGGTGCCCAACACCGCCCTGCCACCCAGGTTCACACCGAGGCCATCTTTCCAGGCGCCTCGCCCTGTTCAACAGTCTGCACCGGCCAAGCCCTATGGGGGTCCAACCAACAATGCTCCTCCACGTACCAGTTCCGTGACTTGTTTCAAGTGTGGGGAATCTGGCCACTATATGCGTGAGTGTCCCCAGACCAACCCCAACCAATCTGCTAAAGCTGTTGGCCGTGGCAAGCCGACAGGAAAAGTATTCCACGCCAAGCCGGCCACCGCCTCACGTGGCCATGTCAACTGTATCTCTGCCGAAGAAGCTCAAGAGGATCCCAACGTCGTTCTTGGTACGCTTCTTGTTAATTGCCACCCGGCATCTGTTCTTTTCGATACAGGAGCCTCTCATTCTTTTATATCCAAAAATTATGCTCGTTTGCATAACGTCGCATTCGGTGATATGCCAACCTCTATGGTAATTCAAACTCCGGGATCCAAATGGCAAACTTCTAGAGTAAGCCATGGAAATGAAATCCAAGTCGACAGACTTGTTTTCCTTGCATCGTTGATAGCCCTTAAATCTTCAGATATTAATATCATTCTGGGTATGGACTGGATGTCGGCCCATCATGCCCAAATTGATTGCTTCTCTAGGACTGTTCAACTCACCCATCCTTCGGGGAAGATAGTCAATGTCTTGACCCGAATAGCCAAGCGACAATTATATTCTCTTAACGCCAGCCCTTTGCCAGATCTTGAGGACGTTCCGGTAGTCCGTGACTTCCCGGATGTCTTCCCAGAGGAATTGCCAGGTGTTCCACCTGACAGGGATGTTGAGTTCGTAATAGACCTCATTCCAGGAACCGTTCCGATTGCTAGAAGACCTTATAAGATGGCACCACTAGAACTAGCCGAGCTTAAGAAACAACTCAATGAGTCCTTGAAAAAGGGTTTCATCCGCCCTAGTTCATCTCCGTGGGCTTGCACCGTCCTATTCGTCAAGAAGAAGGATGGTACGGACCGGATGGTTGTAGATTACCGACCTGTCAATTTGGTCACAATCAAGAACAAATATCCGCTTCCCAGGATCAACGACCTGTATGATCAGCTCGCTGGATCCTCAGTCTTCTCCAAGATGGATTTGAGGTTGGGCTACCATCAAATCAAAATCAGAAACGGGGACATTCCTAAAACGGCCTTTGTTACTCGTTATGGCCAATACGAGTACACCGTCATGTCCTTCGGTTTAACCAACGCTCCAGCCACTTTTTCTCGGTTAATGAACTCAATCTTCATGGAGTATTTGGATAAATTCGTCGTGGTTTACCTCGATGATATACTCATCTACTCCAAGAACGAGGAGGAACATGTCGAACATCTAAGGCTAGTGTTGAAGAAACTTCGAGAGCATCGCCTTTATGCCAAATTTTCTAAATGTGAATTCTGGTTGTCAGAAGTGACCTATCTGGGTCATGTAATATCTGGTAAAGGTATTGCTGTTAACCCTGAGCGAGTTCAAGCCGTCCTTAATTGGACTCCACCTGAATCGGTCAAGCAAGTTCGGAGTTTTCTGGGCTTAGCGAGCTATTGTCGTCGCTTTGTCGAGAACTTCTCCAAGGTTGCTAAACCTCTAACCGAACTCCTCAGGAAAGATAAGAAGTTCGAATGGACTCCACAATGTGAGCACAGCTTTCAGGAACTGAAAAGACGCCTGACCTCTGCTCCCGTACTGGTACCGCCAGACATCTCCAAGGACTTTGTTATCTACTGCGACGCCTCGCGACAAGGACTAGGTTGCATTCTCATGCAAGATCGACACGTAATTGCCTACGCTTCACGGCAATTGCACCCACATGAGGAGAATTATCCTACTCATGATCTAGAGCTTGCAGCCGTAGTCTATGCACTCAAGACCTGGCGACATTACCTCCTCGGTAACCGTTGCGAAATATTCACTGATCACCAAAGTCTGAAGTACATTTTCACCCAACCGGATCTGAATCTCAGGCAAAGACGTTGGGTTGAGTTGATCACAGACTTCGATTTAGGAATAACTTACACCCCAGGGAAAGCCAACGTCATGGCTGATGCGCTAAGTCGTAAATCTTATTGTAACAACCTGATGTTACAACAAAGTCAACCGCTTCTCCATGAGGAATTTCGGAAGCTTAACCTTCACATTGTTCCTCAAGGTTTTCTTTCCACCTTGGTAGAAAAACCTACTCTTACGGATCAAATCATCGCTGCCCAAAAGCGAGATAAGGGAATATCTAAAATCAAAGAGAACATTGCTAGCGGAGGTGCTAGTTGTTTCTCCACAAATGATCATGGTGTCGTGTACTTTGAGAACCGTCTAGTGGTTCCCAAGAACCAGCATCTACGGCAGTTGATCCTTAAGGAGGCTCATGAATCTCCTCTCACCATTCATCCCGGTAGTACTAAGATGTATCAGGACCTACGCCAGAGGTTCTGGTGGACTAGGATGAAGAGAGAGATTGCTCAGTATATTGCAAATTGCGACGTCTGTCGTCGTGTAAAAGCAGAGCATCAACGGCCTGCTGGCACCCTTCAACCCTTAGCTATTCCTGAATGGAAATGGGATAAAATTGGTATGGATTTCATTACCGGTTTTCCCAGGACCAAGAGAGGGAATAATGCTATTTTCGTCGTTGTCGATTGTCTTTCCAAAGTAGCCCATTTCTTACCTGTTCGTGAGAGTATAACCGCCAGTCAGCTGGCAGACTTATACATCTCCCGAATAGTGTCCCTCCATGGTGTTCCTTTGGAAATTAACTCGGATCGAGGAAGTCTTTTCACCTCTCGATTTTGGGAAAGATTCCAAAATGCTATGGGAACCCATCTCTCCTTTAGCACCGCCTTCCACCCTCAGTCGAGTGGTCAGGTGGAACGCGTCAACCAGATTCTAGAAGACATGCTTCGAGCCTCTGTTATCTCATTCGGAATGGATTGGGAGACGTGCCTTCCATTTGCCGAATTCGCTTACAACAACAGCTATCAGTCTAGCTTGGGTAAAGCCCCTTTTGAAGTTCTCTATGGACGACGGTGTCGAACACCCCTTAACTGGTCAGAGACCGGGGAAGGACAACTCTTTGGCCCGGATATGATTCAGGAAGCAGAAGAACAGGTTCGCATCGTTCGTGAAAAGTTGAAAACAGCCCAATCTCGTCAAAAGAGTCAATATGACCGAAAACATAAGGCTATGACTTTCGAGGTTGACGAGAAGGCTTATCTTCGGGTCACCCCTCTGAAGGGAACCCATCGTTTCGGTATCAAAGGAAAATTGGCTCCTCGTTACATTGGACCTTTTCGCATTCTCGCCAAACGAGGAGAAGTTGCCTACCAGTTGGAACTACCTCCGCACCTCTCCAGAGTCCACGATGTCTTCCACGTTTCTCAACTCAGGCGTTGCTTCTCGGATCCTATCCGTGGAGTGGACCACGAAACGCTTGATCTCCAAGATAATCTTACATATCGAGAGTACCCCATTCGTATCCTCGATCAGGCCGAGCGTACCACCCGACGTCATAATATCAAGTTTCTCAAAGTACAATGGTCGCACCATTCTGAGGATGAAGCAACTTGGGAAAGGGAGGATCGTCTTCGACTCGAGTATCCCGCCTTCTTCCCGGAGGAACCCAAATCTCGGACGAGATTCTTTTGAGTGGGGGTGAGTTGTCACACCCTAGCTAGTCATGCATTAGAGTGTTGCATCATGTTTACTCTTTCATCAGAAACTTGAAATGGGGATTTGTGAAACCCTCAGAATCATTTTGAAAATGACCCAAATAAAGATTTCTCCAAAAAGGGTCCAACAAAATGCTCATGTTGCTCTCTGAAAATATTGGACAGAGATAAAAATCAAACCAATATTTTTAAGAGCTCATAGGTATTTATTTTGGGCATTTGGAATTAATGCATAACTATTTGCATTGGAAATATATTAGTTATATATATTAATATATGTCCAAAAATTATGCCACCTGTTGGGGAGCTCTGGAATAATATATCTAGCTCCTGCAAAAATTGGCATAAGGTAATAAAATGATTTAATATTTTATTTAAATCAAAACAAATGACAGAAATTAGAAAACAAAAATAAATAAAAAAGGGAGAAGCTTACCTGGGGCTCCTCCCTGTGCAGCCCAGCAGTAGCTGGCCGGCCCAGCCAGCTAGCCGGCCCAGCCCGCCTCCTCCTCTGTCGTCTTCGTCCTCGACAGAGGGAGGGGAGTGTGCCCGGCGCGCGCGCGCCACCGCGCCACGCCACCAGCTCGCCTGCCTGCCTGCCTCTCCCCTTCTCGTTTGGATGCCCTGGAA
>NC_041383.1:435961322-435985361 GCF_002162155.2 Triticum dicoccoides
CCCCCGGTTCTTCCTCTCCTCTCCCTCGCTCTCTCTCTCCCGTGCCCGAACGCACCCATCGCCGCCGTTCGCCATAGCCGCCGCCACCGGCCTCCCCTCGCCTCCCCGACACGCTCCCCAGCTCCGCCGCGACCCCCTCTACCTCCTCGTCGAGCCATGCAAGACGGAGCACCCCGTGGAGCCATCGCCGTCGCCATCCTCGCCTCCGGCCGCCGTGGGTACTCGCCGTCGATTCGGGAGCTACCGGGCATCCCCGACCTCGTCCTCGTGCTCGCTGGTCTCGCTGTGAGCCCCTCTCCGTTTCCCCTCTCTTCTCCCCCTCGTTCCCTCACTGTAGCCCTCCTCCCCACCACGGCCGAAGCCTCTCGCCGCCGTCCATGTCGCCGTCGCCGTCTCGGTCCGCCTCCGCCCAAACCGAGCCTTCCATCGTGCTCCCGGTGCCACGAGGGTGCCGCCGAGCCCCTCAGGTGGCCTCCCCGTGCCCCGCAGCCCGATCCCGCTCGCGCCCGAACTCCGGCCGCCGCCCAAGTGGTCGCCGCCGTCGATCTAAGCCATCTCCGGTGAAACGAAGGCACCAGTGGGTGCGCGCGAGCCCCAGCTTCCCGCGCGTGCCTTCCGCTGCTCGATTGGGCGCCGGAGTGGAAATCCCGCGCCCTCCGCCGCGTTTGCTGCCGCCGGCGGCTAAACGCCGGCGTATTAGCCCCGGTTGACCAGGGGGTTTGACCTCCCCTGGCTCAATGACAGTGGGGCCCGTCCCTGCTAATTCGAGTTTAGGATTAGTTTAAATTTAATCAACTCTGTTAATTAACCCTGACACTGACAGTGGGCCCCAGTGCCACTAATCCTTTAATTAGGATTAAACTAACCCTGTTTAACCCCCTGTCACTGACGTGTGGACCCCACATGTCAGGTTTGACCCCAGCCAGCCGCAGTTGACCGCTGACGTCGTGCTGACGTCATGCTGGCGCAATAATTATTTCTGGATTTAAATTAAATCAGGAAATTCCAGAATATAATTTAAACTTCAAAAATTCATAACTTTTATTCTGTAACTCCAAATCAGACAAATTATATATGAAAAATGATCAGAAAAATCCAATCTATCCATCTGTACTATTTTCATGCATGATCAAACAAGTTAAATTGATGTTTAAAGCAGAACAAGGAAAAGCACTTTAAAAGGCCATGTTTGAGTTTGAAATTTGAATCTTTGATTCAAATTGGTCCAAACCCTTCTGGTTTTAGTTGCATTAGCCCAACACACTCATATTGCCATGTTTCATGCATGCATCATATTGTTGCACATTGTTTGGTGATGGTTGTGTATCGGTGTCCTTTGCGACAGGTTCTGCCTCCGAGGAGTACCGTGATTACCCTAACGAAGAACCGTATCAGTGCATCGAACCATCAGGCAAGCAACCAACCATTTGATCATATCGATACAATCCCATGTTCTCGCTCCTGCTCTCTTTTACTGCATTAAGACAACGCGTTTCAAACTGCTGTGTGCTACGGTAGTTGAACCCATTTCCTCTGCATGACCTGTCATTGCCACAGTAACTAGATGAAACCCACTAGCATGTGTAGGAGTTGTATGAGCCATGTGTATGTGTTGTTCCTACCTTGCTATGCCTGCTATGCTTAGAGTCGTGTCAGGTCTGGTTCATCTGGGTGATGGGCTAGAGTGAAATGATTATGTCGGTAATGAGAGTGGTGTGGTGAACACGATTTGGTAAAGGTATCGATGAGAGGCCATGTAGGAGTACATGGTGGGTTGTTTCATTGAAGCCGACCTTAAGCACTGAGATCTATATGTGTGATTTAAGATACAGCTACTACCATGCATTGGGCCCTGAAATATGACCCCGCTCGACTTCTTATTCACCCTAGCTCTCTGTCCAGGAGTTGCAAGTAGTTTCTGGTGTTTGTAGCCTACTGGAGGCCGTGGACAGCGCTGACCGTAGGGGTGGGCTGTGATGCGGTAGGTACGCGGCACGGTGTACCGAATACCCATTAGGTATCTCGGGAACCCTGTTCACATCGTCCGGGGCCGTATGGGAAACCTCGGCCGGACTCCCTGCGGATGGAACCTGGATAGGCGATAAACCTGGACTAGAGGCTTAAGTGTTTAGGTAGGTCGTGGTCTACACCCACGTCGGCTTTCGTTTAAAGTCTGCCGAGCACATGTCGTGTGCAGACGCTAAGTGGTGGAAACATGTATGAAGAAGTACACCCCTGCAGGGTTATCATGATCTATTCGAATAGCCGCGTCCGCGGTAAAGGACTACTTGGTTGCCTATACAGTTCATAGACAAGTAAATGGAAACTACTAAAAGCCTCAAGATAAGTGTGAGTGCCGAGGATGGCTCTTCCGTAGGAAGACGGGGGCGGATCCTCGGTAGTGTATTGAAGTGGTGAGTAGTGGACTCGTGTACGCAAAACCATTTCAAGTTGGAGTCTCGTAGGTTAGCCTAGCCAAGAGTCCAAGCTGGCTTGCTGCAACAACTCCACCAACCCTTCTTGATAATATGCATGTATGTAGGATCTGATGTAAGTCTTGCTGAGTACCTTTGTACTCATGTTGCTATAATTTACATTTTTCAGAAGACGCTGCAACCCCTTCTGATGGGTTCTACGTAGACGTTGACATCAACGAGTAGGCTAAAGGCCCAGGTGGTGACCCTGAGCTTGTGAAGGACCACGTAGTATAGTTAGGCTTTCCAAGCCTCTTTTATTTTACTAGTTGTCTGTACTCAGACAAGTTACTTCCGCTGCTGGTTTGTATGACTGTATGACTTGAATGCTGGGTCGTGAGACCCATACCTTTGTGTATGTTATGTATGGCTCCCTGAGCCTTAAATAAAGTACTTGTGTCGTAGAGTCATGTTGTGATGCTTCGTTGTATTTGCACATATCGAGCATATTGTGTGTATGATTGAAATGCTTGGTATGTGTGGGATCTGACTATCTAGTTGTTTATCTTTAGTAGCCTCTCTTACCGAGAAATGTCTCCTAGTGTTACCGCTGAGCCATGGTAGCTTACTACTGCTCTGGAACACTTAGGCTGGCCGGCATGTGTCCTTCTTCGTTCCTGTGTCTGTCCCTTCGGGGAAATGTCACGCATTGAGTACCGGAGTCCTGTTAGCCCGCTACAGCCCGGTTTACCGGAGTCCTGCTAGCCCAGTGCTACAGCCCGGACCCACTTGCTGATGACCGACACGTTCGAAGCTAGGTCATGGATGCATGTCCCTGTAAGTCTGTGCCACTTCGGGTTTACGACTAGTCATGTCAGCCCGGGCTCCTTATCATATGGATGCTAGCGACACTATCATATACGTGAGCCAAAAGGCGCAAACGGTCCCGGGCAAAGGTAAGGCGACACCCGTGGGAATACCGTGCGTGAGGCCGCAAAGTGATATGAGGTGTTACCGGCTAGATCAATGTGACATCGAGTCGGGGTCCTGACAAGTGTGCATCGTAAGAAAAACATTAACCAACCCACAACTTCGAAAGATTTGAAACATGTAATGAGACAACAATTTTTCCCTCCTTACTATCGTCATGAATTGCTTTGCAAATTTGAACAATTTAAACAAGGCAATAACACTGTTCATGCTTACTACCATGAGTTCAAATCTTATATGCATCATTGTGACATAGAAGAATCTGAGGATGATACAATGAATAGATTTTTTGGTGGTTTGAACCATGATATTCAGACAAGATTTAGGTATATTCCTCGTTGCATTACTGGTATGTATGTTCGTGCTTGTACCTTTGAGAGACAGTTACAGGAGGATGCATTGGGTGACTACAACAACTACTATTCCAACTCATGCTCACTACCATCGGTTGATTCCTCCACCGTTGCACCTACTAGAGCAGCCACACCTCAGATTGTGAGTGCGACATCATCTCAAGTGTATGGTACATTGTCATTGTCCATACCGACATCAGCTACGTCTTTGCGACAAGGTAACAGTAAATGTATTGATGATATAACTTCACATGAGAATGATGCATCCCTAATTAACTTAGAAACATCATGTGTTGAGTTACCTGTTGATGTGAGCACGCCACCTATTTTAGAGAATCATGTTACTATCATGAATGCATCATGTGATCAAACAACTAAAATACCAACAATTTTGAGTGCACCCATTGAATTAACTATTGATGCAAAAGAACCAATGTTTAATCATTTTGATATGACCTCTAATCTTGGTGATGATTCTGTGCCCAATGACTTACTGCATGTTTGCTTATTTAAGCATGTTGTAGCATGTAAATTTGATGCAAGTAAGGTTTATTCACCAATGTTGGGATGGTTTAATGATGAATATTGTCAATCTTTTGATAGGAATAAGAGCTTCACTTATATGTGCAAACCGAGTTACAATACTTTCATGCCTTCTACTTATGATAATATTTTGGCTTTATATTTTATGATCTATGAAAGTTACTCATGTATACATGTGTCATATGTGCAAAAATCAAGGGAAGTAAAAATGGATGACATATACATATACAACATGTATACCTTGTCTCTTTTGTTAGCCACATTTCAGATTAAGCAACGCCGAGGACGGCTTTGTTTTCAAAAAGGGGAGGATGATGAGGACATGAATACCTTGGATACGACTAAAAATATTGCATACATGCATATTTGTCAGGTGATTTCTAGTGCAAACTATTCAATAATCTATTTATGTTATCTAGAACAAAAATAGATTATTGAATAGTTTGCACTAGAAATCACCTGACAAATATGCATGTATGCAATATTTTTAGTCGTATCCAAGGTAGTCATGTCCTCATTAGGGTGCTGGACAGCCACCTCATCATACAACATATATATGATGGACACACCCAAAGAAAACAATGGCGAGGATCAAAAGGAATCAACGGAGGGTGATCCTCTTGAGAAGCAACCTAACCGCCGACCTCAGCGGCACCGCTCTAAACCCCGCCATAGCAAAAATAGGGATACCGACACAAGAGACAATAGCGCTCCGGACGATGCCGAAGACAAAAACAATCCTGCCCAGCCAAGCTTCGAGCAGGCCGAATGAGAGGACAAGCAAGCTAGCCCTGATAAACAGGCAATGGATGAAGATTCAGAGGATTACAATTACATGCCCCTCTCCGAAGACGAGGTGAGCCTCGGCGACAAAGAATTTACCGTGCGTGAAGATCCCGTCGAGCAGGAGCACTTCAAGCACCGGCTTATAGCCACTGCAAAGAGCGTGAAGAAAAAACAGCAGCAGCTTCAAGCTGATCAAGATCTGCTCACTGACAGATGGACTGAGTTCCTGGCGGCCGAGGAATATGGACTAGAATGCCCAACCAAAAGTTACCCGAGGCGCAGGTTGTTACCTTAGTTCGAGGACGAGGCACTAGAGCCTATACTACCAGCGCAGGATGCGGCTGACCGACCACCTCATGGCCGATACAAAGCGGCGTATCAGCCTGAACACCAGCCCGCACCCCGTCGCTGAACAAATAAAAACACGAAGGCCCGGGGCTACACGCATGACCTGCGAGACGAAATGGAAAACAAAGAAGGACATTCAAGATCTACGGATCGCGGGGGCGCGCCCCAACACGTGACGATGACCGCCACGCCGGATATACTAAATACAAACCCGTCCGGGCCGAATACAGCAGACCAGACTCATTCGAACTGCGTCGCGATGTAGCCCGGCATAGAGGCGCCGCACACCCCCTATGCTTCACTGGCAAAGTAATGGAGCATGAATTCCCAGAAGGGTTTAAGCCCGTGAACATCGAACCATATGATGGGACAACAGACCTCGCGGTATGGATCGAAGATTTCCTTCTCCACATTCACATGGCCCGCGGTGATGATCTACATGCCATCAAGTACCTCCCACTAAAACTCAAGGGACCAGCTCGGCATTGGCTGAATAGTCTGCCGGCAAACTCCATTGGTAGTTGGGAGAACCTGGAAGACGCATTCCTTGACAACTTCCAGGGCACTTATGTGCGACCACCGGACGCTGATGACTTAAGTCACATAACCCAACAGCCCGGAGAGTCAGCCAGGAAATTCTAGACCCGGTTCTTAACTAAAAAGAACCAAATCATCGACTGTCCGGATGCCGAAGCCCTAGTGGACTTTAAGCATAACATCCGTGACGAGTGGCTTGCCCGACACCTTGGCCAAGAGAAGCCGAAATCCATGGCAGCCCATACGACAGTCATGACCCGCTTTTGGGTGGGCAAGGACAGCTGGTTGGCTCGTAGAAACAGCACATCAAGAAATCCTGGCACTTCAGACGCCAAAGATAGCAACGGCAAGCCCCGACGCAACAGACACAAACGTCGCAATAATGGCGAAAACACCGAAGACACGGCCGTCAATGCCGGATTCAGTGGCTCCAAGTCTGATCAACGGAAGAAGCCATTTAAAAGAAACAATCCGGGCCCATCCAGCCTGGACCACATACTTGATCGCTCATGTCAAATCCACGGCACCCCCGATAAACCAGCCAACCACACCAACAGAGAATGTTGGGTATTTAAACAGGTCGGCAAGCTAAATGTCGAAAACAAGGAAAAGAGGTCACATAGTGATGACGACGAGGAACCCCGGCTACCGAACACAGAGGGACAGAAGAAATTTCCTTCCCAAGTAAAAATGGTAAATATGGTATACGCCACCCATATTCCCAAGCAGGAGCGGAAGCGTGCACTAAGGGACGTCTACGCGATGGAGCCAGTCGCCCCAAAGTTCAACCCATGGTCTTCCAGTCCGATCACCTTTGATCGCAGGGACCATCCGACCAGTATCTGTCATGGCGGCTCAGCTGCACTGGTCCTTGACCCTGTCATGGATGGATTCCACCTCACACGAGTTCTCATGGACGGTGGCAGCAGCCTGAACCTGCTCTATCAGGATACAGTGCGCAAAATGGGTATCGATCCCTCAAGGATCAAACCAACCAAAACCACCTTCAAAGGTGTCATACCAGGTGTAGAGGCCTGTTGTACAGGCTCAATCACACTGGAAGTGGTCTTCGGATCCCCGGACAACTTCTGAAGCGAGTAGTTAATCTTCGATATTGTCCCCTTCCACAGTGGTTATCATGCACTGCTAGGACAAACCGCATTTGCTCGATTCAATACGGTGTCACACTACGCCTACCTCACGCTCAAGATGCCCGGACCCCGCGGTGTTATAACAGTCAATGGAAATACAGAGCACTCCCTCCGCACAGAGGAGCACACTGCGGACCTTGTAGCAGAAGTACAGAGCAGCCTCCTTAGACAGACCCTCAACTCGGCAATAAAGCCCCCGGACACCGTCAAGCGAGTCCAGAGTACTCTGTAACAGGATCGTCCGGCCCGTCGAGAGCTTGCCTAGCAATTCGGCCTCTGTCCTCGTCCCAGTCAAGCGGTGAAATTTGTGCCACGCGTACATAATTACACACTCAAAATACCATGGCCATAGACGGAGGCACAGCTAGACTGTGGTCCACAATGCGGCTCAACCGCCCCAGAATCCGCATACCTTCACCTTTTTATTTCTTTCAGGTCCCTATCTTCTTGAGGCTCTTCCGATAACCTGATTATCGGACCCATAACGGGACAGAAACACCAAGGAGGCAAGGAGCTTTGACATACAAGGGAATCCCCAGGTGGTCTATGATAACGATCGCTATACATGTTTTACATACCCACACGCAGCTCGCTCTTGGTTAGGGCATGTCAAATAGTCCTATTTGCTTATCGCACTACTTGTATACATACGCCTTGACATATCATTCAAATAACAATGGAAAATAATGTACTTCGTCAGCTTATTACTACATTTCTTTTTTTCCTTGACTATTTATTTATTACAAATCGCACCTTTACATTCTGGTACGTTCAGTTCGCTAGGGGCTTTAGTGTACCCCATAACACGGCAAGAAAGTCCGAACACTTTTGAGAGTGTGGCACCCCGAACTTATAGCATTATATGCATCAGCTGCGAATCATGTTTTGGGTCAATAGTTGGGTTGCCCGGCTCCTGTGCTTGCTACCCTACGTTCCGCTATATCGGCTAGGGTAGTAAAGGGAGAACTACTACGATTGTGTCCCGGTTCTTCTAGACGAGCACCTCAGTAGAGAAAGCTGAAAACCGACTGTCATGATGTAGCGAGAGCTGGTCGATGTTCCAGAGGTTTCAAATCCTTCAAGATTTTTGCCGCTTCATGCGAGGAATCGGTCTTTGTCTGATTTAGGCGTGTATAGCGCCCCAAGTTCGGCCTTCCGAATACCAAGGGCTACGCCAAAATTTAAAATTATAAAACTTCTATGGCTAAGTGAGGGTGATAAAGTTGTATAGTCCAATTGCCTTGTTCGTTGCGCTAAACACCTGCTTAAAGGACCAAAAACTTGGATAAAGAGTGTTTAGATTTATCTCGAACACCCCTGTACTAGTTACATGGGGGCAGAAGCCGACGACTGGCCAACTGTCAGCTTTTGTAAATGGCTGCACAGGAGGTAAAATTTTAAATCAATAAGAATTATATTGCACAAATGAACTTGTTTGATATTACAGGATAAAATGAGTGCATTCATTCAAAGATTACATCCTTAGTACATTGTTCCGCCACAAGGCGGGAGCCCTTCAGGACACTGTCATAATAATTTTTGGGTCGGCGGTGCTCCTTGCCCTTCGCTGGCCCCTCGGTCATCAGTGACGTGGCGTCCATCTTCGCCCAATGCATCTTTGCACGGGCAAAGGCCATCCGTGCACCTTCAATGCAAACCGACCGCTTTATGACTTCAAGTCGTGGGCAGGCACTCACAAGCCGCTTCACGAGACCGAAGTAGCTCCTGGGCATAGGCTCGGTAGGCCACAGACAGACTATGAGGTCCTTCATGGCCAGTTCGGCTGCCTTGTGCAGCACGACCAGTTGCTTCAGCTGGTCGCTCAAGGGCATCGGATGTTCTGTCCCAAGATATTGAGACCAGAACAACTTCTCTGCTGAGCTCCCTTCTTCGGCTTGGTAGAACTCCGTGCCATCTGATATGCTGCACGGAAGATCCGCAAATGCTCCTGGAGAACTCCAAATTCGGGTAAGTAAACGGAAAGTCTCCTTCACATGCTTGCTTTACATAATAAATGCCTTACCCGCCGAAATCTTCTTGGCCGCCTGAATCTCTTGGAGGGCCTTCTGGGCTTCGGCTTTGGCGTCTTGCACGCTCTGGAGGACCTTAGCAAGCTAAGACTCTTGAGTATTAGAGTCATGCTCCAAGGACTCGTATTTCTGGATGAAATCCTGGGGCTCTTGCTGGACCTTGCTGACCCCGGCCTCTTGCTTCTCGCGCTCGACGCGTTCCTTGGCCGCTTTGTCTTCAGCCTCGGCCGACGCCTTTTTAAGGGCCGCCACTTCAGTCGTGGCCCCTATCAAAGTTCATGACGCTTCTATCAGCAGAAACCATTTATCCTTTATAAGTATACAGATGTGCAATTGCGTACCTTGACTTTCCTCGAGCTGCCTCTTCATGAGGCCGAGCTCTCCCTCAGTTCGCTCCAGGTCCTGCTTTAGTCCAGAGACGTCCGCAGTACGAGCGGCAGCGGCCAGCAGTGACACCTGCTTATTCACATAGATATCGTCTGTTAGACTCCTCCAAACATTATTTGATCCTTTGTTCGGCTTTTATTTCCGAACACCAAACAGAGCATCAGGGGCTACTGTCTATACTGTGATATTCTCTTACAATTATATTACTTACCTTAAAGCCTGTTAGAAGGCTAGCGTAGGCTTCAGTTAATCCGCTTTTGGCAGACCGGACCTTCTCAATCACCGTACTCATAAGAGTATGGTGTTCTTCATCAATGGAAGTGCTGCGAAGCATTTCCAGCAAGTTTTCCGATGCCTCTAGATGGACAGAGGTCATCGGTATAGGCGGCTCGCCCTCCTTGGAGAGAGGTTGCATGACTGAATTCGGAACCACTTGGGTTTTCGGAGCCGTATTCAGCTGAGGGCCAAACTGGTTATGGCCCCCATTATCGAAGTCCATGGGGGTCTTCCCCCCATGTGCCCGGCGACTGGGATTTTGCCTGGGAGCGTCTCCGGAACTGTCTCCCCTTGGCCTGGTATCCTTCGAGACAACACCTCGGTGTCGTCCGCGGCCCTGGTGGAGGAGGCTGTCGGAAGTGAATCATTGTTCATCGCCGACGGGTCCAGAGACCCCTCCGAAGAGGAGGATATCTCGATGTTGGATTTGGCCGGACTGCAGGTGCACGTTTGGCATGATAAGAAGCGATAGAGCAAACATACCGGAAATACTATTGTGTCCGTATACTTACGACTTAGCCAGGGGCTTCTCCCTGGGCTCCCACTCCTCGCCGCTGTTGGTGGCTCCGGTGGAGTGGTCCGGAAGGAAGGTTTTTCACTTCTTGGACACCTCGGCCTCCCCGTCCGTGGCGGCCTTCCTCTTCTTTCTTCCCATGGTGGGGGTATGGGGGATGAATTTCCTCCTCCTCGTTGTTGTCTTCGGTGGAGGAGTGCGTCTTGGTGTCTTCGGATGTCATGTCCGATGCAACCTTGCGACGGAGACCTTCTCTGGTCCCCGCGGCCGCCTTCTTGGCCTTCTTATCCGGCACCTCATAAGGCGCCGGAAACAACCTCTTTGTTAGAAGAGGCGATAACGGATCTTCTGGTAGTGGAGCCGGATAGTCAATCTGCTCCGCTATCGCTACCCAGGCCTGTAAAATCGGCATGGAGGCTTAGATTCCTCCCGCGGATGTGCTGGTAAAAGGCATATCTTGCAAAATATGAAAACTTACCAGATTGGCTCGGCATTTTGCGCAGAGTCCGTGATCTTCAGTTATGGGCGGTGGTACCTTGTTGGCCTTGAAAAGCACCTTCTAGACGTCTTCGTGCGTCGTGCCGAAGAGCTCTCGCAGCGTCTGGTGTTCGGCCGGGTCGAACTCCCACGATTGCAAACCCGTCTCTGACACGGAAGGATTCGGCGGAAGAGCATAACCTTGACCATGTTGACGAGCTTGATTCTCTTGCTAATCATGTTTTGGACGCAGGTCTGAAGTCCGGTCAGTTCTTCCGCTGAGCCCCAGGCTAAGCCCTTCTCTTTCCAGGAGGTGAGCCGCATGGGGACGCCGGATCGAAATTCGAGGGTCGCCGCCCAGTTGGTGTCGCGCGGCTCGGTGATGTAGAACCACCCAGATTTCCACCCCTTCACAATCTCCACAAAGGAGCCTTAAGGCCAGGTGACATTGGGCATCTTGCCCACCATGGCGCCCCTGCACTCCGCTTGTTGGCCCTGCCCACCACCTTTGGCTTCACGTTGAAGGTCTTCAGCCATAGGCCGAAGTGGGGCATGATGCGGAGGAAGGCCTCGCACACGAGATAAACACCGAGATGTTGAGGATGAAGTTGGGGGGCAAATCATGGAAATCTAGCCCGTAGTAGAACATTAATCCGCGGATGAACGGGTGAAGGAGGAATCCTAGCCCGCGGACAAAGTGAGAAAGGAATACTACCCTTTCCTGGGGTTTCGTGGTAGGGATGATCTGCCCTTCGGCCGGAAGTCGATGTGTGATGTCTGTGGACAGGTATCCGGCCTCCCGAAGCTTCTTGATGTCCTCCTTCGTGACCGAGCAGGCCATCCACTTGCCTACCGCTCCGGACATGTTCGGAATGATTTTGCGGAGAAGGTGAAGGCTTGGGCATTGGAGCTCAAGAATGGATGAGCAGAGGAAGAAGAAGGCGTGGGTGAAAAGGGGGAATCCTTATCTCCTTATAAAGGCCGCAGGGGTCATGCGCCTCCTCACTTGCCCTAGAAACTCACTCATTCCCCAAGCGTCGTGCTAATGGCACGGTTGGGTTACCCACACCCATATTGATGAGAATCCCGTGATGAGGGGACACGATCTCTACTTCGACAAGACATGCCAATAAAACCGCCTCACAAGATGTGCAGTAGCAGGTTAAGGAAACGGTTCGAATAATGACCGGGCCATGGTGTGATGTCATGCTATGGAAAAGTTGTCGGCAGATTAGACCCGTGGAATATTGTGCTCTCTACGGTGGTATGTGGAATTTGTTTTGCAGATCCGGACACGATTCTTGTGTTCAAGATCTACTTTGAATCATTCGGAGAAGGAACCCGCCTTGCAATGCCGAAGACAATCTGCGCGCCGGACTCATCATCATTGAAGCCTGGTTCAGGGGCTACTGAGGGAGTCCTGGAATAGGGGTCCACGAACGGCCGGACTATATGCTTATACCGGACTGTTGGACTATGAAGATACAAGATTGAAGACTTTGTCCCGTGACCGGGTGGGACTCTCCTTTGCATGGAAGCCAAGCTTGGTGATTCACATATGTAGATTCCCTTCTCTGTAACCGACTCTGTGTAACCCTAGCCCCCTCCGGTGTCTATATAAACCGGAGGGTTTAGTCCATAGGACAAGAACAATCCTAATCATAGTCTAGCTTCTAGGGTTTAGCCTCTGCGATCTCGTGGTAGATCAACTCTTGTAATACTCATATCATCAAGATCAATCAAGCAGGAAGTAGGGTATTACCTCCATAGAGAGGGCTCGAACCTGGGTAAACATCGTGTCCCACGCCTCCTGTTACCATTAGACTTAGACGCACAGTTCGGGACCCCCTACCCGAGATCCGCCGGTTTTGACACCGACAATCATCACCAACAACTCTCCCATCTTGGGGAGGCTATCTTCATCAACATCTTCATAGCACCAACTCCTCTCAAACCCTAGTTCATCTCTTGTGTTCAATCTTTGTAGCAAAACTATAGATTGGTGCCCGTGGGTGACTAGTAGTGTTGATTACATCTTGTAGTTGATTATTATATGGTTTATTTGGTGGAAGATTATATGTTCAGATCCATTATGTTTATCATTTGTGAGTAGTTACTTTTGTTCTTGATTTCACGAGAGAAATCATGTTGCAAGTAATCATGTGAACTTGATATGTGTTCGATATTTTGATGGTATGTATTTTGCCATTCTCTTAGTGGTGTCATGTGAATGTCGACTACATGACACTTCACCATATTTGGGCCTAAGAGAATGCATTGTGGAGTATTTATTAGATGGTGGGTTGCGAGAGTGACAGAAGCTTAAACCCAAGTTTATGCCCTATTCCTTACGGGACCGATTGGATCCAAAAGTTCAATGCTATGGTTAGAATTTATTCTTAATACTTTTCTCGTAGTTGCGGATGCTTGCGAGAGGGTTAATCATAAGTAGGAGGTTTGTTCAAGTAAGAACAGCACCTAAGCACCGGTCCACCCACATATCAAATTATCAAAGTACCAAACACGAATTAAGCCAACATGATGAAAGTGACTAGATGAAATTCCCTTGTACCCTCAAGAACACTTTGCTTATTATAAGAAACCATTTTGGCCTGTCCTTTGTCTCAAAAGGATTGGGCTACCTTGCTGCACTTTTGTTACTACTATTGTTACTTGCTCGTTATAAGTTATCTTACTACCAAACTACTCTGCTACTTGCAATTTTAGCACTTGCAGACATTACCTTGCTGAAATGCTCCTCTTTGGGTTCAACACTCTTACTTATCGAAAAGAGCTACAATTGACCCCATATAGTCATCAAGGCTATTTTCTGGCGCCGTTGCCGGGGAGTGAAGCACCTTTGGTAAGTGGAATTCGGTAAGGAAACTTTTGTATAGTGTGCTGAAATTTATTGTCACTTGTTACTATGGAAAACAAACCTTTGAGGGGTTTGTTCGGGGTATGTTCACCTCGTCCAGAACCTCAATTAGTTACCCCTAAACCTACTGCACCTACTGAAAATATTGAATATGAAATCCCTCGGGTATGATAGAACAACTGCTAGCTAATCCTAATGCAGGAGATGGAATTGAACATCCTGATATGCACCTGATACATGTGGAACAAATTTGTGGATTGTTTAAGCTTGCAGGTTTACCCAGGGATGAAGTGATGAAAAAGGTTTTCCCTTTATCTTTGAAGGGAAAAAGCATTGGCATGGTATAGGCTACGCGATGATAATGGATCATGGAATTGGAATCGTTTAAAATTGGAGTTCCATCAAAAAAAATTATCCTATGCATCTAGTTCATCATGATCGGAATTGTATATATAATTTTTGGCCTTGATAACCCACAAGTATAGGCGATCGCAACAGCTTTCGAGGGTAGAGTATTCAACCCAAATTTGTTAATTCGACACAAGGGGAGCCAAAGAATATTCTCAAGTATTAGCAGCTGAGTTGTCAATTCAACCACACGTGGAAACTTAGTATCTGTAGCAAAGTGTTTAGTAGCAAAGTAATATGATAGTGGTGGTAACGGTAACAAAAGTAAAGACAGCAAAAGTAATGTTTTTGGTATTTTGTAGTGATTGTAACAGTAGCAACGGAAAAGTAAATAAGCAAGAACCAGTATATGGAAAGCTCGTAGGCACCGGATCAGTGAAGGATAATTATGCTGGATGCGGTTCGTCATGTAACAATCATAACATAGGGTGACACAGAACTAGCTCCAATTCATCAATATAATGTAGGCATGTATTCCATATATAGTCATATGTGCTTATGGAAAAGAACTTGCATGACATCTTTTGTCCTACCCTCCCGTGGCAGCGGGGTCCTAATGGAAACTAAGGGATATTAAGGCCTCCTTTTAATAGAGAACCGGAACAAAGCATTAGCACATAGTGAATACATGAACTCCTCAAACTATGGTCATCACCGAGAAGTATCCCGATTATTGTCACTTCGGGGTTGTCGGATCATAACACATAATAGGTGACTATATACTTGCAAGATAGGATCAAGAACACACATATATTCATGAAAACATAATAGGTTCAGATCTGAAATCATGGCACTCGGGCCCTAGTGACAAGCATTAAGCATAGCAAAGTCATAGCAACATCAATCTCAGAACATAGCGGATACTAGGGATCAAACCCTAACAAAACTAACTCGATTACATGATAAATCTCATCCAACCCATCACCGTCCAGCAAGCCTACGATAGAATTACTCACGCACGGCGGTGAGCATCATGAAATTGGTGATGGACGATGGTTGATGATGACGAGGCGACGAATCCCCCTCTCCGGAGCCCCAAACGGACTCCAGATCAGCCCTCCCGAGAGAGATTAGGGCTTGGCGGCGGCTCTGTATCGTAAAACGCGATGATTTTTTCTCTCTGATTTTTTTCTCCCCGAAAGCCAATATATAGAGTTGGAGTTAGCGTCGGAGGGTGTCCAGGGGGCCCACGAGCTAGGGGGGCGCGCCCAGGAGGGGGGGGGCGCCCCCCACCCTCGTGGACAGGGTGTGGCCCCCCTGGTCTTCATCTTTGGCGAGGATTTTTTTATTATTTTTTATAATACATCCCGTGGAGTTTCAGGTCATTCCGAGAACTTTTGTTTTCTGCACATAAAATAACATCATGGCAATTCTGCTGAAAACAGCATCAGTCCGGGTTAGTTCCATTCAAATCATACAAGTTAGAGTCCAAAACAAGGGCAAGAGTTTTTGGAAAAGTAGATACGATGGAGACGTATCAACTCCCCCAAGCTTAAACCCTTGTGAGGGAGTCCCGGATTAGGGGTGTCCGGATAACCGGACTATAACCTTTGGCCGGACTCCTGGACTATGAACATACAAGATTGAAGACTTCGTACCGTGTCCGGGTGGGACTTTCCTTGGCGTGGAAGGCAAGCTTGGCAATACGGATATGTAGATCTCCTCCCATTGTAACCGACTCTGTGTAACCCTAGCCCTCTCCGGTGTCTATATAAACCAGAGGGTTTTAGTCTATAGGATGAACAACAATCATACCATGGGCTAGCTTCTAGGGTTTAGCCTCTTCGATCTCGTGGTAGATCTACTCTTGTACTACCCATATCATCAATATTAATCAAGCAGGAGTAGGGTTTTACCTACATCGAGAGGGCCCGAACCTGGGTAAAAACATCGTGTCCCTTGTCTCCTGTTACCATCCTCCTAGACGCACAGTTCAGGACCCCCTACCCGAGATCCGCCGGTTTTGACACCGACATTGGTGCTTTCATTGAGAGTTTCGCTGTGTCGTCGCCATCAGGAAGGATGCCTCATCCCGTCTTTAAAGACGGCACTGTTGCTAAAGGAGCTTTGGCTATCAGCCAAACTCTCTGGCTAGCTGGATTCCTTATGACCGCCTGTTCAGCCTCCGCGCCGACGGTGACTTCCCGGGTCATCGAAAACAATCTTCACGTCAACTCGGAACTCGCCGAGCAGCTAGATCCAATGGAGCTCTCTTCCTTAAACGAGCTCTTGGATCGCATCGCCGCCCTGGGAGTCGCTAGAGACCACGATCAGATTGGGCTTAAACCTGATCTGAGAGAGATTAACTCTCCCCAGGTCACCCACCATGTTGCAGTGGTGGAGGAACAATGCGGCAAGCCTTCATCTATCTTGAAGACTAGTTATGTCCGGATTCCCGATCCCTCCAAGCCGGATACCCGCGGAGGGCAGGACGTCATTCAAGCCCCGAACCTAAAGTCAGGCAGCGAGCTAGATTCATTGGATGATGTCCAAGAACACAAGCTTCCGAGTCCGGAAACTCCTTGGCCCTTGAGCCTCAGATGGGGCGAGGTTTCAAATTTAATTACACCCGCCCACCCAAATATAAAGGATTTATCCCAAATTCGGCAAGATCCCGTAGAAATAGTACACCATTATTGGGCCAGATTCCTCCTGGTCATGAACAGAATAGAGGACTGCCGCGAGGAGGATGCAATTTCATCCTTCTGCAATAATTGCACGGACAAGGGGATCCTCAACGCCATAAGTCGCCGAGAAATTACACGCTTCGCTGACTTGGCATCCATAGTACGAAAGTACTGTGCGATGGAAAGCGCATGGAAAACCGAAACAAAATTTGGGACAATCCGGCCCTGAATACAACCCCAGTCTAAAATAAAATGGTGCGCCATCTCCAGGCACCTAGGTTAAACACCAAAAAGCAAAAACCCTCTACAGGGCATGGAACCGTACTGGAGGGATGGCTCAATGGACCCTGTAAAATTCATAGTACAGAGGGCGTCACACCAACTCATAGCCTTAGAGCATGTTGGATACTCCTGTAGGTGGCCAGAAGTGGCGAGGAGCTTCTAACTCCAGAACTCACAGAGCACCACCCCAGGGATACCAGTACGGTATTAACGGTCTTCGAGACCTTTGCATCAAATAATATGCGGAAACGGACACTCCGCAACCTTGTCGAAGTCTACCAAGTAGCAACAATAAACCCATGGACTGACACGGCTATTACCTTTAATGCCAGTGATGAACCTAAATTCCGAACAGCCTGAGCACCAGCCGCATTGGTCCTCAGTCCAATAGTGGACGGCTTTCGACTTACCAAGGTACTCATGGACGGTGGCAGCGGATTGAACCTCATTTATGAGGAAACACTTCGAAAAATGGAAATAGACTGGAGCCGCATTGAGCGAAGCAACACAACGTTTAGAGGAATAATCCCCAGTCGGGAAGTGTGTTGTACAGGAAAAATCACACTGGACGTGGTGTTCGGCACGCCGGATAATTACAGATCCGAGGAGGTCACGTTTCAAGTGGCCTCGTTCATCAGCAGATACCACGCTCTATTAGGGCGAGAGGCGTTCACAATTTTTCAAGCTAAACCCCATTACGGGTACATGAAGCTCAAAATGCCCGGACCCAACGGGATCATCACTCTTGCTAGTGACCCGGACATAGCACTCCGCGCCGAAAACAAAATAGTCGCACTGACCATTGAGGCACTTTCCGAAGCCCTAGCGGCCGAAGAACTAACTGCGTTGCACTCCACGGTGAACAGGGACGATGTGATACTTGATAAAAGATCCAAGTCCACCGCCTTTAAACCAGCGGACGAAATAGTCAAATTCCAGGTCGACCCAACGGACCCTACAAAAACGGCCTCCATCGGGGCGCAATTAAACCCCGATGTAGACGTCGCACTACGAGAATTCCTACACGAAAATTGGGACATTTTTGCCTGGCAACCTTCAGACATGCCAGGAATCCCACGCAGGCTGGCCGAACACAGCCTGAACATCCTAAAAGGATTCAAGACTGTTAAACAGGCTCTTCGGCGATTCTCCGAACCAAAGAGAAAAGCCATGGGAGAAAATCTAGCCAAACTACTGGAGACCGGATTCATCAGAGACATAAAACATCCGGACTGGCTAGCAAACCTGGTGATGGTACCAAAGAAGGATAAATCCTGGCGCCTATGTGTCGATTTCAAGGACCTCAACAAGGCTTGCCCAAAGGATCCCTTCCCCCTCCCCCGCATCGATCAAATTATCATCGCTACCACAGGACACGATTCATTGTGTTTCCTCGACGCATACTCTGGCTACCATCAAATTAAGATGGCAGAGCCAGACCAAGCCGCAACGGCTTTCATCACCCCATACGGCCCATTCCGCTTCAACACAATGCCCTTCGGGCTAGAAAACGCCGGCGCAACATATCAGCGCATGATTCAGACATGTTTGGCAAACTAGATCGGCAAAACAATGGAGGCATATGTAGATGAGGTGGTCGTCAAAACCAAGCATGTCGAAACTTTAGTAGACGATTTGAGGCTCACATTCGATAACCTCCGGACATATGACATCAAGCTTAACCCGGAAAAATGCGTTTTCGGCGTACCAGCCGGAATGCTCTTGGGCTTCATTGTATCCGGTAGAGGAATTGAAGCAAACCCAGCCAAGATCCGAGCTCTGTCACAATTGGATATTCCAAGAGACTTCAAACAAATACAAAAATTGACGGGATGTGTTGCGTCTCTAAGCCGCTTTATCTCCCGTTTGGGAGAAAGGCATTACCCCTTTATCGCCTCCTTCGGCGCACCGAACACTTCGAGTGGACGGATGCCGCCACGGTCGAACTCGAAGAAATAAAAGCCATATTGCCAACAAACACGGTCCTGGCTGCGCCTAACACCAGCGAACCAATGTTATTATACATTGCGGTAACTCCTCAAGTTGTAAGCGCAGTGCTCGCCGTCGAACGAGAAACGGACGGACACAAATTTCCCCTTCAAAAACCAGTTTACTACGTGTCCACTGTCCTCACTCCATGCAAGTCACGGTACCCGCATTATCAAAAGATAGCATATGCGGTGTTTATGGCATCCCGGAAGCTGCAACACTACTTTCAAGAGTGTTCAATAACAGTAGCATCCGAAGTACCTCTGAACGACATTATAAACAACCGCGATGCAACGGGCCGGATTGCTAAATGGGCCATCGAGCTCCTCCCGTTCAACATAACCTACAAGCCACGGCGAGCTATCAAGTCGCAAGTCTTGGCCGACTTTGTCGCCGAATGGACTAAAGCCGAACTCCCTAAAGAGTACGACACATACTCCAATTGGATCATGCACTTCGACGGCTCCAAAATGTTAGCTGGTCTGGGGGCTGGCATCGTTTTGACATTCCCAACAGGAGATACAGTTCAATACGTACTCCAGATAATGTATACATACTCCAATAACGCAGCCGAATACGAGGCCCTTCTACATGGCCTCTGGATGGCAGTCTCCATGGGCATTCAACGCCTAGAGGTGTGTGGGGATTCGAACCTCATGATATCCCAAATAAATGGAGACTTTGAAGCAAACGATCCGAAAATGGCAGCTTATCGCAACGCCGTCCTAAAAATGTCAGCTCGGTTCGAAGGGCTCGAGTTTCACCATATAGCCCGGGAAAACAATCAGGCAGCAGACGTCTTGGCATGCATCGGCGCAAAGCGCGATGCAATTCCCCCAACATTTTCTTGGAAAGGCTATTCAAGCCATCCGTATCATGGGAAGGGGAATCCAGAAATAACAGCCCGGATCCAACCGCACTGCCCGACACCGAGCATTCTAACACAGCGGAAGGCTTGGCCAATGAAGTAACATCCTCAGCCCACGAGATAATGGCAGTCATTGCCCCGTGGACAAAACCATTCCTAGCCTACCTGACCAGGCAGGAACTTCCAGAGGACCAGAACGAGGCACGCTGCATAATGCGGTGATCTAAAGCCTACAAAGTCCATGAGGGAGAACTTTATAAGAAAAGCACCACCGGAGTCCTTCAAAGGTGTATCTCCGAAGAGGAAGGGCGAAATCTCCTGGCTGAAATTCATGTCGGACTCGGTGGGCACCACGCCGCAGCCCGGGCCCTTGTAAGCAAGGCCTTCCGTACAGGATTCTATTGGCCGACGGCCCGGGCAGATGCTCAGGATTTAGTCCAACGATGCGTCGGTTGCCAACTCTTTGCTAACCAAAGCCACATGCCACCCACCGCCCTCCAAACTATACCCATCACCTGGCCCTTTGTGGTCTAGGGGCTTGACATGGTTGGACCCCTTAAAGGGGGAACCCACAAGCAAAAATACTTACTGGTCATGGTGGACAAATTCACCAAATGGATAGAGGCCAAGCCTGTTAAGACGGCCGAATCCGGACCGCTGATAGACTTCATATCAGGGGTCGTACACCGTTATGGCATCCCCCACAGCATCATCACAGATAACGACACGAACTTTACGGTCGACGAGGTCAAACTCTGGTGAAAAAACATGGGCATCAAGCTCGACTACGCTTCAGTCTATCACCCACAAACTAACAGTCAAGTTGAGCGAGCAAATGGTCTAATCATGAGCGGCATCAAACACAGGTTAGTGCGATCCCTCAAGGAATCTAATACGCACTGGGTAGAGGAGCTCGACTCCGTACTCTGGGGGCTGCGGACCACGCTGAATCGCATTACCAGATTCACACCATTCTTTATGGTATACGGCGCCGAGGCAGTTCTGCCCTGCGACATAATTCATGACTCACCTCGCGTGCGCATGTACGAAAAAAGAAAGGCCGAACTTGATCGGCAGGACAATTTGGATGCCTTGGAGGAGGAGCGCGACGTAGAAAAGGCCCGTTCCGCATTCTATCAATAGCAGGCTCGAAGATATCAAAGCAGAGAAGTACGGGCCAAAACTTACAATGTTAGCGAATTAGTTCTACGCCTGCCGGACAAGAAAAAGGACAAACTCAAACCCAAATGGGAAGGTCCCTTCATAATTGACCAAGTCCTGACTGGTGGAGCGTACCGTCTGCGAGATGCATCGGATAACCGACTCGAGCCGAACCCATGGAACGTAGCCCGTCTACGAAGATTCTACGCCTAGCGCTGGACTCTATATTCGTCTCCTTCATCTGCCTATTTTTTACATATTAGCTGTCTTATATTTATCTCCTTCTCCCTCCTCTCTCGTAGCCTTCGAGGGCTCGTTCGCGTTTTGTTTGCAAACAATTGACGCGCCACTCGCGCTCATTATGCCTGGGGGCTTCTTTAACAGAAGCTTGTTTATACGGGCCTCATGCCCAACACATGTGTCACACTTCCGCATGTACCTTTTATTCACCATTATATGCATCGATATGACTTAAGTTTTGGCCAAGCTGGGTTGCCTGGCTCCTGTGCTTACCCCTACGTTCCCAATTGTTCGGCTAGGCGGTAAAGGGAGCACATCTGCGATTGTTACTGCCGGGTCATCCGGATGTGTACCTCAGACTGGGTGAAGTCGAAAGCTAGCGTTCTTAAGGGAATATTTGGTCGATGAACTAAAAGATGATTTCTCACTCGTTTATTTATCTGCCCCCAGATGTTTCTCTGCTTTTTTCGCAGTTCGGACATACACTTTAGGGCATGCCTCCCAGGGAAAGGAACCCCTAACGGAACTATTCTTCCTGGAAGATGTTTCTTACTAACCATGCAATATAACATAACTAGTTGGGCACTTGTCTGTTCAAGCACTAATGACCCCTACGCCTGGTCTCCACGCATGCCCCGGTTCTTACATAACCGAGAGGGTATTCGGACACACTCCGTACTATCGGGTCCCGAGGTTGAAGCGAAAAGGTCCGCCATGACAAACGATCTACAATCCGGCTAGAAGGCATTTTACATGTCATATTAAATTACATAGTCAATTTGACTGGGTATATTCCTCTTCAATACCATCCAACAGGCTGTCTAGCTTACAGTCCTGTTGAGAATATTTGGCATCTAGATCTACCTGGTCGTACACTAAGCTCACAGGGATCTCCTTCCCATCGGGCCCTACCGGTCCGACCTCGGCCATGTGGTTTGGGTCAGCCTTCGTGTACCGTGTCTTCACCATGGCCCAGGCCTCCCGGGCGCCTTGACGGTAGGCCGATATCTTCCATAACCGGAAGCGCCGCCGCGCTCCCTTCAGCTTCTCCGCAAGCTCTCCAAGGCCTTCGGGCATGGAGACGGATGGCCACAAAGCCTGGCCGACGCCTTGCATCACCTGCCGAACTCGTTCGTGCAATTGTAAGAGCTCGGGAAGAAGGTCACCCGTAGATCCGGGCATTTCCTCCGCAGGCCTACCTGTCAGCATGCCTACAGACATAACTCTGTCAATCGACTTCCTCGCCGAACTCTTTTTCCAAAGTTCGTTCAAGCACTTACTAAAAATGCCGCGTCGAAGCCGCCGATTCTCCTTCACGGAGTCCGACAGCTGAGCACAAACATCCTTTAGTTCCTCGCCCAGCTGGGTGTTGGAATCTTGGAGCTTGTTTTTCTCTTGCCTCACCCTTGTAAGCACGCTCTCATCGGCCTTTAACCGGCGCAAGAGTTGTTATTGGTCCGGATTCACTCCGGCGCCATCTGCAATGTTATTGTCAGATTTTTTATGCCGCACTTCGCAACATACTGATCTTTCGAAAACATATAAGTACCAGAGGGGGTCTCCTTGGCCTCCCCTGCCACGGCTAGTGCGGCCTCAAGTTGGGCTTTGCACTCTTCCAGCTCCTGGGTCAATTGGGTATTCTTTTCTGTAAGACCCTGCATAACAAATGATCCTTAAATCAGTTATTCTAATTGTTTCAAATCTCGGGGGCTACTGACATATATAACCATCAAATTTTCTCACCCGTATGTCTTTTACATACTGCTCTGTGGCTCTGGCTAGACCATTTTGAGCGGCATGGAGATACGCATCTCCCGTATTGAAGGCATCTAACGCCTCTTGGGAGAAACAAGCGTCACGAAGAAATTTCCGGCGACGCCTGTGGTTCATGGCACTCTCCACCTCTGAATTGGTGGCAGACAGCTCGTCCGCATCCTCTATCGGAGGAGCGTCCGGTGCGCGTCTCATACTCGCCTCCGCTTCCGGACCCGGCCTTGGAGCCTAGCTGGTGGAGGCGCGATTGGCCACCTCTCCGGATATAGTCCGGCGAGCGCTCTTTTTCCTGAAGAAAGCACGAGTGTTGGTACGCCTCAAGGGAATAAAACCTAGGAATAAAAAGGCACGCCATACCGTTGCTCCGGCGTCTCAATCTGGACCGCACTTCTTTTCAGCCTGCCGGGCCTTGATGCCCCTTGTTGGCTGGCCACCGCAGTCTCGGCCTTCCGCCTCAAGGACCTCCCCTGCGAAAACATCATTGGTATACGGTGACCCAAAATAAGCACGGATGGATCATTCTAAAAAAATGCTGGGACTTCGGTCTCGGTTACTTGAGAGGCTGGGAGTAGTCCGGGATAATCGGCCGTAATGGCCACCAAGGCGTTATCCTTGCTCAATTGATGAAACACCCCATCGATCAGCTCCACGCCTAAGTCCGGGTCCTCCTAGAAGTCCGGATCGAAGGACCGTTCCAGGAACTCGGGTTGTGGAGGAGGGCTGTTTATCTCCTTTATAACCTGGCGTAGCTCCTGCGATGAAATTGCTAGGCTAAATACTTAACTGTGGTGATATGAAACGGATGGACAAGTGAAAGCATTCGCTTACCCAGCTAGGAGGATTGTACATATAGAATCCGCCCCATGGGTTGACGCGGAGGAATTCCTCCTCTTCTCCCTTGTACAAAGCGGACAAGATCTTTATTAGAGCGGAAGACGAATCCGGCCCCTAACGGCCGCACCGGGTGGCGTCGTCCTCCCCATTTAAATCCCACATGGGGTGGCCTC
>NC_041383.1:435985592-435986429 GCF_002162155.2 Triticum dicoccoides
TAATGCATGTGGCCATGACTTCGATCATGGTCAATCCAGAATGAGCCAACAACCATATCTGGCTCATCAGGTAAAGGACGTCCCTGTCATTTTCCTTCCGAGGGCTCCATGGGCGCCAGCTTAGGTGCTTCTTCGGAGGAGCGTTCTCGAACTCAGGGAGGCCAATTCATACAGGGTCCGGCAGGGGGACGTCTTCTATATAAAACCATTCTGAAGGCCAGTCTTCAGACGCCTTCTTTGGGGTTCCGGATAGATATCCGGTCCCGGCGATGCGCCATAGTTCGGCTCCGCCCACTTGATATATCGACCCCTCCTGAGAACGGGGCACGAGGCAGAACAGCTTCTTCCACAGCGCAAAATGAGCCTCGATACCCAAGAACAACTCACAAAGGGCTACGAAGCCCGCGATATGCAATATGGAGGCAGGCGTAAGGTTGTGCAACTGGAGGCCGTAAAACTCCAGGAGCCCCCGGAGAAACAGATGGATTGGAAATCCGAGCCCTCTTATCAAATAAGGGACAAGGCATACCCGCTCTCCTTTGGAGGGATTGGGAACGCTCTCCACTTGCTCTCCACCATTATAGGTGGCGAGCCCGGCTCGGACCGGGACCATGTAGGCCGGGGGGAGTAATCCCTTGGCTTGGAGCGCCACTAGCTCGCTGTGCGAGACGGAGCATCTCTCCCAATATCCAGGCTGATGACTGGGGGGGCGAGAGGAAGAGTTGCGTCGAACGGCCATGATGGAATGGATCTCCGTCGAATGCACTCCGATGAAAGCTCGCGAAGGAAAGATGGTGTGATTCGATCTAAATCCCCGTCTCTTTTATAGGCAGCTCG
>NC_041383.1:435986618-436008194 GCF_002162155.2 Triticum dicoccoides
GCTCGTTTGCACAGCTGGGGGGGGGGGGGTAAATGAAAAAACACCCTGGCTTTTCACATTCGTTTGACACGTGGAAGATGGCCATTATTGGGCACAGAAGCCAAGGAGCGCAACATTCACCAGAAGTCGGACACTATTCCACAAGTACATGGAGTTTGGAGAAGAACCCGCCTTGCAATGCCAAAGATAAAGCTGCGCGCCGGACTCATTGTCATTTAAGCCTGGTTCGGGGGCTACTGAGGGAGTCCCGGATTAGGGGGTGTCCGGATGACCGGACTATAACCTTTGGTCGGACTCCTGGACTATGAAGATACAAGATTGAAGACTTTGTCCCGTGTCCGGGTGGGACTTTCCTTGGCGTGGAAGGCAAGCTTGGCGATAAGGATACGTAGATCTCCTCCCATTGTAACCGACTCTGTGTAACCCTAGCCCTCTCCGGTGTCTATATAAACCGGAGGGTTTTAGTCCATAGGACGAACAACAATCATACCATAGGCTAGCTTCTAGGGTTTAGCCTCTTCGATCTCGTGGTAGATCTACTCTTGTACTACCCATATCATCAATATTAATCAAGCAGGAGTAGGGTTTTACCTCCATCGAGAGGGCCCGAACCTGGGGAAAAACATCATGTCCCTTGTCTCCTGTTACCATCCGCCTAGACGCACAGTTCGGGACCCCCTACCCGAGATCCGCCGGTTTTGACACCGACACCTTGCTTCTCCTCAAGCATTCAGTTGACAAACTGAAAGAGAAAAAGAAAAACTTTTACAAACTCTGTTTGCTCTTGTTGTTGTAACTATGTCAAGTCAGCATTCAGGTTTTCAGCAAAGATCATAACTAACCACATTTGCAATAACTCATAGGTCTCATGTTTACTCATATCAATAACATAATCAGCTAGCAAGCCATAATAATAAATCTCGGATGACAACACTTTCTCAAAATAATCATAATATGATATAACAAGATGGTATCTCGCTAGCCCTTTCCAAGACCGCAAAACATAAATGCAGAGCACCTTCAAAGATCAAGGACTGACTAGACATTGTAATTCATGGTAAAAGAGATCCAATGATAGTCATACCCGATATAAATTAACAGTAAGGAATGCAAATGGCAGTTGTGCTCTCCAGCTAGCGCTTTTAATAAGAAGGTGATGACTCAACATAAAAGTAAATAGATAGGCCCTTCACAGAGGGAAGCAAGGATTTGTAGAGGTGCCAGAGCTCGTTTTGAAATAGAGATAAATTATATTTTGAGCGGCATACATTCATTGTCAACATAACAACTAAGAGATGACGATATCTTCCATGCTAAACAAATTATAGGCGGTTCCCAAATAGAATGGTAAAGTTTATACTCCCCCTCCTCCACAAGCATCAATCCATGGCTTGCTCGAAACAACGAGTGCCTCCAACATTCAATAAGTCCCAAGGGGAGTTTTGTTTGCAATTATTTTGATTTAGTTTGCATAAAGCATGGGACTGGGCATCCCGGTGACCAGCCATTTTCTCGTGAGTGAGGAGCGGAGTCCACTCCTCTTGAGAATAACCCGCCTAACACGGAAGATAAGGGCACCCCTAGTTGATATATGAGCTATTCGAGCATGCAAAACAGAATGTTTATTTGAAGGTTTAGAGTTTGGCACATACAAATTTACTTGGAACGGCAGGTAGATACTGTATATAGGAAGGTATGGTGGACTCATATGGAATAACTTTGGGGTTTAAGGGATTGGATGCACAAGCAGTATTCCTGCTTAGTACACGTGAAGGCTAGCAAAAGACTGGGAAGCGACCAACTAGAGAGCGACAATAGTCATGAACATGCATTAAAATTAATAAATGTTTAATACAAGCATGAGTAGGATATAATCCACCATGAACATAAATATCGTGAAGGCTATGTTGATTTGTTTCAACTACATGCGTGAACATGTGCCAAGTCAAGTCACTTAAATCATTCAAAGGAGGATACCACCCCATCATACCACATCACAACCATTTTAATAGCATGTTGGCACGCAAGGTAAACCATTATAACTCATAGCTAATCAAGCATGGCATAAGCAACTATGATCTCTAATTGTCATTGCAAACATGTTTATTCATAATAAGCTGAATCAGGAACGATGAACTCATCGTATTTACAAAAACAAAAGAGTCCGAGTTCATACCAGCTTTTCTCATCTTAGTCAGTCCATCATATATCATCATAATTGCCTTTCACTTGCATGACCAAACGGTGTGAATAATAATAAGAGTGCACGTGCATTGGACTAAGCTGGAATCTGCAAGCATTCAATAAATAGGAGAAGACAAGGCAATATGGGCTCTTGGTTAAATCAACAATAATGCATATAAGATCCACTTCAACAATTTAATCATGGTCTTCTCCTACTGACCCCAAAGAAAAGAAAGGAAAATAAAACTATTTACACGGGAAAGCTCCCAACAAGCAAAAGAAGAATGGGAAATATTTTTGGGTTATCTTTTTAATTACTACAACAAAGAAATAAACTACTACTAATTTTTTTTGTTTTTCTTAAGGTTTATCAAACACACAAGAAGAAAGCAGGAAAAAGAAAATAAACTAGCATGGATATTACAGTGAAAGAAAATGAGCACCGACATCTAGCAATGAGTGTGTGTGAACATAAATGTAATGTCGTTGAGAAATACGCACTCCCCCAAGCTTAGGCTTTTGGCCTAAGTTGGTCTATTGCCAGGGATAGCCTGGCGGATACCCGTAGGTGTAGCTGGGGTCGTATTGCGACGAAGAATAGTTGGGATAATACTGTGATGAAGGGGACTTTGACTGCCACTGGCTGGCAACCGCCTCCGGATCCCAAGAATAAACTGTTGGGGAACGTAGTAATTTCAAAAAAATTCCTACGCACACGCAAGATCATGGTGATGCATAGCAACGAGAGGCGAGAGTATTGTCCACATACCCTCGTAGACCGTAAGCGGAAGCGTTATGACAACGCGGTTGATGTAGACGTACGTCTTCACGCTCCGACCGATCCAAGCACCGAACGTACGGCACCTCCGAGTTCAGCACACGTTCAGCTCGATGACGACCCCCGGACTCTGATCCAGCAGGGTGTCGGGGATGAGTTCTGTCAGCACGACGATGTGGTGACGATGATGATGTTCTAACGATGCAGGGCTTCGCCTAAGCACCGCAACAATATGACCGAGGTGGAATATGGTGGAGGGGTTCACCGCACACGGCTAAGGAACGATCACGATGATCAACTTGTGTGTCTTATGGGGTGCCCCCCTGCCCCCGTATATAAAGGAGCAAGGGGGAGGCCGGCCGGCCCTAGGGGGCGCGCCAAGGAGGGGGGAGTCCTCCTCCTAGTGGGAGTAGGACTCCCCTTTCCTAGTCCAACTAGGAAGGAGGAAGGGGGAAGGAAAGAGAGGGAGAGGGAGAGGGAAAGAGGGGCCACGCCCCCTCCCCTTGTCCAATTCGGACTCCCCATGGGAGGGGGTGCGCCACCTCCTGGGCTGCTGTCCTCTCTCTCCCCTCAGGCCCACTAAGGCCCAATACTTCCCCGGGGGGTTCCGGTAACCTCTCCGGCACTCCGGTTTTCTCTGAAATCACCCGGAACACTTCCGGTGAATATAGTCGTCCAATATATCAATCTTTATGTCTCGACCATTTCGAGACTTCTCGTCAAGTCCGTGATCACATCCGGGACTCCGAACAACCTTCGGTACATCAAAACTTATAAACTCATAATAAAACTGCCATCGTAACTTTAAGCGTGCGGACCCTACGGGTTCGAGAACTATGTAGACATGACCTAGAACTGTTTCCGGTCAATAACCAATAGCGGAACCTGGATGCTCATATTGGCTCCTACATATTCTACGAAGATCTTTATCGGTCAAACCGCATAACAACATGCGTTGTTCCCTTTCTCATCGGTATGTAACTTGCCCGAGATTCGATCGTCGGTATCTCAATACCTAGTTCAATCTCGTTACCGGCAAGTCTCTTTACTCGTTCCGTAATACATCATCTCACAACTAACTCATTAGTTTCAATGCTTGCAAGGCTTAAGTGATGTGCATTACCTAGAGGGCCCAGAGTTACCTCTCCGACAATCGAAGTGACAAATCCTAATCTCGAAATACGCCAACCCAACTAGTACCTCCGGAGACACCTGTAGAGTACCTTTATAATCACCCAGTTACGTTGTGATGTTTGGTAGCACACAAAGTGTTCCTCCGGTAAACGGGAGTTGCATAATCTCATAGTTATAGGAACATGTATAAGTCATGAAGAAAGCAATAGCAACATACTAAACGATCAAGTGCTAAGCTAACGGAATGGGTCAAGTCAATCACATCATTCTCCTAATGATGTGACCCCGTTAATCAAATGACAACACATGTCTATGGTCAGGAAACATAACCATCTTTGATCAACGAGCTAGTCAAGTAGAGGCATACTAGTGACACTCTGTTTGTTTATTCACACAAGTCTTATGTTTCCGGTTAATACAATTCTAGCACGAATAATAAACATTTATCATGATATAAGGAAATAAATAATAACTTTATTATTGCCTCTAGGGCATATTTCCTTCAGTCTCCCACTTGCACTAGAGTCAATAATCTAGATTACATAGTAATGATTCTAACACCCATGGAGTCTTGGTGTTGATCATGTTTTGCTCGTGGAAGAGGCTTAGTCAACGGGTCTGCAACATTCAGATCCGTATGTATCTTGCAAATTTCTATGTCTCCCACCTGGACTAGATCCCGGATGGAATTGAAGCGTCTCTTGATGTGCTTGGTTCTCTTGTGAAATCTGGATTCCTTTGCTAAGGCAATTGCTCCAGTATTGTCACAAAAGATTTTCATTGGACCCGATGCACTAGGTATGACACCTAGATCGGATATGAACTCCTTCATCTAGACTCCTTCATTTGCTGCTTCCGAAGCAGCTATGTACTCCGCTTCACACGTAGATCCCGCCACGACGCTTTGTTTAGAACTGCGCCAACTGACAGCTCCACCGTTTAATATAAGCACGTGTCCGGTTTGAGATTTAGAATCGTCCGGATCAGTGTCAAATCTTGCATCAATGTAACCATTTATGATGAGCTCTTTGTCACCTCCATATACGAGAAACATATCCTTAGTCCTTTTCAGGTATTTCAGGATATTCTTGACCGCTGTCCAGTGATCCACTCCTGGATTACTTTGGTACCTCCCTGCTAGACTTATAGCAAGGCACACATCAGGTCTGGTACACAGCATTGCATACATGATAGAGCCTATGGCTGAAGCATAGGGAACATCTTTCATCTTCTCTCTATCTTCTGCAGTGGTCGGGCTTTGAGTCTTACTCAACTTCACACCTTGTAACACGGGCAAGAACCCTTTCTTTGCTTGATCCATTTTGAACTTCTTCAAAATTTTGTCAAGGTATGTGCTTTGTGAAAGTCCAATTAAGCGTCTTGATCTATCTCTATAGATCTTAATGCCCAATATGTAAGCACCTTCACCGAGGTCTTTCATTGAAAAACTCTTATTCAAGTATCCCTTTATGCTATCCAGAAATTCTATATCATTTCCGATCAGTAATATGTCATCCACATATAATATCAGAAATGCTACAGAGCTCCCACTCACTTTCTTGTAAATACAGGCTTCTCCAAAAGTCTGTACAAAACCAAATGCTTTGATCACACTATCAAAGCATTTATTCCAACTCCGAGAGGCTTGCACCAGTCCATAAATGGATCACTGGAGCTTGCACACTTTGTTAGTTCCCTTTGGATCGACGAAACCTTCTGGTTGCATCATATACAACTCTTCTTCCAGAAACCCGTTCAGGAATGCAGTTTTGACATCCATCTGCCATATTTCATAATCATAAAATGAGGCAATCGCTAACATGATTCAGACAGACTTAAGCATCGCTACGGGTGAGAAAGTCTCATCGTAGTCAATTCCTTGAACTTGTCGAAAACCTTTTGCGACAAGTCGAGCTTTGTAGACAGTAACATTACCGTCAACGTCATTCTTCTTCTTGAAGATCCATTTATTTTCAATTGCTTGCCGATCATTGGGCAAGTCAACCAAAGTCCATACTTTGTTCTCATACATGGATCCCATCTCAGATTTCATGGCCTCAAGCCATTTTGCGGAATCTGGGCTCACCATTGCTTCTTCATAGTTCGTAGGTTCATCATGGTCTAGTAACATGACTTCCAAAATAGAATTACCGTACCACTCTGGTGCTGATTTTATTCTGGTTGATCTACGAGGTTCAGTAACAACTTGATCTGAAGTTCCATGATCATCATCATTAACTTCCTCACTAATTGGTGTAGGTGTCACAGGAATAGATTTGTGTGATGAGCTACTTTCCAATAAGGGAGCAGGTACAGTTACCTCATCAAGTTCTACTTTCCGCCCACTCACTTCTTTCGAGAGAAACTCCTTCTCTAGAAAGGATCCATTCTTAGCAACGAATGTCTTGCCTTCGGATTTGTGATAGAAGGTGTACCCAACAGTTTCCTTTGGGTATCCTATGAAGACACATTTCTCCGATTTGGGTTTGAGCTTATCAGGTTGAAGTTTTTTCACATAAGCATCGCAACCCCAAACTTTTAGAAACGACAACTTTGGTTTCTTGCCAAACCATAGTTCGTAAGGCGTCGTATCAACGGATTTTGATGGTGCCCTATTTAACGTGAATGCGGCCGTCTCTAAAGCGTAACCCCAAAATGATAGCGGTAAATCAGTAAGAGACATCATAGATCGCACCATATCAAGTAAAGTACGATTACGATGTTCGAACACACCATTACGTTGTGGTGTTCCGGGTGGCGTGAGTTGCGAAACTATTCTGCTTTGTTTCAAATGTAGACCAAACTCGTAACTCAAATATTCTCCTCCACGATCAGATCGTAGAAACTTTATTTTCTTGTTACGATGATTTTCAACTTCACTCTGAAATTCTTTGAACTTTTCAAACGCTTCAGACTTATGTTTCATTAAGTAGATATATCCATATCTGCTTAAATCATCTGTGAAGGTGAGAAAATAACGATATCCGCCACGCACCTCAACATTCATTGGACCACATACATCTATATGTATGATTTCCAATAAATCTATTGCTCTCTCCATTGTACCGGAGAACGGCGTTTTGGTCATCTTGCCCATAAGGCACGGTTCGCAAGTACCAAGTGATTCATAATCAAGTGGTTCCAAAAGTCCATCAGTATGGAGTTTCTTCATGCGCTTTACACGGATATGACCCAAACAGCAGTTCCACAAATAAGTTGCACTATCATTATCAACTCTACATCTTTTGGCTTCAACATTATGAATATGTGTATCACTACTATCGAGATTCATCAAAAATAGACCACCCTTCAAGGGTGCATGACCATAAAAGATATTACTCATATAAATAGAACAACCATTATTCTCTGATTTAAATGAATAACCATCTCACATCAAACAAGATCCAGATATAATGTTCATGCTCAATGCTGGCACCAAATAACAATTATTTAGGTCTAATACTAATCCCGAAGGTAGATGTAGAGGTAGTGTGCCGACCGCGATCACATCGACTTTGGAACCATTTCCCACGCGCATCGTCACCTCGTCCTTGACCAGTGTACGCTTAATCTGTAGTCCCTGTTTCGAGTTGCAAATATTAGCAACAGAACCAGTATCAAATACCCAGGTGCTACTGCGAGCTCTAGTAAGGTACACATCAATAACATGTATATCACATATTCCTTTGTTCACCTTGCCATCCTTCTTATCCGCCAAATACATGGGGCAGTTCCGCTTCCAGTGACCAGTCTGCTTGCAGTAGAAGCACTCAGTTTCAGGCTTAGGTCCAGATTTGGGTTTCTTCTCCTGAGCAGCAACTTGCTTGCTGTTCTTCTTGAAGTTCCCCTTTTTCTTCCCTTTGCCCTTTTTCTTGAAACTAGTGGTCTTGTTTACCATCAACACTTGATGCTCCTTCTTGATTTCTACCTCCGCAGCTTTTAGCATCGGGAAGAGCTCGGGAATTGTCTTTTCCATCCCTTGCATATTATAGTTCATCACAAAGCTTTTGTAGCTTGGTGGCAGTGATTGGAGAATTCTGTCAATGACGCTATCATCCGGAAGATTAACTCCCAGTTGAATCAAGTGATTATTATACCCAGACATTTTGAGTATATGCTCACTGACAGAACTGTTCTCCTCCATCTTGCAGTTATATAACTTATTGGAGACTTCATATCTCTCAATCTGGGCATTTGCTTGAAATATTAACTTCAACTCTTGGAACATCTCATATGCTCCATGACGTTCAAAACATCGTTGAAGTCCCTGTTCTAAGCCGTAAAGCATGGCACACTGAACTATCGAGTAGTCATCAGCTTTGCTCTGCCAGACGTTCACAACATCTGGTGTTGCTCCTGCAGCAGGCCTGGCACCTAGCGGTGCTTCCAGGATGTAATTCTTCTGTGCAGCAATGAGGATAATCCTCAAGTTATGGACCCAGTCCGTGTAATTGCTACCATCATCTTTCAACTATGCTTTCTCAAGGAACGCATTAAAATTCAACGGAACAACAGCACGGGCCATCTATCTACAATCAACATAGACAAGCAAGATACTATCAGGTACTAAGATCATGATAAATTTAAGTTCAATTAATCATATTACTTAAGAACTCCCACTTAAAAAGACATCTCTCTAATCCTTTAAGTGATCACGTGATCCAAATCAACTAAACCATAACCGATCATCACGTGAAATGGAGTAGTTTTCAATGGTGAACATCATTATGTTGATCATATCTACTATATGATTCACGCTCGACCTTTCGGTCTCAGTGTTCCGAGGCCATATCTGCATATGCTAGGCTCGTCAAGTTTAACCTGAGTATTTTGCATGTGCAAAACTGGCTTGCACCCGTTGTAGATGGACGTAGAGCTTATCACACCCAATCATCACGTGGTGTCTGGGCACGATGAACTTTCGCAACGGTGCATACTCAGGGAGAACACTTTTATCTTGAAATTTAGTGAGAGATCATCTTATAATGCTACCGTCAATCAAAGCAAGATAAGATGCATAAAAGATAAACATCACATGCAATCAATATAAGTGATATGATATGGCCATCATCATCTTGTGCTTGTGATCTCCATCTCCGAAGCACCGTCGTGATCACCATCGTCACCGGCGCGACACCTTGATCTCCAACGTAGCATTGTTGTCGTTGCGCCATCTATTGCTTCTACGACTATCGCTACCGCTTAGTGATAAAGTAAAGCAATTACAGGGTGTTTGCATTTCATACAATAAAGCGACAACCATATGGCTCCTGCCAGTTTCTGATAACTTCGGTTACAAAACATGATCATCTCATACAATAAAATATAGCATCACGTCTTGACCATATCACATCACAACATGCCCTGCAAAAACAAGTTAGACGTCCTCTACTTTGTTGTTGCAAATTTTACGTGGCTGCTACGGGCTTAGCAAGAACCGTTCTTACCTACGCATCAAAACCACAACGATAGTTTGTCAAGTTGGTGTTGTTTTAACCTTCGCAAGGACCGGGCGTAGCCACACTCGGTTCAACTAAAGTGAGAGAGACAGACACCCACCAGTCACCTTTAAGCACGAGTGCTCGTAACGGTGAAACCAGTCTCGCGTAAGCGTACGCGTAATGTCGGTCCGGGCCGCTTCATCTCACAATACCGCTGAACCAATGTATGACATGCTGGTAAGTAGTATGACATATATCGCCCACAACTCACTTGTGTTCTACTCGTGCATATGACATCTACGCATAAAACCAGGCTCGGATGCCACTGTTGGGGAACGTAGTAATTTCAAAAAAAATCCTACGCACACGCAAGATCATGGTGATGCATAGCAATGAGAGGGGAGAGTATTGTCCACGTACCCTCGTAGACGTAAGCGGAAGTGTTATGACAACGCGGTTGATGTAGTCGTACGTCTTCATGATCCGACCGATCCAAGCACCGAACGTACGGCACCTCCGAGTTCAGCACACGTTCAGCTCGATGACGATCCCCGGACTCCGATCCAGTAGGGTGTCGGGGATGAGTTCCGTCAGCACGATGGCGTGGTGACGATGATGATGTTCTACCGACGCAGGGCTTCGCCTAAGCACCGCAACGATATGACCGAGGTGGAATATGGTGGTGGGGGGCACCGCACACAGCCAAGGAACGATCATGATGATCAACTTGTGTGTCTTATGGGGTGCCCCCCTGCCCCCGTATATAAAGGAGCAAGGGGGAGGCTGGCCGGCCCTAGGGGGCGTGCCAAGGAGGGGGGAGTCCTCCTCCTAGTGGGAGTAGGACTCCCCTTTCCTAGTCCAACTAGGAAGGAGGAAGGGGGAAGGAAAGAGCGGGAGAGGGAGAGGGAAAGAGGGGTCGTGCTCCCCTTCCCTTATCCAATTCGTACTCCACATGGGAGGGGGCGCGCCACCTCCTGGGCTGCTGCCCTCTCTCTCCCCTCAGGCCAACTAAGGCCCAATACTTCCCCGGGGGGTTCCAGTAACCCCTCCAGCACTCCGGTTTTCTCCGAAATCACCCGGAACACTTCTGGTGTCCGAATATAGTCGTCCAATATATCAATCTTTATGTCTCGACCATTTCAAGACTCCTCTTCAAGTCCGTGAGCACATCCGGGACTCCGAACAACCTTCGGTACATCAAAACTTATAAACTCATAATAAACTGTCATCGTAACTTTAAGCGTGCGGACCCTACGGGTTCGAGAACTATGTAGACATGACCTAGAACTGTTTCCGGTCAATAACCAATAGCGAAACCTGGATGCTCATATTGTCTCCTACATATTCTACGAAGATCTTTATCGGTCGAACCGCATAACAACATACGTTGTTCCCTTTGTCATCGGTATGTTACGTGCCCGAGATTCGATCGTCGGTATCTCAATACCTAGTACAATCTCATTACCGGCAAGTCTCTTTACTCGTTCCGTAATACATCGTCTCACAACTAACTCATTAGTTGCAATGCTTGCAAGGATTAAGTGATGTGCATTACTGAGAGGGCCCAGAGATACCTCTCCGACAATCGGAGTGACAAATCCTAATCTCGAAATACGCCAACCCAACAAGTACCTTCGGAGACACCTGTTAGGAACCTTTATAATCACCCAGTTACGTTGTGACGTTTGGTAGCACACAAAGTGTTCCTCCGGTAAACGGGAGTTGCATAATCTCATAGTCATAGGAACATGTATAAGTCATGAAGAAAGCAATAGCAACATACTAAATGATCAAGTGCTAAGCTAACGGAATGGGTCAAGTCAATCACATCATTCTCCTAATGATGTGACCACGTTAATCAAATGACAACACATGTCTATGGTTAGGAAACATAACCATCTTTGATCAACGAGCTAGTCAAGTAGAGGCATACTAGTGACACTCTATTTGTTTATGTATTCATACAAGTATTATGTTTCCGGTTAATACAATTCTAGCATGAATAATAAACATTTATCATGATATAAGGAAATAAATAATAACTTTATTATTGCCTCTAGGGCATATTTCCTTCATAAACAGACTATCCTGGAGGCTCATCTTGTGGTTCCGGTTCCGGGGCTGGTGCAGGATTCCGATAGGCTTGAATGGCCGCCCACGGAATGAGGTGAGGACATGCAGAGAAGTTAAACAAAGAAGGAGCAGGCAAAGAAATAGTCTCAGGGTGATGTTTATCAAAGTACAATTTATATTTGAGCTGCCCTTCATGACTCTTAACAATAAAATCATGTGCTAGCATACTCTTATAATCTAAATAAGCACTGGGCAACGATGTTTCTTCTTTCTCCAAGTGCCTAATAGGTATGTCAAAATATTCGGTTAGGCGTGAGGCTAAATGCCTCCAAAGATGGGGCCCTTAGTACGGTTCAGACTTAACCGTCTAGCAACAATTCCACCCATACTAACAGAGTTATTGCGGTATAAACCATGGAACAAAATAATAATATCAGGAACACTAAGGTTTCCACAGTTCCCGCGTCCAATCAAGCAACGACTAGCAGATAAGGCAAAGTAGCGTAAAATAGGAAAATGTATGCTAGTAATTCTTGCATCAGAAACCTTCCTGGTTTCTCCCACAATGATAGTGTTAATAAAAGCTTCTACTTCATTATGATGTGGTTCATCCAAGATACCCTCAAAGGGTATTTTGCAAACCTCGCAAAATTCAGCTAATGGCATCTTCTTAACAATGTAATATAAATGAAACTCTACTGATGGAGGTGATTCCTTAGGGAAAAAGTAGAAGTTTTGCATAAAAGTATTTGTGAGTAAGAGATACTGATGGCGTTGGTCGCGGAGGAAGTTGGTGAGGCCAGCATTCTTAATCAATAAATAGAAATCCTCATAAATTCCGGCTCTCCTCAAGAAGTCATTGGAAGGCCATTCACACGGCCAGACCTCCGCGGTACGAGGCAAATTATATTTGGGCTTCTGCTCTTCTTCCTTTTGTTTTTCCTTCGAGCTTCGACTCGACAAGCCCCTCAAAAGTCTCTTCATTATTTTCTGAAATAATCTGAAATTTTTAGTAACTTCAAATAAAAGTGAACCAACTTCAATAAAATTGATAGCAACTAGTCCTACAAGTGCCTAGAGCCTATATCAAGCATTAGAACTACTTGGAACCATATAAATTTGACATGCAAGCTCAAGAACATGGTCACCTATGCAGCACAAATTTGCAAAGAATAAAGCACTAGAACAAAAACTAATTGGACTAATGGAGGAGTCACATACCATGGAACAATCTCCCCAAGCAGTTTTGCGAGAGGTGCTTTGAGCAAGGAGATCGAAAATCACAGCAAAAGTGGCTGGAACTCGTGCTTGAGTTGGTTTTTCGGGTTTGTGTGAGGCAGAGGAAGAAGATGAGTGCAGGGATAAGTGGAGGAGGGCCATCATGGGCCCACGAGGCAGGGGGCGAGCCCAGGGGGGTAGGGCGCGCCCTCCACCCTCGTGGCCAGGTGTCAGCTCCCCCCGCGGTAATTTTTGCACAGTAAATCCTCAAATATTCCCGAAAAAATCATATTAAATTGGCATGGCATTCTGAGGACTTTTATTTTCGGGATAATTTTATATTGCACGGATAAATCGGGAGATAGACAGAAAAATACTATTTTACTTTATTTCTACAAAATAACAGAAAATATAAAGAGGGTACAGAAGGTTGTGCTTCTAGTTTCATCCATCTCATGCTCATCAAAAGGAATCCACTAACAAGGTTGATCAGGTCTTGTTAACAAACTCATTCAGACTAACATGGAACCGGAGAAATTTTGAATAACACTATGTTACCTCAACGGGGATATGGACATCCCCAATAATAAGTATATCATATTTCTTCTTGACAATAGGGAGAGGAAATTCAAAACCTCCAAATATAATCGATGGAATTTTTCTAATAGAGTTGATACTATGAACTTGAGGTTGTTTCCTCGGAAAGTGTACCGTGTGCTCATTACCATTAACATGAAAAGTGACATTGCCTTTGTTGCAATCAATAATAGCCCCTGCAGTATCAAGGAAAGGTCTTCCAAGAATAATGGACATACTATCATCCTTGGGAATATCAAGAATAACAAAGTCCGTTAAAATAGTAACGTTTGCAACCACAACAGGCACATCCTCACAAATACCGACAGGTATAGCAGTTTATTTATCAGCCATTTGCAAAGATATTTCAGTAGGTGTCAACTTATTCAAGTCAAGTCTACGATATAAAGAGAGAGGCATAACACTAACACCGGCTCCTAGATCACATAAAGCAGTTTTAACATAATTTATCTTAATGGAGCATGGTATAGTAGGTACTCCTGGATCTCCAAGTTTCTTTGGTATTCCACCCTTAAAAGTATAATTAGCAAGCATGGTGGAAATTTCAGCTTCCAGTATCTATCTTTTATTTGTAACAATATCTTTCATATATTTAGCATAAGGATTCATTTTGAGCATATCAGTCAATCGCATACGCAAAAAGATGGGTCTAATCATTTCAGCAAAGCGCTCAAAATCCTCATCATCCTTTTTCTAGGACGGTTTCGGAGGAAAAAGCATGGGTTTCGGAACCCATGGTTCCCTTTCTTTACCATGTTTCCTAGCAACGAAGTCTCTTTTATCATAACGTTGATTCTTTGATTGTGGGTTATCAAGATCAACAGCAGGTTCAACTTCTACATCATTATCATTACTAGGTTGAGCATCATAATGCACATCATCATTAACATTTTCACTAGGTTCATGTTCATTACCAGATTGTGTTTCAGCATCAGAAATAGATATATCATTTGGATTATCAGAAGGTTCAGCAATAGGTTCAGAAGTTTGCAAAGTCCTGTCATTTTTCTTTTTCTTCCTTTTAGAAGAACTAGGTACATCAATATTATTTCTCTGAGAATCTTGCTTGATTCTCTTAGGGTGGCCTTCAGGGTACAAAGGTTCCTGAGTCATTCTACCAGTTCTAGTAGCCACTCTAACAGCATAATCATTTTTCTTACTATTCATTTCATCAAGAACTTCTTTTTGGGCTTTAAGTACTTGTTCTACTTGAGTGGTAACCATAGAAGCATGTTTGTTAATAAGTTTGAGTTCACCTCTAATATTAGCCATATAATCACCCAAGTGTTTAATCATATACGCATCTTGTTTTAATTGTCTACAAAAATAAGCATTAAAGTCATCTTGCTTAAACATAAAGTTATCAAACTCATCCAAGCACTGACTAGCAATTTTAGTAGGAGGGACTTCAGCTTTATCATACTGTAGAGAGAATTTACCGTTACTACCTGTGTCGGGTTATCGGGATCAGGAGGTTCTTCAATAAGTAATGGATAAATATCATAAGTTTCTTCAACAAGCGGTAGATTAAGACCGTGTATTTCTTCAATAGGAGGTAAATTCTTAACATCTTCAGCTTTAATACCTTTTTCTTTCATAGATTTCTTTGCCTCTTGCATATCTTGAGGGCTGAGAAATAGAACACCTCTCTTCTTCGGAGTTGGTTTAGGAATAGGCTCAGTAATTGGGTCTGAAGCTGGCTCAGGAGGTGCCCAATTATTTTCATTTGTCAACATATTATTCAATAGAATTTCAGCTTCATCCGGTGTTCTTTCCCTGAAAAGAGAACCAGCACAACTATCCAGGTAATCTCTGGAAGCATCGGTTAGTCAATTATAAAAGATATTAAGTATTTCAGGTTTCTTAATAGGATGATCAGGCAAAGCATTAAGTAACTTGAGAAGCCTCCCCCAAGCTTATGGGAGACTCTCTTCTTTAATTTGCACGAAGTTGTATATTTCCCTCAAAGCAGCTTGTTTCTTATGAGTAGGGAAATATTTAGCAGAGAAGTAATAAATCATATCGTGGGGACTACGCACACAACCCAGAATCAAGAGAATTAAACCATATCTTAGCATCACCCTTTAATGAGAACGGAAATATTTTGAGTATATAGAAGTAGCGTGATCTCTCATCATTAGTAAACAGGGTAGCTATATCATTTAACTTAGTAAGATGTGCCACAATAGTTTCAGATTCATAGCCATAAAAAGGATCAGATTCAACCAAAGTAATTATATCTGGATCAACAGAAAATTCATAATCCTTATCAGGAACACAGATAGGTGAAGTAGCAAAAGCAGGATCAGGTTTCATTTTGTCTCTAAGAGATTCTTTGTTCCATTTAACTAATAACCTTTTGAGCTCATATCTATCCTCACAAGCAAAAATAGCTGCAGAAGATTCCATATCAAAAACATAACCCTCAGGAATAGCAGGCGTATTTTCATCATCGTATTCAGATTCAATAACTTCTCTTTCTCTAGACCTAGAAATTTGTTCATCAAGAAATTCACCAAGGGGCACAGTAGTATCAAGCATAGAAGTAGTTTCATCATAAGTATCATGCATAGCAGAAGTGGCATCATCAATAACATGCGACATATCGGAACGAATAGCAGAAGTAGGTTTAGGTGTCGCTAGCTTACTCATAACAGAAGGTGAATCAAGTGCAAAGCTAGATGGCAGTTCCTTACCTCCCCTCGTAGTTGAGGGATAAATTTTTGTCTTAGCGTCTTTCAAGTTCTTCATAGTGTCCAGCAGATATAAATCCCAAGTGACTCAAAAAATAGAGCTATGCTCCCCGGCAACGGCGCCAGAAATTAGTCTTGATAACCCACAAGTATAGGGGATTGCAACAGCTTTCGAGGGTAGAGTATTCAACCCAAATTTGTTGATTCGACACAAGAGGGGCCAAAGAATATTCTCAAGTATTAGCAGCTGAGTTGTCAATTCAACCACACCTGGAAACTTAGTATCTGCAGCAAAGTGTTTAGTAGCAAAGTAATATGATAGTGGTGGTAACGGTAACAAAAGTAAAGACAGCAAAAGTAATGTTTTTGGTATTTTGTAGTGATTGTAACAGTAGCAACGGAAAAGTAAATAAGCGAGAACCAGTATATGGAAAGCTCGTAGGCACCGGATCAATGAAGGATAATTATGCCGGATGCGGTTCGTCATGTAACAGTCATAACATAGGGTGACACAGAACTAGCTCCAATTCATCAATATAATGTAGGCATGTATTCCGTATATAGTCATACGTGCTTATGGAAAAGAACTTGCATGACATCTTTTGTCCTACCCTCCCGTGGCAGCGGGGTCCTAATGGAAACTAAGGAATATTAAGGCCTCCTTTTAATAGAGAATTGGAACAAAGCATTAGCACATAGTGAATACATGAACTCCTCAAACTATGGTCATCACCGAGAAGTATCCCGATTATTGTCACTTCGGGGTTGTCGGATCATAACACATAATAGGTAACTATAGACTTGCAAGATAGGATCAAGAACACACATATATTCATGAAAACATAATAGGTTTAGATCTGAAATCATGGCACTCGGGCCCTAGTGACAAGCATTAAGCATAGCAAAGTCATAGCAACATCAATCTCAGAACATAGTGGATACTAGGAATCAAACCCTAACAAAACTAACTCGATTACATGATAAATCTCATCCAACCCATCACCGTCTAGCAAGCCTACGATAGAATTACTCACGCACGGCGGTGAGCATCATGAAATTGGTGATGGAGGATGGTTGATGATGACAACGGCGACGAATCCCCCTCTCCGGAGCCCCGAACAGACTCCAGATCGGCCCTCCCGAGAGAGATTAGGGCTTGGCGGTGGCTCCGTATCATAAAATGTGATGCTTTCTTCTCTCTGATTTTTTTCTCCCCGAAAGCCAATATATAGAGTTGGAGTTGGCGTCGGAGGGTGTCCAGGGGGCCCATGAGGTAGGGGGCGCGCCTAGGAGGTGTCCCCCCACCCTCATGGACAGGGTGTGGGCCCCCTGGTCTTCATCTTTGGCGAGGATTTTTTATTATTTTTTATAAGACATCACGTGGAGTTTCAGGTCATTCCGACAACTTTTGTTTTCTGCACATAAAACAACATCATGGCAATTCTGCTGAAAACAGCTTCAGTCCGGGTTAGTTCCATTCAAATCATACAAGTTAGAGTCCAAAACAAGGGCAAAAGTGTTTGGAAAAGTAGATACGACGGAGACGTATCAGGCCTCGTGAAGGAGAAACTATTGCTCTAGCTTGGGGGAGGCGTAAGTCAATGTTATATTCATGCCCCAATCATGAGCTCTCAAGAGAAATTATTATTCAGAATTTTTATGCTCGGCTTTCTCGTAATTATCAAACTATGCTCGATACTTCTTGTACTGGTTCTTTTATGAAGAAGACTATTGAATTCCGGTGGGATCTTTTGGAAGAATTAAATGCAACTCTCAAGATTGGGAACTTTACGAAGGTAAAGAGTCGGGTATAAAGCTTAAGTGTGATTGTGTTAAATATTTTATGGATACCGATCCTTTTCAAAAGTTTAACACTAAATATGGACTTGACTCTGATATAGTAGACTCCTTTTGTGAATCATTTGCTACTCATGGTGAACTTCCTAAAGAGAAGTGGGTTAAACATCACCCACCTATTAAAGATGAAATTAAAGAACCAGTACCAGTTAAAGAAGAAACTATACTTTATAATGTTGATCCAGTTGCTCCTTCTGCTTATATTGAGAAACCACCTTTCCCTGTTAGGATAAAATAACATGCTAAAGTTTTGTCAGGACCCCGACTCGATGTCACATCGATCTAGCTCGTAACACCTCATATCACTTTGCGGCCTCACGCACGGTATACCCACGGGTGTCGCCTTACCTTTGCCCGGGACCGTTTGCGCCTTTTGGCTCACGTATATGATAGTGTCGCTAGCATCCATATGATAAGGAGCCCAGGCTGACATGACTAGTCGTAAACCCAAAGTGGCACAGACTTACAGGGACAGGCATCCATGACCCAGCTTCGAACGTGTCGGTCATCAGCAAGTGGGTCCAGGCTGTAGCACTGGGCTAGCAGGACTCCGGTAAACCGGGCTGTAGCGGGCTAACAGGACTCCGGTACTCAATGCGTGACATTTCCCCGAAGGGACAGACACCGGAACAAAGAAGGACACATGCCGGCCAGCCTAAGTGTTCCAGAGCAGTAGCAAGCTACCATGGCTCAGCGGTAACACTAGGAGACATTTTCCGGTAAGAGAGGCTACTAAAGATAAACAACTAGATAGTCAGATCCCACACATACCAGGCATTTCAATCATACACACAATATGCCCGATATGTGCAAACACAACAAGGCATCACAACATGACTCTATGACACAAGCACTTTATTTAAGGCTCAGAGAGCCATACATAATATACACAAAGGTACGGGTCACACGACCCAGCATTCAAGTCATACTGTCATACAAACCAGCAGCGGAAGTAACTTGTCTGAGTACAGACAACTAGAAAGATAAAAGAGGCTTGGAAAGCCTAGCTATACTACGTGGTCCTTCACAAGCTCAGGATCACCACCTGGGCCTTTAGCCTACTCATTGATGTCAACGTCTACGTAGAACCCATCAGAAGGGGTTGCAGCGTCTTCTGTAAAAATGTAAATTGTAGCAACATGAGTACAAAGGTACTCAGCAAGACTTACATCAGATCCTATATACATGCATATTATCAAGAAGGGTTGGTGGAGTTGTTGCAGCAAGCCAGCTTTGACTCTTGGCTAGGCTAACCTACGAGACTCCAATTTGAAACGGTTTTGCGTACACGAGTCCACTACTCACCACTTCAATACACTACCGAGGATTCACCTCCATCTTCCTACGGAAGAGCCATCCTCGGCACTCACACTTATCTTGAGGCTTTTAGCAGTTTCCATTTACTTGTCTATGAACTGTATAGGCAACCAAGTAGTCCTTTACCGCGGACGCGGCTATTCGAATAGATCATGATAACCCTGCAGGGGTGTACTTCGTCATACATGTTTCCACCACTTAGCGTCTGCACACGATATGTGCTCGGCAGACTTCAAGCGAAAGCCGACGTGGGTGTAGACCACGACCTACCTAAACACCTAAGTCTCTAGTCCAGGTTTATCGCCTATCCAGGTTCCATCCGCAGGGAGTCCGGCCGAGGTTTCCCATACGGCCCCGAACGATGTGAACAGGGTTCCCGAGATACCTAACGGGTATTCGGTACACCATGCCACGTACCTACCGCATCACAGCCCACCCCTACGGTCAGCGCTGTCCACGGCCTCCAGTAGGCTACAAACACTAGAAACTACTTGCAACTCCTGGACAGAGAGCTAGGGTGAATAAGAAGTCGAGCGGGGTCATATTTCAGGGCCCAATGCATGGTAGTAGCTGTATCTTAAATCACACATACAGATCTCAGTGCTTAAGGTCGGCTTCAATGAAACAACCCACCATGTACTCCTACATGGCCTCTCATCGATACCTTTACCAAATCGTATTCACCACACCACTCTCATTACCGACATAATCATTTCACTCTAGCCATCACCCAGATGAACCAGACCTGACACGACTCTAAGCATAGCAGGCATAGCAAGGTAGGAACAACACATACATATGGCTAAATCAACTCCTACACATGCTAGTGGGTTTCATCTAGTTACTGTGGGAATGACAGGTCATGCAGAGGAAATGGGTTCAACTACCGTAGCACACAGTAGTTTGAAACGTGTTGTCTTAATGCAGTAAAAGAGAGCAGGAGCGAGAACATGGGATTGTATCGATATGATCAAATGGTTGGTTGCTTGCCTGATGGTTCGATGCACTGATACGGTTCTTCGTTAGGGTAATCACGGTACTCCTCGGGGGCAGATCCTGCCGCAAAGAACACCGATACACAACCATCACCAAACAATGTGCAACGGTATGATGCATGCATGAAACATAGCAATATGAGTGTGTTGGGCTAATGCAACTAAGACCAGAAGGGTTTGAACCAATTTGAATCAAAGATTCAAATTTTCAAACTCAAACATGGCCCTTTAAAGTGTTTTTCCTTCTTCTGCATTAAACACCAAGTTAACTTGTTTAATCATGCATGAAAATAGTACAGATGGATAGATTGGATTTTTCTGATCATTTTTCATATATAATTTGTCTGATTTGGAGTTACAGAATAAAAGTTATGATTTTTTAAAGTTTAAACTATATTCTGGAATTTCCTATATTAGATTAATTCCAGAAAATCAATTATGGCGTCAGCCTGACGTCAGTGTGACGTCAGCAGGTCAACGGAACACGTCCAGGTCAAACCTGACAGTGGGTCCCGCGTGTCAGTGTGATTAGTTTAATTAAAGTTTAAATAAAACTAAACCTGTTTAATTAACAGGGCTGGGCCCCACCTGTCATTGACTCAGGGGAGTCAACCAGGGCCCACCCGTGGTCAAACCCGGGTCGGCTTCACCGGCGTTCAGCCGCCGGCGAGCCCGACACGGCGGCGGAAGTGGTTTTGGCCGTTTCGGCCACCAAATGGGTCGCGGAGACCACCGGAGTGGAGCTAAGGACGAGCCGCAGCTCTTGGTGGAGTCCGTTGGGGTCGGGGTGGCCGGAGTTGGCGCCGGCGACGACTTTGGCGGCCACCGGGGTTCGGCCGAAGACGAACTTGACGCTAGAGGGGTCGGTGAGGCTCGGGGAGTGGCTAGTTAGGTGCTAAGTGACACGGTGAGTATGATGGACACCAGTTTGTGGCCGGAGGGTGACCAGGAGCACGTCGGCGACGAGCTCCACGGCGGTGGGTGCGGTTGAGCTCCGGGAGGTTGCTACACGGCTCGGGAGCAAGAACGGAAGGGAGGGGAAGATGGCTAAGCTCACAGTGAGTGCGACGAAGCCCTTGGTGTGGCCGGAGATGAACCAGAGCGACGACGGCGTTGAAGGGGATCTCCGGCGACGGCGGTTCGGGCGAGGTCGTTGCGGTGGACTCGGGCGTTGCGAGCGCTCGGGGCTCGGCTGCTCGATGAAGTGGACAGCGGCGGAGCTCCTGGACACGATGAGAGGACGCACGGGTGGCGGGGAGCACGGCTACGACGAAGACACGGCGATGGTG
>NC_041383.1:436008592-436018639 GCF_002162155.2 Triticum dicoccoides
CGCGAGGGGGAGGAGCTGGAGAGGAGAGGGGGTGTCTGGGGGGTTCGGGGGAGCGAGGGAGGCCGGTCCACGACGTCACCGGACGAGGGGAGCGGCGAGGCGGCGAGCAGGTGCGTGGCGCGCGCTGCGGCCGCCGTCGGGCACCTGCCTGCCTGCCTGGCCGGCAAGCAGCTCGCTGGAGCGGCGCTGGGCTGGGCCGGCACGTGGGCCGGGTGCTGGGCGCTAGGTAAGATTTTTCCATTTTTTTCTATTTCTGTTTTTTTTAATACTTCTGCAACTTTGTTGAATTAAATAAAATACTTAGGCAACTCCTAAAATCACCAAACTACTCCTGGCCCATAGTTGGATTATTTCCAACATGAAACATTTTAGTTTGGAGATATTTGAGCATTTAAATATTTTATATAATTTTAAATGCCCAAATTCAAATATTTATGATTTAATTCAAAAACCCTAAGATGGCCTAGGAAAATGTGCATCACTTTTGGCAGAGGTTCTGAACCAAGACAAAAATGATGGGCATTTTAGAAGGGCATTTCAGGTTCATTGAAAAGTTTTTAGTAAACCCTAGTTGGTTTCAGAGGGGACTGGGGGTTCTGTCATCCCCATTTCAGGTTTCTGGTGAAAGAATAAACATGATGCAACACTCTAATGCATGGCTAACTAGGATGTGACAACTCACCCCCACTCAAAAGAATCTCGTCCCGAGATTTGGGTTCCTCCGGAAAGAAGGTGGGATACTCAAGTCGAAGACGATCCTCCCTTTCCCAAGTTGCTTCATCCTCAGAATGGTGCGACCATTGTACTTTGAGAAACTTGATATTATGACGTCGAGTGGTACGCTCGGCCTGATCGAGGATACGAATGGGGTACTCTCGATATGTAAGATTATCTTGGAGATCAAGCGTTTCGTGGTCCACTCCACGGATAGGATCCGAGAAGCAACGCCTGAGTTGAGAAACGTGGAAGACATCGTGGACTCTGGAGAGGTGCGGAGGTAGTTCCAACTGGTAGGCAACTTCTCCTCGTTTGGCGAGAATGCGAAAAGGTCCAATGTAACAAGGAGCCAATTTGCCTTTGATACCGAAACGATGGGTTCCCTTCAGAGGGGTAACCCGAAGGTAAGCCTTCTCGTCAATCTCGAAAGTCATAGCCTTATGTTTTCGGTCATAATGACTCTTCTGACGGGATTGGGCTATTTTCAACTTTTCACGAACGATGCGAACTTGCTCTTCTGCTTCCTGAATCATATCGGGGCCAAAGAATTGTCTTTCCCCGGTCTCTGACCAGTTAAGGGGTGTTCGACACCGTCGTCCATAGAGAACCTCAAAAGGGGCTTTACCCAGGCTAGATTGATAGCTGTTGTTGTAAGCGAATTCGGCAAATGGAAGGCACTTCTCCCAATCCATTCCGAATGATATAACAGAGGCTCGAAGCATGTCTTCTAGGATCTGGTTGACGCGTTCTACTTGACCACTCGATTGAGGGTGAAAAGCGGTGCTAAAGGAAAGGCGGGTTCCCATAGCGTTTTGGAAACTTTCCCAAAATCGAGAGGTGAAAAGACTTCCTCGATCCGAGTTAATTTCCAAAGGAACACCATGGAGAGACACTATTCGGGAGATGTATAAATCTGCCAGCTGACTAGCGGTTATACTCTCACGAATAGGTAAGAAATGGGCCACTTTGGAAAGACGATCGACAACGACAAAGATAGCATTATTCCCTCGCTTGGTCCTGGGAAAACCGGTAATGAAATCCATACCAATTTTATCCCATTTCCACTCAGGAATAGCTAGGGGTTGAAGGGTGCCAGCAGGCCGTTGATGCTCTGCTTTTACACGACGACAGACGTCGCAATTAGCAATATCCTGAGCAATTTCTCTCTTCATCCTAGTCCACCAGAACCTCTGGCGTAGGTCCTGATACATCTTAGTACTACCGGGATGAATGGTGAGAGGAGATTCATGAGCCTCCTTAAGGATCAACTGTCGTAGATGCTGGTTCTTGGGAACCACTAGACGGTTCCCAAAGTACACAACACCATGATCATTTGTGGAGAAACAACTAGCACCTCCGCTAGCAATGTTCTCCTTGATTTTAGATATTCCCTTATCTCGCTTCTGGGCAGCGATGATTTGATCCGTAAGAGTAGGTTTCGCCACCAAGGTGGAAAGAAATCCTTGAGGAACAATGTGAAGGTTAAGCTTCCGAAATTCCTCATGGAGAAGCGGTTGACTTTGTTGTAACATCAGGTTGTTACAATAAGATTTATGACTTAGCGCATCAGCCATGACGTTGGCTTTCCCTGGGGTGTATGTTATTCCTAAGTCGAAATCTGTGATCAACTCAACCCAACGTCTTTGCCTGAGATTCAAATCCGGTTGGGTGAAAATGTACTTCAGACTTTGGTGATCAGTGAATATTTCGCAACGGTTACCGAGGAGGTAATGTCGCCAGGTCTTAAGTGCATAGACTACGGCTGCAAGCTCTAGATCATGAGTAGGATAATTCTCCTCATGTGGGTGCAATTTCCGTGAAGCGTAAGCAATTACGTGTCGATCTTGCATGAGGACGCAACCTAGTCCTTGTCGCGAGGCGTCGCAGTAGATAACAAAATCCTTGGAGAAGTCTGGCGGTACCAGTACGGGAGCAGAAGTCAGGCGTCTTTTCAGTTCCTGAAAGCTGTGCTCACATTGTGAAGTCCATTCGAACTTCTTATCTTTCTTGAGGAGTTCGGTTAGAGGTTTAGCAACTTTGGAGAAGTTTTCGACAAAGCGACGGCAATAGCTCGCTAAGCCCAGAAAACTCCGAACTTGCTTGATCGATTCAGGTGGAGTCCAATTAAGGACGGCTTGAACTCGCTCAGGGTTAACAGCAATACCTTTACCAGATATTACATGACCCAGATAGGTCACTTCTGACAACCAAAATTCACATTTGGAAAACTTGGCATAAAGGCGGTGCTCTCGAAGTTTCTTCAACACTAGCCTTAGATGTTCGGCATGTTCTTCCTCATTCTTGGAGTAGATGAGTATATCATCTAGGTAAACCACGATGAATTTATCCAAATACTCCATGAAGATTGAGTTCATTAACCGAGAAAAGGTGGCTGGAGCGTTGGTTAAACGGAAGGACATGACGGTGTACTCGTATTGGCCATAACGAGTAACAAAGGCCGTTTTAGGAATGTCCCCGTTTCTGATTTTGATTTGATGGTAGCCCAACCTCAAATCCATCTTGGAGAAGACTGAGGATCCAGCGAGCTGATCATACAGGTCGTTGATCCTAGGGAGCTGATATTTGTTCTTGATTGTGACCAAATTGACCGGTCGGTAATCTACAACCATCCGCTCCGTACCATCCTTCTTCTTGACGAAGAGGACGGGGCAAGCCCATGGAGATGAACTAGGTCGGATGAAACCCTTTTTCAAGGACTCATCGAGTTGTTTCTTAAGCTCGGCTAGTTCTAGTGGTGCCATCTTATAGGGTCTTCTAGAAATCGGAACGGTTCCTGGAATGAGGTCTATTACGAACTCAACATCCCTGTCAGGTGGAACACCTGGCAATTCCTCTGGGAAAACATCCGGGAAGTCACGGACTACCGGGACGTCCTCAAGGTCTGGCAAAGGGCTGGCGTTAAGAGAATATAACTGTCGTTTGGCTATTCGGGTCAAGACATTGACTATCTTCCCCGAAGGATGGGTGAGTTGAACAGTCCTAGAGAAGCAATCAATTTTGGCATGATGAGCTGACATCCAGTCCATACCCAAAATGATATTAATATCTGAAGATTTAAGGGCTATCAAAGATGCGAGGAAAACAAGTCTGTCGACTTGGATTTCATTCCCATGGCTTACTCTAGAAGTTTGCCATTTGGATCCCGGAGTTTGAACTACCATAGAGGTTGGCATGTCACCGAATGCGATGTTATGCAAACGAGCATAATTTTCGGATATAAAAGAATGAGAGGCTCCTGTATCGAAAAGAACAGATGCCAGGTCGCAATTAACAAGAAGCGTACCAAGAACGACGTTGGGATCCTCTTGAGCTTCCTCGGCAGAGATACAGTTGACATGGCCACGTGTAGCGGTGGCCGGCTTGGCGTGGAACACTTTCCCTGTCGGCTTGCCACGGCCAACAGCTTTAGCAGATTGGTTGGGGTTGGTCTGGGGACACTCGCGCATATAGTGGCCAGATTCCCCACACTTAAAGCAAGTCACAGAACTGGTACGTGGAGGAGCGTTGTTGGTTGGACCACCATAGGGCTTGGCTGGTGCAGACTGTTGAACGGGGCGAGGCGCCTGGAAGGATGGCCTCGGTGTGAACCTGGGTGGCAGGGCAGTGTTGGGCACCCACACGCGGCGCTTCTGAGGACCAGCACCGGATGAGGAACCCATGTCACGGCCATGCTTGCGTGTTGCATCATAATCAGTCTGACCAGTTTCAGCATTGATGGCCTTGTTAACAAGTTTCTGAAAAGATGTGCACTCATGCAGACGGAGGTCGCGGCGAAGCTCAGGACTAAGCCCCTTACGGAACCTTGCTTGCTTCTTGGCATCGGTAGAAACTTCCTCAGTTGCATATCGTGCGAGGTTACCGAACTCCCTGCTGTAAGCATCCACAGAGAGTCGGCCCTGAGTGAAACTGCAAAATTCCTCACGTTTACGGTCCATGAGACCCTCCGGAATGTGATGTTCACGGAAAGCCTCGCTGAATTCAGCCCAAGTAGTGAGATGGCCCGCTGGGCGCATAGCTCCATAATTCTCCCACCATAGACTGGCGGGGCCTTCAAGATGATATGCAGCAAAGGTGACCTTGTCAGCCTCCGCTACCAGCGCGGAACGCAGTTTGTGAGAAATACTGCGAAGCCAATCATCAGCGTCGAGAGGCTCGACGGAGTGGTGGAATGTGGGTGGATGTAACTTGATAAAATCACTGAGTGACACCACGTTAGTCCTCTGATGGTGTGCCGTGTTCCGTTCAATACGCTCCAACAAACGGTTGGTCTCCCGCTTGTTTCTTTCGGCTTCCATCATAACTTCGGCTAGGGAAGGAGGATGAGGCAGATTTGCATTCCTGACTTCACTGCCTTCGGCCTGCTCTTGAGGAGCAGGGTTAGTGCACGTGTTGACCATCCTAGGTAAACAAGACAATGATTTAGTCAGGATGATAAAATTCCGACATAGGATACAGAATGTAAGGAATAACTCGGAATGCAAGATGATCATCCGTATGACATGGTAGATACAGAAACTGCTTCTTTATTTCATCGTCATACACACCATACAGGGTTTAGTACAAGACCAAACAAGGTACTATTACGGTGAAAAGAGGATTACATCTCATCGGAGGCATTCCAAGCTCCTATACATTATTTTTCTACACCTCCGGAAGGCGATACAAACTAGGTCATATCCCACGAGTCACGCAGGACGATAGACGACACAGCTAACACGAACTAGTGATACTACCACTAACTCAGCCCAATCCGTAGCAGTCCTCGTAGAAGTCACCTCCATAGCCTGGAAGCTCAACATGATCATCCGGAAACAGACGATCTCGCGGAGCTTGTGGACCATAGGGGCTAGGATGAGGTCTTGGACCAACAGACGGTGGCCTGCGGGGACCGCGAGGTGGGGTGATGCCTCCTACATCACGCCAACCCATCACGTCTGGCAAAGCAGATCTCACAGGATAGAGATCGCGCATATCCGAATATCCAGCTTGCACCGCCGGTGCAAACCGAGTCAATGTGGCCCAGTGGTCAGCACGGGTATTGAAGAGCTCTAACCTCAAGGCCCGATTTTCACGGTCCTTATCCTCGAGCATCTCAGCAGTGGTTCGAGTCCGTGAATCCTCCTGGGTGGGGTCAGCATAGATAGCCTGGAGATACCCTTGTGCTCCTGGAAGATATCCTGGCATATACCAGAAATCAGAGTCCCGAAATAGACCAGATCTGACTCGCATGATGGTCATCATAGAGTAGGCGCCGTCCTGCACAGCCATCTCAATAGTAACCCCGAGTCCATAGGAGCAGTGAAGGGGCTCGGTGGACCCAGGATAAGATGGAAATATCCTCACAGTGCAGAGATACTGGCTTTGATTAAAGTCTCAGAATTGCTCTTCGACCGTGTACTCAGGATACCAACGGTATCCAGCCTCAGTCATTACCCTGACCAACATGGCAGTATGGCCGGGTACATCTAGGCATCGAGTCAGGCGAACCACTTGATTGAGGTCGCGAGTGGCCATCTGAAAGCACAATCATAATGCAAAGGCATTAGAATTTCTAGCAAAATTTCGGCAGCATAACAGCTGTAAATGCTCAAGAAGGATTTTGAGACAATTGACAAGGATTTCATACACACTCAACATCATCATATCAAAGTTCTAAATCCATCCTAACAACATAACGTGGTAGAAGAACTGAACTAGGCTTGTTTCCATCAACCCTATAAGGTACTACTGATTAGTAACACGTGATCCTGATAGAGAGAATAGATCCTAATTCCTTAACCCCCGGTGGAAGAATAGACTGACTCAGATCAGAATGTCATAAGATAAAGGAGTAAAAAGAGCCTTACGTGCCAACCCACAAACAATTCCCCTACATATAACTAAAGAATTTCTAGACTCAACATCGACCAGTTTGGCTTGGAGAACCTACAGGCAGTCCGGCTCTGATGCCAATGCTGTCAGGACCCCGACTCGATGTCACATCGATCTAGCTCGTAACACCTCATATCACTTTGCGGCCTCACGCACGGTATACCCACGGGTGTCGCCTTACCTTTGCCCGGGACCGTTTGCGCCTTTTGGCTCACGTATATGATAGTGTCGCTAGCATCCATATGATAAGGAGCCCGGGCTGACATGACTAATCGTAAACCCAAAGTGGCACAGACTTACAGGGACAGGCATCCATGACCCAGCTTCGAACGTGTCGGTCATCAGCAAGTGGGTCCGGGCTGTAGCATTAGGCTAGCAGGACTCCGGTAAACCGGGCTGTAGCGGGCTAACAGGACTCCGGTACTCAATGCGTGACATTTCCCCGAAGGGACAGACACCGGAACGAAGAAGGACACATGCCGGCCAGCCTAAGTGTTCCAGAGCAGTAGCAAGCTACCATGGCTCAGCGGTAACACTAGGAGACATTTCCCGGTAAGAGAGGCTACTAAAGATAAACAACTAGATAGTCAGATCCCACACATACCAGGCATTTCAATCATACACACAATATGCCCGATATGTGCAAACACAACAAGGCATCACAACATGACTCTATGACACAAGCACTTTATTTAAGGCTCAGAGAGCCATACATAATATACACAAAGGTACGGGTCACACGACCCAGCATTCAAGTCATACTGTCATACAAACCAGCAGCGGAAGTAACTTGTCTGAGTACAGACAACTAGAAAGATAAAAGAGGCTTGGAAAGCCTAGCTATACTACGTGGTCCTTCACAAGCTCAGGATCACCACCTGGGCCTTTAGCCTACTCATTGATGTCAACGTCTACGTAGAACCCATCAGAAGGGGTTGCAGCGTCTTCTGTAAAAATGTAAATTATAGCAACATGAGTACAAAGGTACTCAGCAAGACTTACATCAGATCCTATATACATGCATATTATCAAGAAGGGTTGGTGGAGTTGTTGCAGCAAGCCAGCTTTGACTCTTGGCTAGGCTAACCTACGAGACTCCAATTTGAAACGGTTTTGCGTACACGAGTCCACTACTCACCACTTCAATACACTACCGAGGATTCACCTCCATCTTCCTACGGAAGAGCCATCCTCGGCACTCACACTTATCTTGAGGCTTTTAGCAGTTTCCATTTACTTGTCTATGAACTGTATAGGCAACCAAGTAGTCCTTTACCGCGGACGCGGCTATTCGAATAGATCATGATAACCCTGCAGGGGTGTACTTCGTCATACATGTTTCCACCACTTAGCGTCTGCACACGACATGTGCTCGGCAGACTTCAAGCGAAAGCCGACGTGGGTGTAGACCACGACCTACCTAAACACCTAAGTCTCTAGTCCAAGTTTATCGCCTATCCAGGTTCCATCCGCAGGGAGTCCGGCCGAGGTTTCCCATACGGCCCCGAACAATGTGAACAGGGTTCCCGAGATACCTAACGGGTATTCGGTACACTGTGCCACGTACCTACCGCATCACAGCCCACCCCTACGGTCAGCGCTGTCCACGGCCTCCAGTAGGCTACAAACACTAGAAACTACTTGCAACTCCTGGACAGAGAGCTAGGGTGAATAAGAAGTCGAGCGGGGTCATATTTCAGGGCCCAATGCATGGTAGTAGCTGTATCTTAAATCACACATACAGATCTCAGTGCTTAAGGTCGGCTTCAATGAAACGACCCACCATGTACTCCTACATGGCCTCTCATCGATACCTTTACCAAATCGTGTTCACCACACCACTCTCATTACCGACATAATCATTTCACTCTAGCCATCACCCAGATGAACCAGACCTGACACGACTCTAAGCATAGCAGGCATAGCAAGGTAGGAACAACACATACATATGGCTCAATCAACTCCTACACATGCTAGTGGGTTTCATCTAGTTACTGTGGCAATGACAGGTCATGCAGAGGAAATGGGTTCAACTACCGTAGCACACAGCAGTTTGAAACGCGTTGTCTTAATGCAGTAAGAGAGAGCAGGAGCGAGAACATGGGATTGTATCGATATGATCAAATGGTTGGTTGCTTGGTTCGATGCACTGATACGGTTCTTCGTTAGGGTAATCACGGTACTCCTCGGGGGCAGATCCTGCCGCAAAGAACACCGATACACAACCATCACCAAACAATGTGCAACAATATGATGCATGCATGAAACATAGCAATATGAGTGTGTTGGGCTAATGCAACTAAGACCAGAAGGGTTTGAACCAATTTGAATCAAAGATTCAAATTTTCAAACTCAAACATGGCCCTTTAAAGTGTTTTTCCTTCTTCTGCATTAAACACCAAGTTAACTTGTTTAATCATGCATGAAAATAGTACAGATGGATAGATTGGATTTTTCTGATCATTTTTCATATATAATTTGTCTGATTTGGAGTTACAGAATAAAAGTTATGAATTTTTAAAGTTTAAACTATATTCTGGAATTTCCTATATTAGATTAATTCCAGAAAATCAATTATGGCGTCAGCCTGACGTCAGTGTGACGTCAGCAGGTCAACGGAACACGTCCAGGTCAAACCTGACAGTGGGTCCCGCGTGTCAGTGTGATTAGTTTAATTAAAGTTTAAATAAAACTAAACCTGTTTAATTAACAGGGCTGGGCCCCACCTGTCATTGACTCAGGGGAGTCAACCAGGGCCCACCCGTGGTCAAACCCGGGTCGGCTTCACTGGCGTTTAGCCGCCGGCGAGCCCGACGCGGCGGCGGAAGTGGTTTTGGCCGTTTCGGCCACCAAATGGGTCGCGGAGACCACCGGAGTGGAGCTGAGGACGAGCCGCAGCTCTTGGTGGAGTCCGTTGGGGTCGGGGTGGCCGGAGTTGGCGCCGGCGACGACTTTGGCGGCCACCGGGGTTCGGCCGAAGACGAACTTGACGCTAGAGGGGTCGGTGAGGCTCGGGGAGTGGCTAGTTAGGTGCTAAGTGACACGGTGAGTATGATGGACACCAGTTTGTGGCCGGAGGGTGACCGGGAGCACGTCGGTGATGAGCTCCACGGCGGTGGGTGCGGTTGAGCTCCGGGAGGTTGCTACACGGCTCGGGAGCAAGAACGGAAGGGAGGGGAAGATGGCTAAGCTCACAGTGAGTGCGACGAAGCCCTTGGTGTGGCCGGAGATGAACCGGAGCGACGACGGCGTTGAAGGGGATCTCCGGCGACGGCGTTTCGGGCGAGGTCGTTGCGGCGGACTCGGGCGTTGCGAGCGCTCGGGGCTCGGCTGCTCGATGAAGTGGACAGCGGCGGAGCTCCTGGACACGATGAGAGGACGCACGGGTGGCGGGGAGCACGGCTACGACGAAGACACGGCGATGGTGGCGTCGGCCAT
>NC_041383.1:436019294-436061376 GCF_002162155.2 Triticum dicoccoides
TTTTTTTAATACTTCTGCAACTTTGTTGAATTAAATAAAATACTTAGGCAACTCCTAAAATCACCAAACTACTCCTGGCCCATAGTTGGATTATTTCCAACATGAAACATTTTAGTTTGGAGATATTTGAGCATTTAAATATTTTATATAATTTTAAATGCCCAAATTCAAATATTTATGATTTAATTCAAAAACCCTAAGATGGCCTAGGAAAATGTGCATCACTTTTGGCAGAGGTTCTGAACCAAGACAAAAATGATGGGCATTTTAGAAGGGCATTTCAGGTTCATTGAAAAGTTTTTAGTAAACCCTAGTTGGTTTCAGAGGGGACTGGGGGTTCTGTCATCCCCATTTCAGGTTTCTGGTGAAAGAATAAACATGATGCAACACTCTAATGCATGGCTAACTAGGATGTGACAAGTTTCAACTGTGGTTAACAAAAGCTATGTTAGAACACCTAAACCTGATGAACAAAATAACGTAGAACCTAGCATTGCTATGGTTAAAGATCTCTTGGAAGAAGATATGGATGGGCATGTAATTTACTTCTATGAAAAAGTTGCTAGAATTGCTAAACCTGAGGGGAAAGATAAACATAAACCGGTTGTTGTCATGCCTGTTGTCTCAGTTAAGATAGGAGATCACAGTTATCATGGGTAATGTGACGTAGGTGCTAGTGTGAGTGCTATTCCCCACTCCTTATATGAAGAAATTAGAGATGAAATAGCACCTGCTAAAATAGAAGACATAGATGTTACTATTAAACTTGCTAATGGAGATACAATATCACCAATTGGGATTCTTAGAGATGTTGAAGTCTTGTGTGGGAAGATAAAATGCCCTAATTTTCTTGTTCTTACCACCCCACAAGATAAATTTTGTCCCATTATATTTGGTAGACCTTTCTTGAACACCGTCATTGCTAAAGTAGATTGTAAGAAACAAACTGTCAATGTTAGCTTTGGTGATGAATCTCATGAGTTTAATTTTTCCAAGTTTAGTAAACAACCACATAAGAAAGATTTGCCTATTAAGGATGAAATTATTGGTCTCGCTTCTATTGTTGTGCCTCCTACTGATCCTTTGGAACAATATTTGCTAGACCATGAAAATGATTTGCATATGCGTGAAAGAAATGAAATAGATAGAATATTTTTTGAACAACAACCTCTGCTTAAACACAATTTGCCTCTTGAAACTCTAGGAGGTCCTCCTCCACCTAAAGGTGATCCTATGTTCGAATTAAAACAATTGCCAGACACCTTGAAATATGCCTATCTTGATGAAAAGAAGATATATCCTGTTATTATTAGTACTAACCTTTCAGAACATGAAGAAGAAAGATTATTGAAAGTTCTAAGGAAGCACAGAGCTGCTATTGGATATACTCTTGACAATCTTAAGGGCATTAGTCCCACTCTATGTCAGCACAAGATTAAAATGGAACCTGGTGCTAAACCCATTGTTGATCACCAACGTCGGTTAAATCCGAAAATGAAAGAAGTGGTAAAAACGGAAATATTAAAACTTATGGAAGCAGGTATAATCTATCCTATAGCTGATAGTAGATGGGTAGGGCATGTTCACTGTGTCCCTAAGAAGGGAGGTATTACTGTTGTTCCTAATGATAATAATGAGCTTATTCCACAAAGAATTGTCACAGGCTATAGAATGGTAATTGATTATAGAAAATTAAATAAAGCTACTAGAAAAGATCATTACCCTCTGCCTTTTATTGATCAAATGTTAGAAAGACTATCTAAGCACACACATTTTTGCTTCCTTGATGGATACTCTGGCTTTTCACAAATACCTGTTTTACAATCTGATCAAGAAAAGACCACTTTTACTTGTCCTTTTGGAACATTTGCTTATAGATGTATGCCTTTTGGTTTATGTAATGCACCTGCTACCTTTCAAAGATGTATGACTGCTATATTCTCTGAATTTTGTGAAAAGATTGTTGAGGTTTTCATGGATGACTTTTCTGTTTATGGGAAGTCCATTGATGATTGTTTAAGCAATCTTGAGCGAGTTATGCAGAGATGTGAACAAACGAATCTTGTCTTGACTTGGGAGAAGTGCCACTTTATGGTTAATGAGGGCATTGTCTTGGGTCATAAAATTTCTGAAAGAGGTATTGAAGTGGACCAAGCTAAGGTTGATGCAACTGAGAAAATGACATGTCCTAAGGACATCAAAGGTATTTGTAGTTTCCTAGGTCATGCTGGTTTCTATAGGAGATTTATTAAAGACTTCTCTAAAATTTCTAGGCCTCTCACTAGTCTTTTGCAAAAGGATGTTCCTTTTGTTTTCGATGATGATTGTTTAGAAGCCTTTGAAACACTCAAGAAAGCCTTAATTTCTGCACCTATTGTTCAACCACTTGATTGGAACTTGCCTTTTGAAATTATGTGTGATGCTAGTGATTATGTTGTTGGTGCTGTTCTAGGACAAAGAGTTGATAAGAAATTGAATGTTATTCATTATGCTAGTACAACTCTAGATAGTGCTCAAAGAAATTATGCTACTACTGAAAAAGAATTTTTAGCAGTGTTGTTTGCTTGGGATAAATTTAGACCTTATATTGTGAATTCCAAAGTAACTGTTCACACAGACCATGCTGCTATTAAATATCTTATGGAAAAGAAAGATGCTAAACCTAGACTTATTCGTTGGGTTCTCTTGTTACAAGAATTTGATTTACATATTATAGATAGAACAGGAGCTGAGAACCCCGTAGTAGATAACTTGTCTAGGCTTGAAAATGTGCTTGATAACCCACTGCTTATTGATGATAGTTTTCCTGATGAGCAGTTAGCTGCAACAAATGTTGCTAATAGTACTCCTTCGTATGCTGATTATGCTAATTACATTGTTGCTAAATATTTACCTCCTAGCTTTACATACCAACAAAAGAAAAAATTCTTCTATGATTTAAGACAATACTTTTGGGATGACCCACATCTTCATAAAGGATTAGATGGTATTATTAAACATTGTGTATCTGAGCATGAACAGGGACAAATCCTACGGAAATGTCACTCCGAGGCTTATGGAGGGCATCATGCTGGAGATAGAACTGCACACAAGGTATTGCAATCTGAATTTTATTGGCCTACTCTCTTCAAGGATGCCCGTAAGTTTGTCCCATCTTGTGATGAATGCCAAAGAATAGGTAATATTGGTAAGCGTCAAGAAATGCTTATGAATTATTCACTTGCTGTTGAACCATTTGATGTTTGGGGATTTGATTACATGGGACCTTTTCCTTCCTATAATGGGTATACACATATTTTGGTTGTTGTTGATTATGTTACTAAATGGGTAGAAGCTATTCCAACTACTAGTGTTGATCACAACACCTCTATTAAAATGCTTAAGGAAGTTATTTTCCCAAGGTTTGGAGTCCCTGGATATTTAATGACTGATGGTGGTTCACACTTTATTCATGGTGCTTTTCGTAAAATGCTTGCCAAGTACGATGTTAACCATAGAATTGCATCACCTTATCATCCTCGGTCTAGTGGTCAAGTTGAACTTAGCAATAGGGAAATAAAATTAATTTTACAAAAGATTGTCAATAGGTCCAGGAAGAATTGGTCTAAGAAATTAGATGATACACTTTGGGCTTAAAGAACAGCATATAAAAATCCTATGGGTATGTCTCCTTATAAAATGGTTTATGGAAAAGCTTGTCATTTGCCCCTTGAGTTAGAACATAAAGCATGGTGTGCAGTTAAAGAACTCAACTATGATTTCAAACTTGCCGGTGAAAATAGGTTATTTGATATTAGCTCTTTAGATGAATGGAGAACCCAGGCTTATGAAAATGCAAAATTATTCAAAGAGAAAGTTAAAAGATGGCATGACAAAAGAATCCAAAAGTGTGAGTTCAAAGTCAGAGAATATGTTCTTTTGTACAACTCTCGTTTTAGATTTTTTGCAGGAAAGCTCCTCTCGAAATGGGAAGGCCCATATGTCATTGAGGAGGTTTACCGGTCTGGAGTCATCAAAATAAATAATTTCGAAGGCACTAACCTGGAGCCATCAAAATAAATAATTTCGAAGGCACTAAACCGAAGGTTGTCAATGGGCAACAAATAAAGCATTATATCTCATGTACGCCTATCAATGTTGAAAGTAATATTATCCAAACTTTGACATCGGAAGAACACATAAAAGAGTCCTTCCGGAACACCCCAGAATCATCAAAATAAGGAGGTACGTGATACGGTAAGTAAACGATCTCCTAAAAATCCGCAAAAATATTTTTTGTTAGTTTTGGAATATTTTAGAATTTTGGAAATAAAGAAACTCCCAGGAAACATCCCTTGGTGGGCATAAGACACCAGGGCGTGCCAGGCATGCTTGGCTCGCCCAGGTGAGTTGTACCCACCTGGGGCACCTTCCGGACTTTGTTTTTCTTCTGTATACTTGTCCTGCAAGATAAAAAAATATTTACCCGAACCTGTTAACCACTGTATCGCAAAGAAATCGTCTGTTCTCTTTTCTTGTTGTTCCTGGTCAGATTTATCAAGCCAGGCATCACGTATTCCTACTCCTCCAACAACATGGAATAAGATGCTTGGCTGATGAAGATCGAGACGAAGAGGGAGGAGCTTACGGACGTTGTAAAGGAGGCAAGGGCAAGAAAGCTACCGTAAATGCATCCCCGGTGACATCACAAACACTGATGGCCGAGGAGGAGGAAGAAGCTTCTTCACCACCAAAGGAGAACTGAGTATCGGGTATGGGCACTCCCCTTGGCTTCCGCCAAGCTTGGGGGAGGTTCCCCGGTATCGTGTCATCCCACTATCTTTTTGATTTTACTTATCTTAGTTCGATCTTTTTGCTTTAGATGAAATAAAGTTAGTTCGACCATGTCTTATTTGAGAGTCTGCTTAGTAATCTATCCTCATAATCGTGTGCAAGTTATATAATAAAGTTAGTATGAGTTTTGCTTTCTTTACTTTCATGTTGCAAATAAAGAAAAGAAATAAGAAAGGAAGAAAAAATAAATAAATAAAAGAAAGGAAATAAATCAATAAGATCATATACTAATCCTATGGTAGGTGATAGCACCACATAAGGAAAAATATAAGTAGGAAATTTTATTAGGGATTGAAAAACAAAGCATTAGTCAATGATGCAACTCATGAAAGAATTAATAAGGGAAGAGAAGACTCACATATAAATATACTATCCTAGAAATCTTTTGTGATTGTGAGCCCTCATCAAAATATTATATGCCAAAATTGTTCACGTTGGACAAGGAAGACAACTTAATGATTTATGTATATTAATATTCACATAGAAGTCCTATTGTCATAGATCCTTTAACATGTGGTGCTTTGATGTCTACTACGCAACCTTCTTCTTGTAGACGTTGTTGGGCCTCCAAGTGCAGAGGTTTGTAGGACAGTAGCAAATTTCTCTCAAGTGGATGACAAAAGGTTTATCAATCCGTGGGAGGCGTAGGATGAAGATGGTCTCTCTCAAACAACTCTTCAACCAAATAACAAAGAGTCTCTTGTGTCCCCAACACACCCAATACAATGGTAAATTGTATAGGTGCACTAGTTCGGCGAAGAGATGGTGATACAAGTGCAATATGGATGGTAGATACAGGTTTTTGTAATCTGAAATTATAAAAACAGCAAGGTAACAAGTGGTAAAAGTGAGCACAAACGGTATTGCAATGCTAGGAAACAAGGCCTAGGGTTCATACTTTCACTAGTGCAAGTTCTCTCAACAATAATAACATGGCTGGATAATATAACTATCCCTCAACATGCAACAAAGAGTCACTCCAAGGTCACTAATAGCAGAGAACAAACGAAGAGATTATTTAGGGTACGAAACCACCTCAAAGTTATCCTTTCGGATCGATCTATTCAAGAGTCCGTAGTAAAATAACATGAAGCTATTCTTTCCATTCGATCTATCATAGAGTTCATACTAGAATAACACCTTAAGACACAAATCAACCAAAACCCTAATTTCAACTAGATAGTCCAATGTCACCTCAAGTATCTGTGGGTAGATTATATGATATGCATCACACAATCTCAGATTCATCTATTCAACCAACACAAAGAACTTCAAAGAGTTCCCCAAAGTTTCTACCAGAGAGTCAAGATGAAAATGTGTGCCAACCCCTATGCATAAGTTCACAAGGTCACTAAACCCGCAAGTTGATCACCAAAACATACATCAAGTAGATCACGTGAATATCCCATTGTCACCACAGATAAGCACATGCAAGACATACATCAAGTGTTCCCAAATCCTTAAAGACTCAATCCGATAAGATAACTTCAAAGGGAAAACTCAATCCATTACAAGAGAGTAGAGGGGGAGAAACATCGTAAGATCCAACTATAATAGCAAAGCTTGCGGTACATCAAGATCGTGCCAAATCAAGAACACGGGAGAGAGAGAGAGAGAGAGAGAGAGAGAGATCAAACACATAGCTACTGGTACATACCCTCAGCCCCGACGGTGAACTACTCCCTCCTCGTCACGGAGAGTGCCGGGTTGATGAAGATGGCCACTGGTGATGGATCCCCCTTCCGGTAGGGTGCGGGAACAGGGTCCCAATTGGTTTTTGGTGGCTACAGAGGCTCGCGGCGGCGGAACTCCCAATCTAGGTTATTTTCTGGAGGTTTCAATATTTATAGGAATTTTTGGTGTAGGTCTCACGTTAGGGGGGTCTCCGGGCTGTCCACGAGGCAGGGGGCGCGCCCCCCACCTTTGTGGACAGCCCGGGACTCTCCTGGCCCAACTCTTTCACTCCATGGGCTTCATTTGGTCCACAAAAAATCATTAAAAATTGGCACGTCAATTGGACTCCGTTTAGTATTCTTTTCCTGTAAAACTCAAAAACAAGGAGAAAATAGAAGCTGGCACTAGGCTCTAGGTTAATAGGTTAGTCCCAAAAATCATATAAAATAGCATATAAATGCATATAAAACCTCCTAGATGGATAATATAATAGCATGGAACAATCAAAAATTCTAGATACGTTGGAGACGTATCATGCTTGCCCCTATCTTTGCTAGCCAAAAATTTCCACACCAAGTAGAGATATTACTTGTGCATCCAAAACCCTTAAACCCAAATCATTTTCAAGTGTCCACCATACCTACCTATGGATTGAGCAAGATCCCTCAAGTAAGTTGTCATCGGTGCAAAAAGGCAATAAAAATTGCTTCTAAATATGTGAGATCATTTAGTGTAAGAGAAAATTCAGCGTTGTACACACTTGGATGACAAAGAATAAAAGTGATAGACTGCATAATAAAGGTTGTCATCTTAAGGGGAAATACAACGTGATGTTCTCTTGCACTAAGGGATTGAGCATGAAAACAAATAAGCGCATGGCAACCTCTGCTTCCCTCTGCGAAGGGCCTATCTTTTACTTTTATGTATTTACTTTTATGCAAAGTGTCAAAGTTTTCGTTCTATTCATTTTTATTTTCTCTTTTGGCAAGCATCATGTGGTGAGGAAAGATCTAGGCACATATGTCCAGTTGAATATAGATAGCATGAGTTATTATTGTTGACATCACCCATGAGGTGAGTATGTTGGGAGGCGAAACTATGAGACCCTATCTTTCTAGGTGTCCGGTTGAAACGTTTTGCTCATGGGTACGAGGTGAGTGTTAGCAATCATAGAAGACTATACGATGGTTGAGTATGTGGACTTGCTAAAAGCCTCCGACACGTGACTCTTCCTGAAAAGATGATGAATTGTAGTTGCAAAGTTGACTGAGAACATAGTTTGTTGCTTTTTAATAGAGTTTTTTCTTTATACTTCGATTATGTGATGACATGTTACTTGTTCATGGGAAGTATATGATGCAAGTTCAATGATAAAAGTCCTATGTTCAATTTTGTTGCTATTATAATAATCGACATGATGCTTCTATGTCTGTATCTTTGTTTTTATCGACACCTCTCTCTCAAAGCATGTCGACATGTTTTTCGATTTCCTTTTTCGCTTGAGGAGAAGCGAGGTCTAAGCTTGGGGGAGTTGATACGTCCATTTTGCATCATGTTTTCTTGCTGTTATTTATAATGTTTTTATCCATAATAATGCTTTTTGGAGTAATTCTAATGCATTTTCTCTCATAATTTGCAAGGTACACACCAAGAGGGAGAATTCTGGCAGCTGGAAATCTGGACCTAAAAAAGCTATGTCAGGCTACCTATTCTCCACAACTCCAAACAAGTTGAACCTTCACAAACAATTTTTATGGAATATTTAAGAAATATTGGAGCAAATAACTACCAAAGGGGACCCACTAGGTGGGCACAACCCACCTGGGCGCGCCAGGGAGCCCAAGCGTGCCCTGGTGGGTTGTGCCCTCCTCGGCCCACCTCCGGTGCCCATCTTCTGGTATATAAGTCATTTTGACCTAGAAAAATAAAGGGAGATACTTTTGGGACGGAGCGCCGCCGTCTCGAGGCGGACTTGGGAAGGAGCACTTTTGCTCTCCGGCGGAGCGATTCTGCCGGGGGAACTTCCCTCCCGGAGGGGGAAATCATCGTCATCATCATCACCAACAACTCTCCCATCTTGGGGAGGCTATCTTCATCAACATCTTCACAGCACCAACTCCTCTCAAACCCTAGTTCATCTCTTGCATGCAATCTTTGTATCAAAACTATAGATTGGTGCCCGTGGGTGACTAATAGTGTTGATTACATCTTGTAGTTGATTACTATATGGTTTATTTGGTCGAAGATTATATGTTCAGATCCATTATGCTATTTAATACCCCTCTGATCTTGAGCATGTTTATCATTTGTGAGTAGTTACTTTCGTTCTTGAGATCACGGGAGAAATCATGTTGCAAGTAATCATATGAACTTGATATGTGTTCGATATTTTGATGGTATGTATGTTGCCATTCTCTTAGTGGTGTCATGTGAACGTCGACTACATGACACTTCACCATATTTGGGCCTAAGGAATGCATTGTGGAGTAGTTATTAGATGGTGGAGTGACAAAAGCTTAAACCCCAGTTTATGCGCTATTCCTTACGGGACCGATTCGATCCAAAAGTTTAATGCCATGGTTAGAATTTATTATTAATGCTTTTCTCATAGTTGCAGATGCTTGCGAGAGGGTTAATCATAAGTAGGAGGTTTGTTCAAGTAAGAATAGCACATAAGCACCGGTCCACCCACATATCAAATTATCAAAGTACCGAACACGAATTAAGCCAACATGATGAAATTGACTACGTGTACCCTCAAGAACACTTTGCTTATTATAAGAAACCGTTTTGGCCAGTCCTTTGTCTCAAAAGGATTGGGCTACCATGTTGCACTTTTGTTACTAATATTGTTACTTGCTCGTTATAAATTATCTTGCTACCAAACTACTCCGCTATTTACAATTTTCGCACTTGTAGACATTGCCTTGCTGAAAACCACTTGTCATTTCCTTCTGCTCTTCGTTGGGTTCGACACTCTTACTTACCGAAAAGAGCTACAGTTGACCCCATATACTTGTGTGTCATCAAAACCTAACTCCCATGCGCGCACTGAAGGAAATATGCCCTAGAGGCAATAATAAAGTTGTTATTTTATATTTCCTTATTCATGATAAATGTTTATTATTCATTCTATAATTGTATTAACCGGAAACTTGATACATGTGTGAATACATAGACAAAGCACCGTGTCCCTAGTATGCCTCTACTTGACTAGCTCATTGATCAAAGATGGTTAAGTTTCCTAAACATGGACATGTGTTCTCATTTGATGAATGGGATCACATCATTAGGAGAATGATGTGATGGACAAGACCCATCTGTTAGCTTAGCGTAATGATCAGTCAATTTTATTGCTACTGCTTTCTTCATGTCAAATATATATTCGTCCGACTATGATATTATGCAACTCTCGGACACCGGAAGAATGTCGTTTGTGCTATCAAACGTCACAACGTAACTAGGTGATTATAAAGATGCTCTACAGATATCTTTGAAGGTGTTTGTTGGATTGGCATAGATCGAGCTTAGGATTTGTCAATTCGAGTATCTGAGAGGTATCTATGGGCCCTCTCGGTAATGCACATCATATGAAGTCTTGCAAGCAATGTGACTAATGAGTTAGTTGTGGGATGATTCATTATGGAACGAGTAAAGAGACTTGCCGGTAAAGAAATTGAACTTGGTATAAAGATACCGACAATCGAATCTCGGGCAAGTAACATACCGATGACAAAGGGAATAACGTATGTTGACATTGCGATTTGACCGATAAATATCTTCGTAGAATATGTGGGAACCAATATGAGCATCCAGGTTCCGCTATTTGTTATTGACTGGAGAGGTGTCTCGGTCATGTCTACATAGTTCTCGAACCTGTAGGGTCCGCACGCTTAACGTTCGATGACGATATGTATTATATGAGTTATGTGTTTTGGTGATTGAAGGTTGTTCGTAGTCCCGGATGAGATAACGGACTTTACGAGGAGTCTCGAAATGGTCGAGAGGTAAAGATTGAAATATTGGAAGGTTGTATTCAAACACCAGAAGGGTTCCGAAATGTATCGGGTACATATCAGAGTACCGGAGGGGTTAACGGAACACCCCAGGGAAACATATCGGCCATATGGGCCATAGGAGGGAGGCACACCAGCCCACAAAGGGGTGGCACGCCCCCATAGGGAAGGAGGCCGAATTGGGCTAGGGAAGGGGGCAGCGGCCCCCTTTCCTTCTCCTACTCCCTCTCCTTTCCCCTTTCCCCCTCCGAAAAAAGGAAGGGGGGCGAATCCTACTAGGAGCCCAAGTGGGACTCCTCCCACTTGGGGCGTGCCTAGGGCTGGCCTCCTCTCCCTCCCTCCTTTATATACGGGGGGCGCCCCTAGAAGACACACCAATTGCTCCAAGCCATGTGCGGCGCCCCCCTCCACAGTTTACGCTTCCGGTCATATTCTCGTGGTGCTTAGGCGAAGCCCTGCGTGGATCACATCACCATCACCGTCACCACGCCGTCGTGCTGATGGAACTCATCTACTTCCTCGACCCTCTACTGGATCAAGAGCTCGAGAGATGTCATCGTGCTGAACGTGTGTAGAACTCAGAGGTGTCGTACGTTCGGTACTCGATCGATCGGAACGACAAGACGTTCGACTACATCAACCGCGTTATGAAAACACTTCCGCTTTCGGTCTACGACGGTATGTGGACACACTCTCCCCCTCTCCTTGCTAAGCATTTCATAGATAGATCTTGCGTGAGCGTAGGAATTTTTTGAAATTGCATGCTATGTTTCTTAACAGTGGTATCAAAGCCAGGTCTATGTGTAGATGATATGCACGAGTAGAACACAAAGAGTTGTGGGCAGTGATCGTCAAACTGCTTACCACCAATGTATTATTTTGATTCGGCGGGATTGTTGGATGAAGCGGCCTGGGCCAACCATACATGACCACGTTCATGAGACCGGTTCCACCGACAGACATGCAACAAGTTTTGCATAAAGGTGGTTGGCGGGTGTCTGTTTCTCCAACTTTAGTTGAATCGAATTTGACTGTGGCCGGTCCTTGTGAAGGTTAAAACAGCAAACTTGATAAATCACCGTTGTGGTTTTTGTGTCATAGCTAAGAATGGTTCTTGCTAGAAGCCCGTAGCAGCCACGTAAAACTTCCAACAACAAGTAGAGAACGTCTAACTTGTTTTTGCAGGGCATGTTATGATGTGAAATGGTCAAGACATGATGTGATATACGTTGTTGTATGAGATGATCATTTTTTGTAAATTATCGGCAACTGGCAGGAGCCTTATGGTTGTCGCTTTATTGTATGAAATACAAACGCCATGTAATTGCTTTACTTTATCACTAAGCGGTAGCGATAGTCGTAGAAGAAATAGTTGGCGAAACGACCACGATGCTACGCCAGAGATCAAGGTGTCAAGCCGGTGACGATGGAGATCATGACGTTGCTTTGGTAATGGAAATCAAAACCACAAGATGATGATGGCCATATCATGTCACATATTTTGATTGCATATGATGTTTATCTTCTTGCATCTTATTTTGCTTAGTACGGCGGTAGCATTATAAGATGATCCCTTAACTAAATTTCAAGGTATAAGTGTTCTCCCCGAGTATGCACCGTTGCGAAAGTTCTTTGTGCTGAGACACCACATGATGATCGGGTGTGATAAGCTCTATGTTAAAATACAACGGGTGCAAGCCAGTTTTGCACATGCGTAATACTCGGGTTAAACTTGACGAGCCTAGCATGTACGGACATGGCCACGGAACACTGGAGACCGAAAGGTCGAACGTGAATCATATAGTGGATATGATCAACATAGAGATGTTCACCATTGATGACTACTCCATCTCACGTGATGATCGGACATGGTTTAGTTGATTTTGATCACATATCATTTAGATGACTTGAGGGATGTCTAACTAAGTGGGAGTTCTTAAGTAATATGATTAATTGAACTTAATTTATCATGAACTTAGTCCTGATAGTTTTTGCATACCTATGTTGTAGATCAATGGCCCGTGCTACCGTTCCCTTGAATTTTAATGCGTTCCTAGATAAAGCTAAGTTGAAAGATGATGGTAGCAACTACACGGACTAGGTCCGTAAATTGAGGATTATCCTCATTGCTGCACAGAAGAATTATGTCCTCGATGCACCGCTGGGTGAAAGGCCTGCTGCAGGAGCAGAAGTTGACGTTATGAACGTCTGGCAAGCTCGATCTGATGACTACTCGTTAGTTCAGTGTGCCATGCTTTACGGCTTAGAATCGGGACTTCAAAGATGTTTTGAATGTCATTGACCATATGAGATGTTCCAGGAGTTGAAGTTAATATTTCAAGCAAATGCCCGAGTTGAGAGATATGAAGTCTCCAACAAGTTCTATAGTTGCAAGATGGAGGAGAACAATTCTGTTAGTGAGCACATACTCCGAATGTATGGGTACCATAATTACTTGACTCAGCTAGGAGTTAATCTTCCAGATGATTGTGTCATTGACAGAGTTCTTCAATCACTGCAACCAAGCTACAAAGGCTTCATGATGAACTGCAATATGCAAGGGATGGAAAAGACAATTCTCGAGCTCTTTGCAATGCTAAAGGTTGCGAAGGTAGAAATCAAAAAGGAGCATCAAGTGTTGATGGTTAACAAGACCACTAGTTTCAAGAAGAAGGTCAAGGGAAAGAAGGGGAACTTTAAGAAGAACGGCAAGCAAGTTGTCACTCCCGGGAAGAAACCCAAAGCTGGACCCAAGCTTGAAACTGAGTGCTTCTACTGCAAAGGGACTGGTCACTGGAAGCGGAACTGGCCCAAGTATTTGGCGGATAAGAAGGATGGCAAAGTGAACAAAGGTATATTTGATATACATGTTATTGATGTGTACCTTACTAATTCTCGTAGTAGTGACTGGGTATTTGATACCGGTTCGGTTGCTCATATTTGTAACACGAAATAGAAACTATGGATTAAATGAAGATTTGGCAAGGACGAGGTGACGATGCGCGTCGGGAATGGTTCCAAGGTCGATGTTATCACCGTCGGCACGCTATCTCTACATCTACCTTTGGGATTAGTTTTAGACCTGAACAATTGTTATTCGGTGCCAGTGTTGAGCATGAACATTATATCTGGGTCTTGCTTAGTTCGTGCTACCTCTTGAGCTTGCTTTGGTTTTTCCCTTGAAGAGGAAAGGGTGATGCAGCAAAGTAGAGTAAGTATTTCCCTCAGTTTGAGAACCAAGGTATCAATCCAGTAGCAGACAACGCACAAGTCATCGAATACCTACACAAACAATCAACAAATTGCACCCAACGCGATAAAGGACTTGTCAATCCCTTCACGATTAATTTCAAAAGTGAGATGTGATAGAGATAGATAATCTGTAAAGTAAATATTTTTAGTATTTTTGGTTTATAGATCGGAAAGTAAAGATTGCAAATTAAAGGAACGACGATGGAAATTGGCAAGTTGACAGAAAACTAATATGATGTAAAACAGATTTAATAACGGAAAAGAGACCTAGGGCCATAGGTTTCACTAGTGGCTTCACTCAAGATAGCAAATAATATGGTGGGTGAACAAATTGCTGCCGAGCAATTGATAGAAGAGCGCATAATTATGATGATATCTAAGTCAATGATCATGAACATAGGCATCACATCCGTGTCAAGTAGATCAAAACAATTCTGTATCTACTACTATTACTCCACACATCGACCGCTATCCAGCATGCATCTAGAGTATTAAGTTCATAAAGAATGGAGTAACACATTAAGTAAGATGACATGATGTACAGGAATTAACTCAAGCAATATGATGAAAACCCCAACTTTTTATCCTCGATGGCAACAATACAATATGTGCCTTGCTGCCCCTACTATCGCTGGGAAAGGACACCGCAAGATTGAACCCAAAGCTAAGCACTTCTCCCATTGCAAGTAAAACCAATCTAGTAGGCCAACCTAAACCGATAATTCAAAGGGACTTGCAAAGATATCAAATCATGCATATAAGAATTCAGAGAAGAATCAAATAATATTCATAGATAATCTGATCATAAATCCACAATTCATCGAATCTCGGCAAACGCACCGCAAAAGAATATTACATCGAATAGATCTCCAAGAACATCGAGGAGGACATGGTATTGAGAATCAAAGAGAGAGAAGAAGTCATCTAACTACCAGCTATGGACCCGTAGGTCTGTGGTAAACTACTCACGCTTCATCGGAAGGGTAATAGTGTTGATGTAGAAGCTGATGAGGACATCACTCCTTCGGATACATACAAAACTCCACTGGAAATACAAGGACCAATCACTAGATCTCGAGCGCGACAATTGAATTTAGAGGTGAGCTCGTTCCTAAGCACTTCTTTATATGTTCCTGAGAATAGATTGTTCCCTAATGATTATATTATGATTAGGAACCATGGAGATCACCAGGAGATACTAGGGGAGGGGCTTGGAGGTGGAGAGGACCAGCAAGGGCGTCCAAGTCAAGGTGGAGGCCCAAATAAAGTTGACTTCGAGTCTGTTTCGGAGTCCAGGAGCAGTCTGCACTAAAACGGTTGTCCAGGTCGCATACGGGCTCGGTTTTGGACGTTCTATATATGCACTGATAGCTGAGAAGATAACCTATGCAATGGCGCTGGTTCCATGGTCAAATTCCTCCTGAATCAACGGGAATCATCCAAACAAAAGACGCCCAGAATCTGTCTCGGTGCTACGCCACCGTTTTTGGCCTTTGGGCCATGTATCTTTTTTAGCCCAATTAGGGGGCGTGACCAGAGGGTCCTTGCTTAACCCTAGACCATATTTACAGCCGCCGGTGCTTGGGTTAGGGTCGGGTTTTGCTTCGATTATCCTGTCAAGAACAGTTTTGCCGTTCATCGGTTTGTGAGACCCAACTTCGTGAGATTAATCATACATCTGCAATTTGGTTGCATTCTTTCTTGTTCTTGCTTGTGTTCTTTGATTCGCAGGCAAGGATTAGACTTCTTGGCGAGGTCGGCCGTGCATCGCCGGTCGATAACCAGAGGAGACGTGGTGCTGCGATTGCGGGGTTCAGAACATGTTGTTCGGAAGCCGGATCGAGTTGTGTCAAGTTTCCACCAAATCGAGAGTTATCAGAACCTTTCGGAAGATCGGGACACCCTTGTTCATATTAAGTGGTAATCAGAGACTCGGGTATTACCGTCAGGTTCGCCCTTACCCTGATTTGTTTGATTTCGCCTTTCTCCTATCGTCCACACAAAAAAAGCCAAAAACAAATTAGCTATATTTCTTCCCCGTCCCAGAACCACGTTCAACCTTTTGCATAATTCCTTTTCAGAGTTCGTAGTGTTGAGTTTGTGTCCTAGTATTGTTTTTGTTGCTGGTTTAGTTCGTGTTCTAGTCTAAGTAGTGTTTCCATCATGTTCCTTCATCTTGTGCGACAGATCGCCTTTCACTCTGTTCTACTCCCATCACATACACATCCTTGATCACCACACACCAACATAAGTTCAGTCCACAATCCGCTGCCACCATACCCCCGTTTTTTCCGACTATCGATTTTAATTTGGCCGCCACCAAAACATACCTCAGAGCGCTCCCCTTGAAATAGCCATACCTTTTGCCTACAGACTCGGAGCAAAGAGTGAATTGCGAAAAAGAAAAAGAAAAGTTGAGAGAAAAAAAAGCAAAAAAAAGGAGAGAAAGGTCACAAGAGAGAAAAGGTCACATCTGTTGGTATTCCGATTCGCCGGGTTGGTGAATTTTGATTGGCAAAATTCTGCTAAGAAAACCGATTGTTCGCGCGATATAGTTTCAGCATGAATTGTACAGCACGGTTCTGATTTTCTGTAGGCCGCATTGTCTATCATATTGAGCTGAACCTTCACCTGCTGCTTGTGCAAAAAAAAATCAAAAAGAAGTGCAGCAGCAACAATTATTACACATTGAGGGTTGTGTTGAGCTACTGTCCTTACCTTTGTTCATGTCCGTTGTTGTCTTTGCCTCATACTTGTTTTCTACCTTGTCATCCATATCACACTTGGTTTAGAACACGAGTAGACCAGCAACTAGGACAAGCTTTTTGGACATTTATTCAGCATTACTATCTGTTTTTGAATTGTGTTCCACTCACATATAGTGCCTTCCATGATCCACATACAACCTTCTGAACAGGCACATGTTATTGACCCTCGCAATCACCGGATTACACCTTCCAGGTATCCTTTGCTTTGCTAGTAAGAACCTTGTAAGAGCTTGTTAAGACGCTTCCATTTGCTGTGTTGAGAGGCACCACTGCAACTGCATAGTAGTTGATAGGGATAACCTTCACTGCGTGTTCCTGTTTTTTTGTGTGTTTACAATGGCAGGTACCGGCGAAAACGGTGATAGCACTCTCAAGGATTTCAAGGAATGTGTCAGCCAAGAGCAACTACAAGCTACCGTAGAGAAGGTTCAAGACGGGATGAACGAGGCAATCAAGAAGGTTGTTACTGATGCGCTCATTGAACTCAACCTCGGCAACAGCATCGAGCGGTTGGACAAACGGATATCCACGTTAACTGACAGGGTTACCGAGTTGGAAACCCGTTTAACAACCAACAACGACGACGTGTCCGGCAGCAACAACAGTGGACAAATGCCAGAAGACACAGTGTATGATGCTAATGGGAACATAGATCAAGCAGCTACACGACAAGCAAGATTGCGCCAACGTCTTCGCCGTAACACTCAAGGTATGGGTAGTACAGTTAATCAAAATTGCCATCAAGGTAATAATAATCATGCTCCTGATGATCCTTATGCTAAGATTAAGTTAACAGTACCAAATTTTTCGGGTCGTTATGATGCCGAGGGTTACCTTGATTGGGAGATGACGTTAGAACAGAAGTTTAATTCCCACCTTGTTCCTGAGCAACATAGAGTTCGACTAGCTACTAGTGAGTTTAAGGACTTTGCTATTATTTGGTGGAATGGGCTAGCTGGACAGGGTGCTTTACCTGATACATGGGAACGACTTAAGGTAGCTACGCGTGATCGTTTTGTTCCTCCTTCGTATCATAGAGATTTGCCTAACAAACTGCAGAGTTTAGAACAAGGAGAAAAATCTATACAAGATTACTATGTTGAGCTTGAAAAGGGTTTGATGCATTGTGCTATAGTGGAGGGGCTTGAGGATTCTATTTGTCGTTTTATTCGGGTTTGAGGCGTGATGTTCAGGACATTGTTGATTATAAAGAATTTCATACTGTCAACCAGTTGTTCTAGTTTGCTATGCTTGTAGAGAAGGAATTGCAGGGACATGAGCAGCGGAACAAGAGCAATGTCCATGCCTCCTACACGCCACGCACGACGGCTCCTTCGAGGCTGCCTAAGCCATCCTCTTTTCGGGTGCCCCTAACAGCGGACCAGCAAGCTTCTGCCTCAGCCAGTCGTGTTACTACAACACCTAAGCCACCTTCTACACGTCCTACCTATTCAGGTAAAAATTCTTTGCAGGTTCCCGCCAATAGTGCTTCGTCCGTCGCCTCGACGGGACGCACTTCTAGCATTCAGTGCCACTGCTGCCAAGGACGTGGCCATATGCAGAAGGATTGCCCAAGTCAACGGGCATATGTGGCAACCGAAGATGGAGGTTATATCAGCATCTCCGATGTGGAGGATGATGCTAATGATAATGATGCCTCCACCGACGACGATGATGAGGGTCATGTCCTTGGGGGCGCCGATACTTCAGGCTACATGAACATTATTGTTCAGCGTGTGCTCAACACACAAATTCAGCAACCTGAGAAGCTACAACGCCACAATTTGTTTCAGATTTTCTTCATTATCAAGAACCGACGAGCACGTGTTATCATTGATGGAGGAAGCTGCAACAATTTGGTGAGTTCTGATCTGGTCAAGAAGCTTTGTTTAACCACACGACCACACCCACATCCATACCATATTCAGTGGTTAAATGACTCTGGAAAAGCTAAGGTAGCACAAACATGTAGAGTTCCTTTTTCCATTGGTGCCTATGCTGATTCTGTTGATTGTGATGTCGTACCTATGCAAGCTTGTTCACTTTTGTTGGGTCGGCCTTGGGAACATGATAACGATGCTACACACCATGGAAGAAGTAATAAATACACTTTTGTGCATAAAGGGCAGAAAATTACTTTGGTACCTTTGACCCCTGCTGAAATTGTACAAGCTGATAGAGAGAGAGCTGCTAGTTCAAGTGATGCTAAATCTGAAAATCAGCAAGTTGCTAATTCTATTTTTCCACCTAAAAAAGATAAGCCTGCACCTATTTCTAAGGCCGAGGGAATTAAATTGAAGGGTGGTGTTATGCTTGCTACAAAATGTGACCTTGCTGAAATTTCTGATGATGATATTTGCTATGCTTTGATATGCAAATGAGCTTTGTTTTCGCTTGATGATATTGCTAGTTCGTTGTCTCCTGCTGTCACTAACCTTTTGCAGGAGTTTGAGGACATTTTCCCAGCTGAGATACCCCCGGGGCTGCCACCTATGAGAGGGATAGAGCATCAAATTGATTTGATTCCGGGTGCAACTTTGCCAAATCGTGCTGCCTATCGAGCCAACCCCGAGGAGACCAAGGAAATTCAGCGACAAGTCCAAGACCTTTTGGACCGCGGGTATGTACGTGAAAGCCTTAGTCCTTGTGCTGTTCCTATACTTTTGGTTCCTAAGAAAGATGGCACTTGGCGTCTGTGTGCTGGTTGTAGAGCCATCAATAACATTACTATTCGGTATCGTCATCCTATTCCTAGGTTAGACGACATGCTTGATGAGCTGTGTGGTTCTATAATTTTCACAAAGATTGACTTGCGTAGTGGCTACCACCAAATTAGAATGAAACTTGGAGATGAATGGAAAACAGCTTTCAAAACTAAATTTGGGTTGTATGAGTGGCTGGTAATGCATTTTGGCTTGATAAATGCACCTAGCACTTTCATGCGCTTAATGAAGGAGGTTTTAAGAGCTTTTATTGGTAGATTTGTGGTGGTTTATTTTGATGATATCTTGATTTACAGCAAGTCTTTGGATGAACATATGGACCATTTACGTGTTGTTTTTAATGCGTTATGGGATGAACATTTGTTTGGTAACCTTGAGAAGTGCATTTTTTGCATGGACCGAGTCTCTTTTCTTGGTTACGTTGTTACTCCACAGGGAATCGAGGTGGATGAAACAAAGATTGACGCCATCCAAAGCTGGCTGCTACCCCAAGCTATCACACAGGTGAGGAGTTTTCTTGGTCTTGCAGGTTTCTACCGCTGCTTCGTCAAGGATTTTAGCACCATTGCTGCACCACTGCATGAGTTGACAAAGAAGGGTGTGGCATTCCATTGGGGAAGGCACAAGAGGAGTCCTTTGGCACCATGAAGGACAAGCTTACGCACGCACCATTGCTGCAACTTCCTAACTTTGGTAAGACTTTTGAGCTAGAATGTGATGCTAGTGGAGTCGGCATTGGTGGTGTTTTGATGCAAGATGGTAAACCCGTTGCATACTTTAGCGAAAAATTGCATGGTCCCGTTCTGAATTATTCCACGTATGACAAGGAATTGTATGCACTTGTGCATTCTTTAGAAACGTGGAGTCATTATTTGTGGCCTAAAGAATTTGTTATTCGTTCTGATCATGAATCGCTTAAGTATCTTCGCTCCCAAAATAATTTGAATCGTAGGCATGCTAAGTGGGTTGAATTTATTGAATCTTTCCCTTATATCATCAAACACAAGAAAGGGAAGGATAATGTGATTGCTGATGCTTTGTCTAGACGATATACTTTGTTGTCTCAACTTGATTGTCGGATTTTTGGACTTGAGTCAATAAAAGAACAATATGCGCTTGATTCTGACTTTAAAGATGTTTTGCTGCAATGTCGAGAGAGGCGTACATGGAATAAATTTGTCCTTAACGATGGGTTTTTGTTTAGAGCTAACCGTCTATGCATTCCAGTTGGTTCCGTTCGTCTTTTGTTGTTACAGGAGGCGCCTGGCGGAGGATTGATGGGTCATTTCGGTGCGAAGAAGACGGAGGACGTTCTGGCCACACATTTCTTTTGGCCAAAGATGAGGAGAGATGTTGAGAGGTTCATGGCTCGCTGCACCACATGTCAAAAAGCTAAATCTCACTTGAATCCACAAGGTTTATACATGCCTCTTCCTGTTCCTTCTATTCCTTGGGCAGATATTTCTATGGATTTTGTGTTAGGATTGCCTAGGACTAAGAGGGGAAGGGATAGTATTTTTGTTGTGGTGGATCGTTTTTCTAAGATGCCACACTTTATACCATGTCATAAAAGTGATGATGCTTCTTTATATTGCTGAACTCCTTTTCAAAGAGATTGTTCGTTTGCATGGTATGCCTTCTACTATTGTTTCCGATCGTGATGCAAAATTCTTGAGTTATTTTTGGCGCACCCTATGGAACAAGTTGGGTACAAAATTGTTGTTTTCTACAACTTGTCACCCACAAACTGATGGGCAAACTGAGGCGGTGAATCGCACTTTGGGCACCATGTTGAGGGCTGTTTTGAAGAAAAATTTGAAGATGTGGGAAGAATGTTTGCCTCATGTGGAGTTTGCTTACAACCGGGCAACACATTCTACCACCAAGGTAAGTCCTTTCTAGGTAGTGTATGGTTTCAATCCCCGTGCTCCTATTGATATCTTGCCTTTACCTACAAGTGAGAGGATTCACAATGATGCCAAAGAACATGCTAATTTTATCTTGAAAATGCATGAGACAACAAAGCACAATATTGAAAAAATGAATGAAAAGTATAGAATTGCTGGTAGTAAAGGTAGACAAGAAGTTAAATTAGAACCGGGTGATGTGGTCTGGTTGCACTTGAGAAAGGATAGGTTTCCAGATTTAAGAAAGTCTAAGTTGATGCCTAGAGCTGATGGTCCTTTCAAAATACTTGCCAAGATAAATGATAATGCATATAAACTTGAGTTGCCTCCCGAGTTTGGGGTTAGTTCCACCTTTAACATTTCAGATTTGAGGCCATATTTGGGAGAAGAGGATGAGTTTGAGTCAAGGACGACTCCAATTCAAGAGGGGGAGGATGATGAGGACATCACTCCTTCGGATACATACAAAACTCCACTGGAAATACAAGGACCGATCACTAGAGCTCGAGCGTGACAATTGAATTTAGAGGTGAGCTTGTTCCTAAGCACTTCTTTATATGTTCTGAGAATAGATTGCTACCTAATGATTATATTATGATTAGGAACCATGGAGAGCACCAGGAGATACTAGGGGAGGGGCTTGGAGGTGGATAGGACCAGCAAGGGCGTCCAAGTCAAGGTGGAGGCCCAAACAAAGTTGACTTTGAGTCTGTTTCGAAGTCCAGGAGCAGTCTGCACTAAAATGGTTGTCCAGGGGTCGCATACGGGCTCGGTATTGGACGTTCTATATATGCACGGATAGCTGAGAAGATAACCTATCCAATGGCGCTGGTTCCATGGTCAAATTCCTCCTGAATCAACGGGAATCATCCAAACAAAAGACGCCCAGAATCTGTCTCGATGCTACGCCACCGTTTTTGGCCTTTGGGCCATGTATCTTTTTTAGCCCAATTAGGGGGCGTGACCAGAGGATCCTTGCTTAACCCTAGACCATATTTACAGCCGCCGGTGCTTAGGTTAGGGTCGGGTTTTGCTTAGATTATCCTGTCAAGAACAGCTTTGTCGTTCATCGGTTTGTGAGACCCCAACTTCGTGAGATTAATCATACATCTGCAATTTGGTTGCATTCTTTCTTGTTCTTGCTTGTGTTCTTCGATTCGCAGGCAAGGATTAGCCTTCTTGGCGAGGTCGACCGTGCATCGCCGGTCGATAACCAGAGGAGACGTGGTGCTGCGATTGCGGGGTTCAGAACGTGTTGTTCGGAAGCCGGATCGAGTTGTGTCAAGTTTCCACCAAATCGAGAGTTATCAGAACCTTTCGGAAGATCGGGACACCCTTGTTCATATTAGAAGCCCTCCATGATCGAATCCCCCTCCGGCAGGACGCTGGAAAAGGCCCCTAGATGAGATCTCACGGGTACAGAAGGTTGCCGCGGTGGAAAAGTGGTTTCGTGGTTCCCCTGGATGTTTTTGGGGTATAAGAGTATATATAGGCAAAGGAACTAGGTCAATAGACTCACGAGGGGCCCATGAGGCAGGGGGCGCGCTCTACCCCCTGGGCACGCCCTCCACCCTCGTGGTCGCCTAGTTGCGTCTCCGACTTCATCTCCAAGTCTTCTGGTTTTCTTCTGGTCCAAGAAAGATCATCACAAAAGTTTCATTCCGTTTGGACTCCGTTTGGTATTCCTTTTCTGCGAAACTCTAAAACAGGCACAAAAACAGAAACTGGCACTAGGCTCTTGGTTAATAGGTTAGTCCCAAAAATAATACAAAATATCATATTAATGCCTATTAAACATCCAAAACAGATAATATAATAGCATGGAACAATAAAAAATTATAGATACCTTGGAGACGTATCAAGCATCCCCAAGTTTAATTCCTGCTCGTCCTCGAGTAGGTAAATAATAAAAACAGAATTTTTGATGTGGAATGCTACCTAACATATTTATCCATGTAATTTTATTTATTGTGGCATGAATGTTCAGATCCGAAAGATTCAAAACAAAAGTTTAATATTGACATAAAAATAGTAATACTTCAAGCATACTAACAAAGCAATCACGCCTTCTCAAAATAACATGGCCAAAGAAAGCTATCCCTACAAAATCATATAGTTTGGCTATGCTCGATCTTCATCACACTAAATCATGCACAGCCCCGATGACAAGCCTAACAATTGTTTCATACTTTTGATGTTCTCAAACTTTTTCAATCTTCACGCAATACATGAGTGTGAGCCATGGATATAGCACTATGGTAGAATAGAATATGGTGGTTGTGGAGAAGCCAAAAAGGAGGAAGATAACCTCACATCAACTAGGCGTATCAACGGGCTATGGAGATGCCCATCAATAGATATCAATGTGAGTGAGTAGGGATTGCCATGCAACGGATGCACTAGAGCTATAAGTGTATGAAAGCTCAAAAAGAAACTAAGTGGGTGTGCATCCAACTTGCTTGCTCACAAAGACCTAGGGCAATTTGAGGAAGCCCATCATTGGAATATACAAGACAAGTTCTATAATGAAAAATTCCCACTAGTATATGAAAGTGACAACATAGGAGACTCTCTATCATGAAGATCATGGTGCTACTTTGAAGCACAAGGAGGGCAAAAGGATAGTAACATTGTCCCTTCTCTCTTTTTCTCTTTTTTTGTTTGGGCCTTTCTCTCTTTTTTGGGCCTCTTTTTTATTTTTATTTTTTCGTCCAGAGTCTCATCCCGACTTGTGGGGGAATAATAGCCTCCATCATCCTTTCCTCACATGGGACAATACTCTAATAATGAAGATCATCACACTTTTATTTACTTACAACTCAAGAATTACAACTCAATACTAAGAAAAAAATATGACTCTATGTGAATGCCTCTGGCGGTGTACCGGGATGTGCAATGACTCAAGAGTGACATGTATAAAAGAATTATGAACGGTGGCTTTGCCACAAATACAATGTCAACTACACGATCATGCAAAGTAATATGACAATGATGAAGCATGTCATAATAAACGGAACGGTGGAAATTTTCATGGCAATATATCTCAGAATGTCTATGGAAATGCCATAATAGGTAGGTATGGTGGCTGTTTTGAGGATGGTATATGATGGGTGTATGGTACCGGCGAGAGTTACGTGGTACTAGAGAGGCTAGCAATGGTGGAAGGGTGAGAGTGCGTATAATCCATGGACTAAACATTAGTCATAAAGAACTCACATACTTATTGTAAAAATCTATTAGTTATACTACGCGCATGATCCTAGGGGGATAGATTGGTAGGAAAATACCATCGCTCGTCCCCGACCGCCACTCACAAGGAAGACAATCAAAAAGTAAATCATGCTCCAACTTCATCACATAACGGTTCACCATACGTGCATGCTATGGGAATCACAAACTTTAACACAAGTATCTCGCATATTCACAACTACTCCACTAGCATGACTCTAATATCACCATCTTCATATCTCAAAACAATCATAAAGAATCAAACTTCTCATAGTATTCAATGCACTTCCCATGAAAGTTTTTATTATATCCCTCTTGGATGCCCATCATATTAGGACTAAATTTATAACCAAAGCAAATTACCATGTTGTTCTAAAAGACTCTAAAAATAATATAAGTGAAGCATGAGAGTTCAACAATTTCTATAAAATAAAGCCACCGTTGTGCTCTAAAAAGATATAAGTGAAGTACTAGAGCAATATTGTCTAGCTCAATAGATATAAGTGAAGCACATAGAGTATTCTAATAAATTACGATTAATGTGTGTCTCTCCCAAAAGGTGTGCACAGCAAGGATGATTGTGGTAAACTAAAAAGAAAAGACTCAAATCATACAAGACGCTCCAAGCAAAATACATATCATGTGGTGAATAAAAATATAGCCTCAAGTAAAATTACCAATAGATGAAGACAAAAGAAGGGTTGCCTTCTGGGGCATCCCCAAGCTTAGGCTTTTGTTTATCCTTAAATATTACCTTGGGGTGCCTTGGGAATCCCCAAGCTTAGACTCTTGCCACTCCTTATTCCACAGTCCATCAAATCCTTACCCAAAACTTGAAAACTTCACAACACGAAATTCAACAGAAAATCTCATGAGCTCCGTTAGTATAAGAAAATAAACCATCATTTTAAGGTACTGGTGCAAACTCACTTGGTGTAATATCTACTGTATTCCAAATTTTCCATGGTTCATATCCCCCGATACTACCCATAGATTCATCAAAATAAGCAAACAACACGCAAAAAACAGAATATGTCAAAAACAGAATAGTCTGTAGTAATCCATAACTCTAGAATACTTATGTAACTCCTAAAATCCTTCTAAATTCGGAAAACCTGAGAAATTTGTGTATCAATCCAGATCAAAAAGAATCAGATCAAAATCACGTTTCTGTGAATTAAGAAAACTAATTTACCGGGTGCAAAAGTTTCTGATTTTCAGCAGGATCAACACAACTATCACTGTAAGCTATCCTAAAGGTTTAACTTGGCACAAACACTAATTAAAACATAAAACCACAACTAACCAGAGGCTAGATGAATTTTTTGTTACTAAACAGGAACAAAATCAAAGAACAAAAATAAAATTGGGTTGCCTCCCAACAAGCGCTATTGTTTAACGCCCTAAGCTAGGCATAAAAAGGCGAATCGATCAAAGTATTTTCATCTTTGGTATGCAATTATTTCCTCATCAAGTAGATGAACTCAAATCATGGAAAGGACTTTGATTGGAAATTCTAACATTCATAAACCCATAGTCAGGATCATCACCGTATATATCATCATAAAGAATACGTAGCTCGTTTCTAACGGGTTCTTTCATCATTTTATTCATCCAATCCCTATTGAATCCTACATAAATTCCCCTAGTAATCCAATCAAACTCTTAAAAATCCTCAAGGTACAAAGGTTGAGAGATTTTTGAATAAGGAACCCTCCTCCTGAGATTTTCACTATAAGATTGATAACCCCTAGACTCCAAACTACGCATAGTTTCCTTATCATGGAGAATATCTATAACCGGAGGGTGTTCAACATCCTTTTTATAGAAAGAAAAAATATCCCTAGCTTATTGTATTATGAAATCAAATTCACACATAAGAATAATGGTGGCAATCTTTTTAGCTATTGTATGATTAATATTTGGAAGTTCATAAAACACCTTTTGCAAAGCAGGATGAATATGCACAAATTTTCTTTCTAATTTCTCAATAAGCATAACAATGGCATCTACGTAGCAATTGGTTTCAAGAAGAATAGGCTCTTTATTAATAGGCATGGATCCCGTATAGTCAAAGAATTCTTGGATAACACTTTTTCCAATAACATTACCTTCCCCTACACGAAAGATTTTTGTTTTGTAATTATGAGGAGTTTTAGTTTCATGATCCAAAGAACAAGATTCGAATGTTCCCTCAAGATTTTCAATGATAACCTTCCCAATTTCAGACATGATGGCAACAAACCAATCTAACAAACGAGCACACAAGAAGCAAGCAAAGAAGGCAAACGGAAGAGGGGCAAAGGAAAGGCAAATCTTTTCGGAAGTCATTTTAGAGGTGGGGGAGAGGAAAATGAGAGTCAAATGGCGAATAATGTAATGCAAGAGAGAAGAGTTTATGATGGGTACTTGGTATGGCTTGACTTGACATAGATTTCCCCGGAAATGGCGCTAGAAATTCTTCCTGCTACCTCTTGAGCTTGCGTTGGTTTTTCCCTTGAAAAGGAAAGGGTGATGCAGCAAAGTAGAGTAAGTATTTCCCTCGGTTTGAGAACCAAGCTATCAATGCAGTAGGAGACAATGCACAAGTCACCGAATACCTGCACAAACTATCAACAACTTGCACCAACGTGATAAATGGGTTGTCAATCCCTTCAGGGTTACTTGCAAAAGTGAGATCTGATAGAGATAGATAAACGGTAAAGTAAATATTTTTGGTATTTTTGGTTTATAGACCGGAAAGTAAAGGCTGCAAACTAAAGGAACGGCGAGAAAAATTGGCAAGTTGATGGAAAACTAATATGATGTAAACTATATTCAATAATGGAAAAGAGACCCGGGGCCATGGGTTTCACTAGTGGTTTCTCTCAAGATAGCAAATATTACGGTGGGTGAACAAATTACTGCCGAACAATTGATAGAAGAGCGCATAATTATGATGATATCTAAGCCAATGATCATGAACTAGGCATCACATCCGTGTCAAGTAGACCAAAATGATTCTGCATCTACTACTATTACTCCAGACATCAACCGCTATCCAGCATGCATCTAGAGTATTAAGTTCATAAAGAATGAAGTAACGCATTAAGTAAGATGACATGATGTAGAGGAATTAACTCAAGCAACATGGTGAAAACCACATCTTTTCATCCTCAATGGCAACAATACAATATGCGCCTTGCTGCCCCTACTGTCACTGGGAAAGGACACCGCAAGATTGAACCCAAAGCTAAGCACTTCTCCGGTTGCAAGAAAAACCAATCTAGTAGGCCAAACTAAACCGATAATTCGAAGAGACTTGCAAAGATATCAAATAATGCATATAAGAATACAGAGAAGACTCAAATAATATTCATAGATAATCTGATCATAAATCCATAATTCATCGAATCTCGGCAAACACACCGCAAAACAATAGTACATCGAATAGATCTCCAAGAACATCGAGGAGAACATGGTATTGAGAATCAAAGAGAGAGAAGAAGACATCTAGCTACTAGCTATGGACCCATAGGTTTGTGGTAAACTACTCACACTTCATCGAAAGGGTAATGGTGTTGATGTAGAAGCCCTCCGTGATTGAATCCCCCTCCGGCAGGACGGCGGAAAATGCCCCTAGATGGGATCTCATGGGTACAAAAGGTTGTGGCGGTGGAAAAGTGGTTTCGTGGCTCCCCTGGATGTTTTTGGGGTATAAGAGTATATATAGGCGAAGGAACTAGGTCAGGAGACCCACGAGGGACCCACGAGGCAGGGGCGCGCCCTACCCCTCTGGGCGCGCCCTCCACCCTCATGGCTGCATCATTGCGTCTCCGACTTCATCTCCAAGTCTCCTGGTTTGCTTCTGGTCCAAGAAAGATCATCTCGAAAGTTTCATTCCGTTTGGGCTCCATTTGGTATTCCTTTTCTACGAAACTCTAAAATAGGCAAAAAACAGAAACTGGCACTGGTCTCTCGGTTAATAGGTTAGTCCCAAAAATAATATAAAATAGCACATTAATGCCTATTAAACATCCAAAACAGATAATATAATAGCATGGAACAATCAAAAATTATAGATACATTGGAGACGTATCAGTGCGAGGCGGTTATTCATTTAAATCAAAGAATAATGGTTGTTCTATTTATATGAGTAATATCTTTTATGGTCATGCACCCTTGAAGAGTGGTCTATTTCGGTTGAATCTCGATCGTGGTGATACACATATTCATAATATTGATGCCAAAAGATGCAAAGTTGATAATGATAGTGCAACTTATTTGTGGCACTGTCGTTTGGATCATATCGGTGTAAAGCGCATGAAGAAACTCCATGCAGATGGACTTTTGGAATCACATGATTATGAATCATTTGATACTTGCGAACCGTGCATTATGGGCAAGATGACTAAAACTCTGTTCTCTGAAACAATGGAACCAGCTAATGACTTATTGGAAATAATACATACCGATGTATGCGGTCCGATGAGTGTTGAGGCTCTTGGCGGTACCGTTATTTTCTGACCTTCATAGATGATTTAAGTAGATATGGGTATATTTACTTAATGAAACACAAGTCTGAAACATTTGAAAAGTTCAAAGAATTTCAGAGTGAAGTGGAGAATCATCGTAACAAGAAAATAAAGTTTCTACAATCTGATTGTGGAGGTGAATATTTGAGTTACGAGTTTGGCCTTCATTTAAAACAATGTGGAATAGTTTGAGAGCTCACGCCACCTGGAACACCACAGCGTAATGGTGTGTCTATGATGCGATCTATGATGTCTCTTACCGATTTACCACTATCGTTTTGGGGTTATGCATCAGAGATAGCTGCATTCACATTAAACAGGGCACTGTCAAAATCCGTTGAGAGGACACCGTATGAACCGTGGTTTGGCAATAAACCTAAGATATCGTTTCTTAAAGTTTAGGGATGCGATGCTTATGTCAAAAGGCTTTAGCCTGATAAGCTTGAACCCAAATCGGAGAAGTGCGTCTTCATAGGATATCCTAAGGAAACAATTGGGTACACCTTTTACCATAGATCCGAAGGCAAGATCTTTGTTGCCAAAAATGGAACCTTTCTAGAGAAGGAGTTTCTCTCAAAAGAAGTGAGTGGGAGGAAAGTAGAACTTGATGAGGTAATTGTACCTTCTCTCAATTTGGGAAGTATCTCATCCAAGAAATCCGTTCCCGTGATGCCTACACCAACTGGAGAGGAAGATAATGATAATGATCATGAAACGTCAGATCAAGTTGCTACAGAACCTCGTAGGTCAACCAGAGCACGATCCACACCAGAGTGGTACAGTAATACTATTCTGGAAGTCATGTTACTTGACCATGACGAACCTACAAACTATGAAGAAGCTATGATGAGCCCAGATTCCGATAAATGGCTTGAGGCCATGAAATCTGAGGTAGGATCCATGTATGAGAACAAAGTGTGGACTTTGGTGGATTTGCCCGATGATCGGTGACCCATAGAGAATAAATGCATCTTCAAGAAGAAGACTGACGCTGATGGTAATGTTACTGTCTATAAAGCTCGACTTGTCACAAAAGGTTTTCGACAAGTTCAAGGAGTTGACTATGATGAGACTTTCTCACCTGTAGTGATGCTTAAGTCCGTCCGAATCATGTTAGCAATTGCCGCATTTTATGATTATGAAATCTGGCAAATGGATGTCAAAACTGCATTCCTTAATGGATTTCCTAAAGAAGAGTTGTATATGATGCAACAAGAAGGTTTTGTTGATCCTAAAGGTGCTAACAAAGTGTGCAAGCTCCAGCGATCCATTTATGGACTGGTGCAAGTATCGCCGAGTTGGAATATACGCTTTGATGAGGTGATCAAAGCATATGGTTATATACAGACTTTTGGAGAAGCATGTATTTACGAGAAAGTGAGTGGGAGCTCTATAGCATTTCTGATATTATATGTGGATGACATATTGTCGATTGGAAATGATGTAGAATTTCTGGATAGCATAAAAGGATACTTGAATAAAAGTTTTTAAATGAAAGACCTCGGTGAAGCTGCTTATATATTGGGCATCAAGATCTATAGAGATAGATCGAGATGCTTGATAGGACTTTCACCGAGCACATACCTTGATAAAGTTTTGAAGAAGTTCAAAATGGATCAGTCAAAGAAAGGGTTCTTGCCTGTGTGACAAGGTGTGAAGTTGAGTCAGACTCAATGCCCAACCACTGCAGAAGATAGAGAGAAAATGAAAGTCTTGCCTCAGCCATAGGTTCTATCATGTATTCTATGTTGTGTACCGGACTTGATGTGTGCCTTGCTATAAGTTTAGCAGGGAGGTACCAAAGTAATCCAGGAGTGGATCACTAGACAGTGGTCAAGAACATCCTGAAGTACCTAAAAAGGACAAAGGATATGTTTCTCGTTTATGGAGGTGACGAAGAGCTCGTCGTGAAGGGTTACATTGATGCTAGCTTCAACACAGGTCCGGATGACTCTAATTCACAGAACGGATACGTATTTATATTGAATGGTGGAGCTGTCAGTTGGTGCAGTTCCAAGCAGAGCATTGTGGCGGGATCTACGTGTGAGGTAGAGTACATAGCGGCTTCAGAAGCAGCAAATGAAGGAGTCTAGATGAAGGAGTTCATATCCGATCTAGGTGTAATACCTAGTGCATCGGGTCCAATGAAAATCTTTTGTGACAATACTGGAGCAATAGCCTTGGCGAAGGAATCTAGATTTCACAAAAAGACCAAACACATCAAGAGATGCTTCAACGCCATCCGAGATTTGGTCAAGGAGTGAGACGTAGAGATTTTCAAAATACATACGGATCTGAATGTGGCAGACCCGTTGACTAAGCCTCTTCCACGAGCAAAACATGGTCAGCACCAAGACTCCATGGGTGTTAGATTTATTACAATGTAATCTAGATTATTGACTCTAGTGCAAGTGGGGGACTGAAGGAAATATGCCCTAGATGCAATAATAAAGTTGTTATTTTATATTTCCGTATCCATGATAAATGTTTATTATTCATGCTAGAATTGTATTAACCGGAAACTTCATACATGTGTGAATACATAGACAAAACACCATGTCCCTAGTATGCCTCTACTTGACTAGCTCGTTGATCAAAGATGGTTAAGTTTCCTAGCCATGGACATGTGTTGTCATTTTATGAACGGGATCACATCATTAGGAGAATGATGTGATGGAAAAGACCCATCCGTCATCTTGGCATAATGATGGTTCAGTTTTATTGCTACTGCTTTCTTCATGTCAAATATATATTCCTCCGACTATGAGATTATGCAACTCCCGGACACTGGAGGAATGCCTTGTGTGCTATAGAACATCACAACGTAATTGGGTGATTATAAAGATGATCTACATGTATCTCTAAAGGTGTTTGTTAGGTTGGCATAGATCGAGATTATGATTTGTCACTCTGAGTATCAGAGAGGTATATTGGCCCCTATCGGTAATGCACATCATATGAAGCCTTGCAAGCAATGTGACTAATGAGTTAGTTGCGGGATGATACATTACCGAATGAGTAAACAGACTTGCCGGTAACGAGATTGAACTAGGTATAAAGATACCGACGATCGAATCTTGGGCAAGTAACATACCAATGACAAAGGGAATAACGTATGTTGACATTGCGGTTCGACCGATAAAGATCTTCGTAGAATATGTGGGAACCAATATGAGCATCCAGGTTCCGCTATTGGGTATTGACCGGAGAGGTGTCTCGGTCATGTCTACATAGTTCTCGAACCCATAGGGTCTGCACGCTTAATGTTCGATGATGATATGTATTATATGAGTTATGTGTTTTGGTGACTGAAGGTTGTTCGGAATCCCGGATGAGATCACGGACATGATGAGGATTCTTTAAATGGTCGAGAGGTAAATATTGATATATTGGAAGGTTGTATTCGGACACCGGAACGGTTCCGAAATGTATCGGGTACATATCGGAGTACCGGAGGGGTTACCAAAACCCCCCGGGGAAAGCTATGGGCCATATGGGCCATAGGAGGGAGGCACACCAGCCCACAAAGGGGTGGCGCGGCCCCCATAGGGAAGGAGGCCGAATTGGACTAGAGAAGGGGGCGGCACCCCCCTTTCCTTCTCCTACTCCCTCTCCTTTTCTCGTTCCCCCTCCGAAGAAAGGAAGGGGGGCCGAATCCTACAAGGAGCCCAAGTGGGACTCCTCCTGAAGGAAATATGCCCTAGAGGCAATAATAAAGTTATTATTTATTTCCTTATATCATGATAAATGTTTATTATTCATGCTAGAATTGTATTACCCGGAAACATAATACATGTGTGAATAGATAGACAAACATAGTGTCACTAGTATGCCTCTACTTGACTGGCTCGTGAATCAAAGATGGTTAAGTTTCCTAAACATAGACATGAGTTGTTATTTGATTAACGAGATCACATCATTAGGAGAATGATGTGATTGACTTGACCCATTCCGTTAGCTTAGCACTTGATCGTTTAGTATGTTGCTATTGCTTTCTTCATGACTTATACATGTTCCTATGACTATGAGATTATGTAATTCCCGCTTACCGGAGGAACACTTTGTGTGCTACCAAACGTCACAACATAACTGGGTGATTATAAAGGTGCTCTACAGGTGTCTCCGAAGGTACTTGTTGAGTTGACGTATTTCGAGATTAGGATTTGTCACTCTGATTGTCGGAGAGGTATCTCTGGGCCCTCTCGGTAATGCACATCACTATAAGCCTTGCAAGCAATGTAGCTAATGAGTTAGTTATGGGATGATGCATTACATAACGAGTAAAGAGACTTGTCAGTAACGAGATTGAACTAGGTATGGAGATACCGACGATCGAATCTCGGGCAAGTAACATACCGATGACAAAGGGAACAACATATGTTGTTATGCGGTTTGACCGATAAAGATCTTAGTAGAATATGTGGGAGCCAATATGAGCATCCAGGTTCCGCTATTGGTTATTGACCGGGGACGTGTCTCGGTCATGTCTACATAGTTCTCGAACCCGTAGGGTCCGTACGCTTAAAGTTAGATGACGGTTATATTATGAGTTTATGTGTTTTGATGTACCGAAGGTAGTTCGGAGTCCCGGATGTGATCATGAACATGGCGAGGAGTCTCGAAATGGTCGAGACATGAAGATCGATATATTGGACGACTATATTTGGACATCGGACTGGTTTCGGGTGAGACTGGGACAATACCGGAGCTCCGAGAGGTTATCGGAACCCCCGGGAGGTATATGGCCTTAATGGGCTTTAGTGGAAAGGAGGGTAAATGAGCAAGGGAGGGGCGCGCCCCCCAAGCCCAATCCGAATTGGGAGGGGGGCCGGCCCCCAAGCCCAATCCGAATTGGGAGGGGGGGCGGCCCCCCCTTTCCTTCCTCCCTCCTTCCTCTTCCTTCCCTCTCCTTCTCCAAATAGGAAAAGGTGGAGTCCTACTCCCGGTGGGAGTAGGACTCCCCCCTTGGGCGCGCTTCCTCCCCTTGGCCGGCCCTCTCCTCCACTCCTTTATATATGGGGGAGGGGGGCACCCCATAGAGACAACAATTGATCCTTGAGATCTCTTAGCCATGTGCGGTGCCCCCCTCCACCATAGTTCAGCTCGATAATATCGTAGCGCTGCCTAGGCGAAGCCCTGCATCGGTAGAACATCATCATCGTCACCACACCGTCATGCTGCAGGAACTCTCCCTCAAAGCTCGGCTGGATCGGAGTTCGAGGGACGTCATCGAGGTGAACGTGTGCAGATCTCGAGGTGTTGTGCGTTCGGTACTTGATCGGTCGGATCGTGTAGACGTACGACTACATCAACCGCGTTGTGCTAAGCTTCCGCTTTCGGTCTACGAGGGTACGTGGACAACACTCTCCCCTCTCGTTGCTATGCATCACCATGATCTTGCGTGTGCGTAGGAATTTTTTTGAAATTACTACGTTCCCCAACAGTGGCATCCGAGCCAGGTTTTATGTGTTGATGTTATATGCACGAGTAGAACACAAGTGAGTTGTGGGCGATACAAGCCATACTGCTTACCAGCATGTCATACTTTGGTTCGGCGGTATTGTTGGATGAAGCGGCCCGGACCGACATTACGCGTACGCTTACGCGAGACTGGTTCTACCGACGTGCTTTGCACACAGGTGGCTGGCGGGTTTCAGTTTCTCCAACTTTAGTTGAACCGAGTTTGGCTACGCCCTGTCCTTGAGAAGGTTAAAACAACATTAACTTGACGAACTATCGTTGTGGTTTTGATGTGTAGGTACGAACGGTTCTTGCTAAGCCCGTGGCAGCCACGTAAAACTTGCAACAACAAAGTAGAGGACGTCTAACTTGTTCTTGCAGGGCATGTTGTGATGTGATATGGTCAAGACGTGATGCTATATTTTATTGTATGAGATGATCATGTTTTGTAACCGAGTTATCGGCAACTGGCAGGAGCCATATGGTTGTCACTTTATTGTATGCAATGCAATCGCCCTGTAATTGCTTTACTTTATCACTAAGCGGTAGTGATAGTCGTACAAGCAATAGTTGGTGAGACAATAACGATGCTACGATGGAGATCAAGGTGTCGTGCCGGTAACGATGGTGATCGTGACGGTGTTTCGAAGATGGAGATCACAAGCACAAGATGATGATGGCCATATCATACCATTTATATTGATTGCATGTGATGTTTATCTTTTATGCATCCTATCTTGCTTTGATTGACGGTAGCATTATAAGATGATCTCTCACTAAATTTCAAGATAAAAGTGTTCTCCCTGAGTATGCACCGTTGCCAAAATTCGTCGTGCCCAGACACCACGTGATGATCGGGTGTGATAAGCTCTACGTCCATCTACAATGGGTGCAAGCTAGTTTTTCACACGTAGAATACTCAGGTTAAACTTGACAGGCCTAGCATATGCAGATATGGCCTCGGAACACTGAGACTGATAGGTCGAGCGTGAATCATATAGTAGATATGATCAACATAGTGATGTTCACCATTGAAAACTACTCCATTTCACGTGATGATCGGTTATGGTTTAGTTGATTTGGATCACGTGATCACTTAGATGATTAGAGGGATGTCTATCTAAGTGGGAGTTCTTAAGTAATATGATTAATTGAACTTAAATTTGTCATGAACTTAGTACCTGATAGTATTTTGCTTGTCTATGTTTGTTGTAGATAGATGGCCCGTGTTGTTGTTCCGTTAAATTTTAATGCGTTCCTTGAGAAAGCAAAGTTGAAAGATGATGGTAGCAATTACACGGACTGGGTCCGTAACTTGAGGATTATCCTCATTGCTGCACAGAATAATTACGTCCTGGAAGCACCGCTGGGTGTCAGGCCTGCTGCAGATTCAACTGATGACGTTAAGAACGTCTGGCAGAGCAAAGCTGATGACTACTTGATAGTTCAGTGTGCCATGCTTTATGGCTTAGAACCGGGACTTCAACGATGTTTTGAGCGTCATGGAGCATATGAGATGTTCCAGGAGTTGAAGTTAATATTTCAAGCAAATGCCTGGATTGAGAGATATGAAGTCTCCAATAAGTTCTACAGCTGCAAGATGCAGGAGAATGGTTCTGTCAGTGAACATATAATCAAAATGTCTGGGTATTGCAATCACTTGATTCAACTGGGATTTAATCTTCCAGATGATAGTGTCATTGACAAAATTCTTCAATCACTGCCACCAAGCTACAAGAGCTTCGTGGTGAACTATAATATGTAAGGGATGAACAAGACAATTCCCAAGCTCTTTGCAATGCTAAAAGCTACAGAGGTAGAAATCAAGAAGGAGCATCAAGTGTTGATGGTCAATAAGACCACCAGTTTCAAGAAAAAGGGCAAAGGGAAGAAGAAAGGGAACTTCAAGAAGAACGGAAAACAAGTTGCTGCTCAAGAGAAGAAACCCAAGTCTGGACCTAAGCCTGAGACTGAGTGCTTCTACTGCAAGCAGAGAAGCGGAACTGCCCCAAGTATTTGGCGGATAAGAAGGATGGCAAGGTGAACAAAGGTATATGTGATATACATGTTATTGATGTGTACCTTACCAGAGCTCGCAGTAGCACCTGGGTATTTGATACTGGTTCTGTTGCTAATATTTGCAACTCGAAATAGGGACTACAGATTAAGCGGACACTGGCTAAGGACGAGGTGACGATGCGAGTGGGAAATGGTTCCAAAGTCGATGTGATCGCCGTCGGCACGTACCTCTACATCTACCTTCGGGATTAGTTTTAGACCTAAATAATTGTTATTTGGTGCCAGCGTTGAGCATGAACATTATATCTGGATCTTGTTTGATGCGAGACGTTTATTCATTTAAATCTGAGAATAATGGTTGTTCTATTTATATGAGTAATATCTTTTATGGTCATGAACCCTTAAAGAGTGGACTATTTTTGATGAATCTCGATAGTAGTGATACACATATTCATAATGTTGAAGCCAAAAGATGCAGAGTTGATAATGATAGTGCAACTTATTTCTGGCACTGCCGTTTGGGTCATATTAGTGTAAAGCGCATGAAGAAACTCCATACTGATGGACTTTTGGAATCACTTGATTATGAATCACGTGGTACTTGCGAACCATGCCTCATGGGCAAGATGACTAAAACGCCGTTCTCCGAAACTATGGAGCGAGCAACTGATTTGTTGGAGATCATACATACTGATGTACGTGGTCCAATGAATGTTGAGGCTCGCGGCGGGCATCGTTATTTTCTCACCTTCAAAGATGATTTGAGCGGATATGGGTATATCTACTTAATGAAACATAAGTCTGAAACATTTGAAAAGTTCAAAGAATTTCAGAGTGAAGTTGAAAATCATCGTAACAAGAAAATAAAGTTTCTACGATCTGATCGTGGAGGAGAATATTTGAGTTACGAGTTTGGTCTACGTTTGAAACAATGCGGAATAGTTTTGCAACTCACGCCACCCGAAACACCACAGCATAACGGTGTGTCCGAACGTCGTAATCGTACTTTACTAGATATGGTGCGATCTATGATGTCTCTTACTGATTTACCGCTATCATTTTGGGGTTATGCTTTAGAGACGGCTGCATTCGCATTAAATAGGGAACCATCAAAATCCGTTGAGGGCACCATCAAAATCCATTGAGACGACGCCTTATGAACTATGGTTTGGCAAGAAACCAAAGTTGTCGTTTCTTAAAGTTTGGGGTTGTGATGCTTATGTGAAAAAGCTTCAACCTGATAAGCTCGAACCCAAATCGGAGAAATGTGTCTTCATAGGATACCCAAAGGAAATTGTTGGGTGCACCTTCTATCACAGATCCGAAGGCAGGACATTCGTTGCTAAGAATGGATCCTTTCTAGAGAAGGAGTTTCTCTCGAAAAAAGTGAGTGGGAGGAAAGTAGAACTTGATGAGGTAACTGTACCTGCTCCTTTATTGGAAAATATTTCATCACAGAAACCGGTTCCTGTGACGACTACACCAATAAGTGAGGAAGCTAATGATGATGATCATGAAACTTCAGATCAAGTTACTACCGAATCTCATAGGTCAACCAGAGTAAGATCCGCACCAGAGTGGTACGGTAATCCTATTCTGGAGGTCATGTTACTTGACCATGGCGAACCTACGAATTATGAGGAAGCGATGATGAGCCCAGATTCCGCAAAATTGCTTGAGGCCATGAAATCTGAGATGGGATCCATGTATGAGAACAAAGTATGGACTTTGGTTGACTTGCCCGATGATTGGCAAGCCATCGAGAATAAATGGATCTTCAAGAAGAAGACAGACGCTGATGGTAATGTTACTGTCTACAAAGCTCGACTTGTTGCAAAAGGTTTTCCACAAGTTCAAGGGGTTGACTACAATGAGACTTTCTCACCCGTAGTGATGCTTAAGTCTGTCCGAATCGTGTTAGCAGTTGCCGCATTTTATGATTATGAAATTTGGAAAATGGATGTCAAAACTACATTCCTGAATGGATTTCTAGAAGAAGAGTTGTATATGATGCAACCAGAAGGTTTTGTCGGTCCAAAGGATGCTAACAAAGAGTGCAAGCTCCAACGATCCATTTATGGACTGGTGCAAGCCTCTCGGAGTTGGAATAAACGCTTTGATAGTGTGATCAAAGCATATTGTTTTATACAGACTTTTGGAGAAGCCTGTATTTACAAGAAAGTGAGTGGGAGCTCTGTAGCATTTCTAATATTATATGTGGATGACATATTATTGGAAATGATGTAGAATTTCTGGATAGCATAAAAGGATACGTGAATAAAAGTTTTTCAATGAAAGACCTCAGTGAAGTTGCTTATATATTAGGCATCAAGATCTACAGAGATAGATCAAGACGCTTAATTGGACTTTCACAAAGTACATACCTTGATAAAGTTTTTGAAGAAGTTCAAAATGGATCAAGCAAAGAAAGGGTTCTTGCCTGTAATACAAGGTGTGAAATTGAGTCAGACTCAATGTCCGACCACTGCAGAAGATAGAGAGAAAATGAAAGAAGTTCCCTATGCTTCAGCCACAGTCTCTATCATGTATGCAATGCCGTGTACCAGACCTGATGTGTGCCTTGTTATTAGTTTAGCAGGGAGGTACCAAAGTAATCCAGGAGTGGATCACTGGACAGCGGTCAAGAACATCCTGAAATACCTGAAAAGGACTAAGGATATGTTTCTCGTTTATGGAGGTGACAAAGAGCTAGTCGTAAATGGTTACATCGATGCAAGCTTTGACACTGATCCGGACGATTCTAAATCGCAAACCGGATACGTGTTTATATTGAACGATGGAGCTGTCAGTTGGTGCAGTTCTAAACAAAGCGTCATGGTGGGATCTACATGTGAAGCGAAGTACATAGCTGCTTCGGAAGCAGCAAATGAAGGAGTCTGGATGAAGGAGTTCATATCCGATCTAGGTGTCATACCTAGTGCACCGGGTCCAATAAAAATCTTCTATGACAATACTGGTGCAATTGCCTTGGCAAAGGAATCCAAATTTCACAAGAGAACCAAGCACATCAAGAGATGCTTCAATTCCATACAGGACCAAGTTCAGGTGGGAGACATAGAGATTAGCAAGATACATACGGATCTTAATGTTGCAGACCCGTTGACTAAGCCTCTTCCACGAGCAAAACATGACCAGCATCAAGGCTCCATGGGTGTTAGAATCATTACTGTGTAATCTAGATTATTGACTCTAGTGCAAGTGGGAGACTGAAGGAAATATGCCCTAGAAGCAATAATAAAGTTATTATTTATTTCCTTATATCATGATAAATGTTTATTATTCATGCTAGAATTGTATTACCCGGAAACATAATACATGTGTGAAAAGATAGACAAACATAGTGTCTCTAGTATGCCTCTACTTGACTTGCTCGTGAATCAAAGATGGTTAAGTTTCCTAACCATAGACATTAGTTGTCATTTGATTAACAGGATCACATCATTAGGAGAATGATGTGATTGACTTGACCCATTCCGTTAGCTTAGCACTTGATCGTTTAGTATGTTGCTATTGCTTTCTTCATGACTTATACATGTTCCTATGACTATGAGATTATGTAACTCCCGCTTACCGGAGGAACACTTTGTGTGCTAGCAAATGTCACAACGTAACTGGGTGATTATAAAGGTGCTCTACAGGTGTCTCTGAAGGTACTTGTTGAGCTGACGTATTTTGAGATTAGGATTTGTCACTCCAATTGTCGGAGAGGTATCTCTGGGCCCTCTCGGTAATGAACATCACTATAAGCCTTGAAAGCAATGTAGCTAATGAGTTAGTTACGGGATGATGCATTACATAACAAGTAAAGAGGCTTGCCGGTAACGAGATTGAACTAGGTATTGAGATACCGACGATCAAATCTTGGGCAAGTAACATACCGATGACAAAGGGAACAACGTATGTTGTTATGCGGTTTGACCGATAAAGATCTTCGTAGAATATGTGGGAGCCAATATGAGCATCCAGGTTCCTCTATTGGTTATTGACTGGAGACGTGTCTCGGTCATGTCTACATAGTTCTCGAACCTGTAGGGTCCGCACGCTTAAAGTTAGATGACAGTTATATTATGAGTTTATGTGTTTTGATGTACTGAAGGTAGTTCAGAGTCCCGGATGTGATCATGGACATGACGAGGAGTCTCGAAATGGTCAAGACATGAAGATCGATATATTGGACGACTATATTTGGACACCGGAATGGTTCCAGGTGAGATTGGGACAATACCGGAGCTCCGAGAGGTTATCGGAACCCCCTGGGAGGTATATGGGCCTTAATGGGCTTCAGTGGAAAGGAGGGGAAAGGAGCAAGGGAGCCCCCCCCCCCCAAAGCCCAATCCGAATTGGGAGGGGGGCCGCCCCCCTCTTTCCTTCCTCTTCCTTCCCCCTCCTTCTCCAAATAGGAAAAGGAGGAGTCCTACTCCCGGTGGGAGTAGGACTCCCCCCTTGGGCGTGCCTCCTCCCCTTGGCCGGCCCCATCCTCCACTCCTTTATATACGGGAGAGGGGGCACCCCATAGAGACAACAATTGATCCTTGAGATCTCTTAGCCGTGTGCGGTGCCCCCTCAACCATAGTTCAGCTTGATAATATTGTAGCGGTGCTTAGGCGAAGCCCTGCGTCAGTGGAACATCATCATCGTCACCACACCGTCATGCTGACGGAACTCTCCCTCAAAGCTCGACTGGATCGGAGTTCGAGGGACGTCATCGAGTTGAATGTGTGCAGAACTCGCAGGTGTCGTGTGTTCGGTACTTTATCGGTCGGATCATGAAGACGTACGACTACATCAACCACGTTGTGCTAACGCTTCCGCTTTCGGTCTACGAGGGTACATGGACAACACTCACCCCTCCCGTTGCTATGCATCACCATGATCTTGCGTGTGCGTAGGATTTTTTTGAAATTACTACGTTCCCCAACACCTCCCACTTAGGGCGCGCCTAGGGCCGGCCTCCTCTCCCTCCCTCCTTTATATACGGGGGGCACCCCTAGAAGACACACAAATTGCTCCAAGTCGTGTGCGGCGCCCCCCTCCATAGTTTACGCCTCCGGTCATATTCTCGCGGTGCTTAGGCGAAGCCCTGCGTGGATCACATCACCATCAGTTTCACCACGCCGTTGTGTTGACGGAACTCATCTACTTCCTCAGCCCTCTGCTGGATCAAGAGCTCGAGGGACGTCATCACGTTGAACATGTGCAGAAATCGGAGGTGTCGTACGTTCGATACTCGGTCGGTCGGAACGAAAAGACGTGCGACTACATAAACCGCGTTAAGCAAACGCTTCCGCTTTCGGTCTACGAGGGTACGTGGACACACTCTCCCCCTCTCGTTGCTATGCATCTCCTAGATAGATCTTGCGTGAGCGTAGGAATTTTTTGGAAATTGCATGCTAAGTTTCCCAACACGCACCGCTGGTCAACTGGCTCATCCCCTTGCGCCCTTTCTTCGGGTGCTGACCCTGCTCGCGTTCCTTAAGACGGTGGGTTGTGGCCTTCCGGTACTAGCCTAGGAGGTGTTGGCTGGGACTTCCAAGATCTAGCATCTATCCCTGTGGTGGCACTGATCTGAGGTCCAGGAGCCATGACTGTGAGTCTTGGTTGACGGGAGCGGTGCAGGGTGCATGCCTCCGATCGGGAGGCTTGGTGCTGATCTGGCAGCTGCGCGCT
>NC_041383.1:436061555-436065783 GCF_002162155.2 Triticum dicoccoides
GGGGGGCTGCGCTCCGCACAGGAGCGTGTTGGTGAGGTCCTGGGAAAGTTTCTCTCTGACGAGGTGGTGAGCTCTGCCGTCAATGTTGGCCTTTGGTGACCACTCAAGTCTGCGACGACGGCCTCGCTGTGGGTTGTTATGGCCACTCAAAGGTCTTCCTGGGGATTCTCTCTCCGGATCCGTTGGTTCACGTCGATTGTGAGATGTAAACTATGAACGGCTTGATGCAGAGGGATGGTTGTGCAACACCGACGGCCGAACATTGCATGTAGTTGTTGTATCGGTAAAAAGTGGTGGTGCATAAGTGACTTCAATGGGGGTATTACTCGAGGACCTAGTCTCGAGCTCCGAGTTGGTTATACCTGACAAGGGTGATGTTTTTTACATCGTTACATTGTTATGACTTTGCCATTTGTTGGTGTGTTTTGTGTGTATGTGTGTTGATATTGGCTATGCGCATTCTAGCTACGTAGAGGCTGATGTCTGCTCATTGTGTTTGTATCATGTTATGCTTCATTTTGAGCACATGGAGAAATTTTCAAGGGCACTTCGCTTGCGTTGGCTTTGGTTTGAATGGAAGGAACCCACCAAGCTATGGGTTGGGACCGGCAATCCATGTGATGAGATGGACAAAAATCTTTTCTATGCTTCAACGACCATAAGCATTGGCAACGGTGCGCGCATGCCCTTATGGGACTCCCCTTGGGTGCGGGACCGCAAGCCAAGAGACATCGCACCGCTTATCTACGCCGCTTCCTCTCGGAAGACATGGAAACTTCGGGAAGCCCTCCAAGATGATGCTTGGGTTTGCAAGATCAAGGTCACTCCCAACTTCACCTTCGAACATCTTCGACAATTTATTGAGCTTTGGTCCACCATCCGCGACTTCCCTCTTGAGGTGCACGCCGAAGACGAAATTGTGTGGGAACACACTGAGAGCGGGATCTACAGTGCCAAGTCCGCCTACTTGGCCTAGTTTTTTGGAATTATCCGCTCACCCATGGAGCTTGCAGTGTGGAAGGCCTGGGCCCCGCCCAAGGTCAAATTTTTCACGTGGTTGGCCATGCAAAATAGGGTATGGACTTGTGACGCCCCCGATTCAATCGTACACTAATCATGCACGCAAATGTGTACGATCAAGATTAGGGACTCACGGGAACATATCACAACACAACTCTAAAACAAAAATAAGTCATACAAGCATCATAATACAAGCCAGGGGCCTCGAGGGCTCGAATACAAGTGCTCGATCATAGACGAGTCAGCGGAAGCAACAATATCTGAGTACAGACATAAGTTAAACAAGTTTGCCTTAAGAAGGCTAGCACAAATTGGGATACAGATCGAAAGAGGCGCAGGCCTCCTGCCTGGGATCCTCCTAACTACTCCTGGTCGTCGTCAGCGGGCTGCACGTAGTAGTAGGCACCTCCGGTGTAGTAGGGGTCGTCGTCGACGGTGGCGTCTGGCTCCTGGACTCCAGCATCTGGTTGCGACAACCAGAAAGAAAGGAAAGGGGAAAAAGGGGGAAGAAAGCAACCGTGAGTACTCATCCAAAGTACTCGCAAGCAAGGATCTACACTACATATGCATGGGTATATGTGTAAAGGGCCATATCAGTGGACTGAACTGCAGAATGCCAGAATAAGAAGGGGATAGCTAATCCTGTCGAAGACTACGCTTCTGGCAGACTCCGTCTTGCAACATGTAGAAGAGGGTAGATTGAAGTCCTCCAAGTAGCATCTTCAAGTAGCATCTCCAAGTAGCATCTCCAAGTATCATCTCCAAGTAGCATCGCATAGCATAATCCTACCCGGCAATCCTCTCCTCGTCGCCCTGTTAGAGAGCGATCACCGGGTTGTATCTGGCACTTGGAAGGGTGTGTTTTATTAAGTATCCGGTTCTAGTTGTCATAAGGTCAAGGTACAACTCCAAGTCGTCCTGTTACCGATTAACTTCCCTGCAGGGGTGCACCAACTTACCCAACACGCTTGATCCCATTTGGCCGGACACACTTTCCCGGGTCATGCCCGGCCTCGGAAGATCAACACGTCGCAGCCCCACCTAGGCTCAACAGAGAGGCCAGCACGCCGGTCTAAACCTAAGCGCACAGGGGTCTGGGCCCATCGCCCTTAGCACACCTGCACATTGCGTACGCGGCCGAAAGCAGAACTAGCCCCCTTAATACAAGAGCAGGCTTACGTTCCAATCCGGTGCGCGCCACTCAGTCGCTGGCGTCACGAAGTGCTTCGGCTGATACCACGACGTCGGGATACCCATAACTACTCCCGCATAGGTGGTTAGTGCGTATAGGCTCGTAGCCAACTCAGATCAAATACCAAGATCTCGTTAAGCGTGTTAAATATCCACGGACGCCGAACAGGGCCAGGCCCACCTATCTCCTAGGTGGTCTCAACCTGCCCTGTCGCTCCGGCACAAAGATCCACACAGAGGGCCGTCGGGACAAAGGTCCTTTCAGCCCCCAATCCATGAATCACTCGCCGGTACTCTTCGAGCTGACCCGACTTTAGTCACCATCTGTATAGTATGTAAGTATGTATAGTATATACCCGTGATCACCTCCCAAGTGATCACGGCCCGATAGTATAGCAAGGCAGACTGACAAGAATGTAGGGCCAATGATGATAAACTAGCATCCTATACTAAGCATTTAGGATTGCAGGTAAGGTATCAACAGATGTAGCAACAATGTCAGGCTATGCATCAGAATAGGATCAACGGAAAGTAGTAACAGGCTACACTACTCTAATGCAAGCAGTATAGAGGAGAATAGGCGATATCTGGTGATCAAGGGGGGGGGCTTGCCTGGTTGCTCTGGCAAGAGAGAGGGGTCGTCAACTCCGTAGTCGAACTGGGCAGCAGCAGCGTCGGTCTCGTAGTCTACCGGAGATAAGAGGGGGAAGAAACAATGAATACAATGCAAACATAAACACGACGATGCGTGACGTGACAATGAGCGGTGCTAGGTGTGCCCTAACGTGGTATGAGGTGGTACCGGTTAAGGGGGGAAACATCCGGGAAAATATCCCTGGTGTTTCGTGTTTTCGGGCAGAGGAGCCGGAGGGGGAAAGTTGCGGGTTCAATAGGTTAGGGGTGTGTGGCGGACAAACGGACTGCGAAACCGGATTCGTCTTGTCGTTCTGAGCAACTTTCATGTTGAAAATAATTTAATCCGAGTTACAGATTAAAAGTTATGATTTTCTAAAGATTTTATTAATTTCTGGAATTTAATTAGTTATTTAAATTAATTCGAAAATGGAATAATGACATCAGCATGATGTCATGCTGACGTCAGCACTCAACAGAGTTGACTGGTCAACCTGACATGTGGGTCCCACATGTCATACTCTGCTTATACTAATTAGGATTTAACTAATCTAATTATAGTTTAATTAATTATCAATAGTTAATTAGGTTAATTAAACAAGATTAATTAAGTTAATTAATTCACTAATTAACTAATTAATTAATTATTAATTTTATTAATTCATTCTTATTTTAATTCCCTTTTTTTATATAACGTTCTGGGGCAAGGGCCCCGTTTGTCATAGGCCCCTAGGGGCCATATTGGGTTCGGGTGCTACGGGCACCGCAGGTGCGGGCGCTAGGCGCTGCGGGGCGCCCGACCCAGGAGAGGGCCGAGCGGGCGCAGAGGGGGGCGCCGGCGCTGGGCGCGTGGTCAATGGCGTAGCACGGGCGGTCGCCGGAATGGGACGCCGGCAGAAGGGCAGTAGCGGGCACGGGCCGACGAGAGGAAGGACAAGGTCGCGAGCGGGAACGGCCGTGGCCGTGGTGGCCGCGAGCAAAGGCGGGGCGCGGGCGCACGGACGGGCGCGGTTGCCGCGCGGTGAACGCGAACGAGCATCGGGGATGTGCAGGGGAGGGCGCTGAGCGGGGCTGGCGAGGGCACGGGCGACCGGCGTGGTGCGGCGCCGTGAGGCCAGTCGGGGACGCGGACGGGCGAGGGAGAGAGAGGAGGGGCGCGGGGATGCTCACTTCGGGGAGTAGGGTCCGGGCAGCGGGCTCGACGGAGTTCGGGGAAGTCCGACGAGGGAGATCCGGCGAGGTCCAGGCGGCGGCACGGGTGAAGGGGACGAGGCAGCCACCGAGATCCGGCGACGGAGCGGTCGCGGACGGGGCGGCGTGGTCCTGGTCGACGACGTCGAGGTGGTGAGGCGCCGCCTCTAGGTCGGGGAGGCGACGGGCGTCG
>NC_041383.1:436066362-436073745 GCF_002162155.2 Triticum dicoccoides
TTTTTTTTCCTTTTGTTTTCTTTTTCCCTTTTCTTTTATTTAATCTTTTCGGTTTTATTAAATTATTTCAATTTTGTAGAATGTGAGAACAACACCTAAATATGGTATGTTAAAGATACCACTGCCACATTAATTTGGACAGCTAAATAAAATAGTTTAATATTTTACAAAATACAAAAGGCATTTACTTAATTTCTTTTGCTGTTGTCTTATTTACCTTTGAGCATTTAAACATTTTATAAAAAATGTGGTTTCATCACCATAATTACCTATGCATTATATGTCACCTCTCGAACATTTTAGTTTTAACTTTTGAAAACCTTTGTTGTTTGCCTTTAAGTTTAAATTTGAATTTGAACCGTTTTGAACTAACACAAGATTAACAACAGTAACCGAGGTGACGTGGCTTCATTAGCAGGGGTTTATTGTAGCTTAATTACCCGGGCGTCACAATTCTCCTCCACTACAAGAAATCTCGTCTCGAGATTTAAGAGGGGGACTAGGGGGAAAGGTCTGGTTACGAAATCCTAACGAATCTTCTCGTCTTTGGTTGCTCTCCTCGAAGAGGTCGATCCATTACATTGACGTCTTTATTTCTCTGCTTCGGGTCATCACGGCGAAGTCGTCCTTTTCTTCGGGAACTCCAACGTACTTACGAATAGGTAAGGAGCAGCTCGGCTACGACGGAATGCTTATGAGGGAAACAATTTGGGGTTAACCCATGAATGAGCATAAGAGTACCTCTCGAATTGAACCAATAAAATATGTCGAGAGTAAGGTACGAAGGTTCAATAAGAGGTTCCAAGCGGATAGATAGTTGCTCGAAGTCTGAACCAGAGTGAGAAAGGGGTTCAGAGCAATGAGAGTAAGTATTGCGTCTGATACCAGGATAGAGCATTAGGAAGGTGACCCGTGAATTACATACGAAGTCAAGCGTGGGGAATAACTTTGGAAACCGGGGGTGTACAAGAGAGTCAGGTTTCGATCCTGTGGAACTGGGGGTTATGGGCCCACCATGTGGGTTAAAAGTAGGAAGGGCGGTGACATCTTGCACGGTCATGATAGCAAGACATGTCAGAGGTTAGCCTATCAGTTATGTTGGCAACAATGTCGACACCAAGGACGAGGGACGAAGAGAACCGTTTTCCTGCTCGTTGATCGAGGCGGACCATTAGGCAAAGTTCTCGTCCATCGGTGGTTACAGAAATGTCATCAACAAAAGTAACAGGGTCTCACTGGCAGAGTTGTACACCGAGGTGTTTACATAAGAAGTAAATTATTACTGCTTAGGTTATATAGATCACAAGAAAGGTCAAACAAACCAATGGAAAGGAAAATGTGATCATCAGGTTAAACAGAACAATGGAAAGGAAAATGTGTTTAAACACATATTTCAGGGGTATATCCTTCCCAAGGATAAGCAGAGCATGATATCCATGACAGGATATAATGTAGAAAACTCTTTAGGTAGGGGAGAGAAATTTCATGACATTACGCAAACAACGGTGTTTGGATAATCGAGCGAGAAACATTTAGCATTGGGTTTCAAATGTTCTTGTTGAAAATCGGTTTACCAGAACATGCTTCGAGATAGCATTGACATGGTCTTCAAGCAAAGGTCGGACTACAGATACTCATTGGATCCATCAGGAACAGCTTATAAAATAGGTCTTACAATTTCCTCCAGGAAGAATGGTTATCCTTGCAAAAGAATTTATAATGATCGGTCCTCCACCCAGGGGGGGGGTGCTAGGCATGACATCATGTCACCGGTTCATCAAAGGACCAATATCATAACTCTTGGAAAGTTGTCCTAACCATCATATCTGACGGAGATTCAGGTATGATTGGTGTCAGGATACCTCAGGCTCAGGATGCCTGAGAAGAAAGGTGCAACACCAATTGACGGGATGACACTGTAAGATTCTCGGGAAATGAACTATGAAGTGACTTCCGTTAACAAGAGTTCATCATTAACCCAAGGAGAGGACAAGGAGGTGTCTGGTGAACTCAACGGCAATTCACCGAGATCCCCAAAAGATGGATTTCCACCATTAAGTGAACAACGAGATAACATTTGTCAGAACAAGTGATATAAGGAAGTATGCTCGAGGAAAACATACACAATTAAACATTGGTTGAAAGGTGCGCCCGAAATATGGGTTAGGTTGCACGACCAATGTCAGAATGGTGATTCAATTAGCGAAGGACTTAGAATGAACTATCGCCCATTCACTTCAAAGCAATAGGGTTGCTAGAAGTTTTGAATTCACACGTCATAACTCCATTGTCGGTATTCCGGTTGAAAATAATACGGGGACCAAGGAATGAACGAAGATGGCAAGAAGTATTATGATATCAAGAATCATTAAGAGGTGGTGAAATTCTCACCACATTCTTGACAAAAAGAGATGGTAATACTTCCGAGGTAAGGAAGATCAACTGCTGGGTAGCAGTGATCTCAAGGTTTACACAAAACACGAACAAGTTGTGTTGAACGGAAGGCAATAAAGTGGTCGATGAGAACAGGAATCATCGAGGGGACAGGATGGTATTACCCATCATGAATTCAATTGAATTCCTGGAAGAGCTCATAAGGTTGATGATGATCACGACACAATTGTCGAGAGATTTCATGCAGATGTAGTCAATCAGCGACGACAACAAGTCAAAGGAATGATGAAGCAAGAGGTTATTGGAACCACAGTTACGACACAAACTCGAAACCAAGCTTGTTGTTCAAGGCGAAATGATATGATGATGAGGATCGACGTAAGGTTAGTTCATCATCGAAAATTGGTGCTCCGAGAATAAGGACCAGGTAGCACAGTTAGAATCGTCACGACAATGATATAGCCAAACAGGCTAGGAATGGCGTGATCGGGTACAAACTCGTACTTATAGAAGCTTACTGAAGAGTTGTTGAACCGTAGAGCGGACTCGGTTCAGTTATCAAGGTCTTTGGGTGTTCAATAACTCAGAGCCCGCGAAAAATTGGAATCAGTGGGAAGGTAGCACTTGATGAAGAACTCATAAAAAGTTATGCAGTTCCATGATAATCTCGAGATACCAGGGGGGTAATACTCGACACAAGATCAAAGTAAAGGTTGGACTGGTGTATTGATCCATAGAAGACAATTGTTTTAACTTGTCCGAGAAATGAGATCAAAGAAGAACAATCATGGTCGGAACCACGATTGCAGAAGGCCAGATCCTAGATATAAGATGAACTTATACCAAAGGAATAATTCATTTAAGAGAAGCTTTAATGATAAGATCTACATCGTGTCCATGGGCATGAACACAAGTTCAAGGTCGACTCCCACTTCTCCAATGCATAACCTTTCATTCACTTCTCACGTTCGATGAAGTTGCAGTGTTGAAATTATATCTGGTGAAGCACCAGAAGAGTATGACTCGTGAAAACTTTCGGGTTCACACGGTTTAGAGAAGGCATATGTTCAACCCATAGGGGCTTCTTAGAAACATATACCACAAGTTTCAAGAGTAATTAACACAAGCCCGAAAGCAGAGCATGGTTGGCCAAGTAGAGGATACAACTTAACAAAGGCATTATGTATCAGGGAAGAACTCACAAAGTGATCAAATATGAAGGACACTGTCGGATAACAATCCAACAAAGGACTTGATGGTCCACAAAGGATCTGATACGAGTATCGGTACTCAACTAGAGGAAGAAGAATGCAAGGAGATCAAATTATAGAAACAACTGACTAACTCAATTGTCAAATGCAAAGGAATTATGATTTCCAAATCAAGGGATCAGAAGCAATGCTCTGATTAGGGATGGATAAGTTGAATAGCCTTAGGGTACAATCAACGACAATTGGATTGGTCGAGAACCAATTCCAGTTAAAAGAATGGAAGCTCAGTCGGAAAGGTAATTTATAAGGATCAATGAGGATTGCGTGTATTCGCAACATATTGAGTCAACAGACTCAAAATGATAATGACAAGGAATGTCAATAAGATTTCTATACTTATGGGATTAATCATAATGAAAGCAAACAAGAAATTCCAGAGCAATAGGTTGCTGAGGATTTTCGGAATATCGGGTGGTATTTCGAAGACTTTTGTGTAACACATGAACAACTGGGGGATGGGCGGATACTAGATAAATGCGAGAATTAACCGTAGGGGTATTCAAGTGACAAGAACAGCAAGGCAGTAAGCTCAAGGGATTATCGAAACCACGACGAGTTTTTAGGGTATCTTGTAATAACAAGACCACTGGGGATGAATGTAAGAATAACAAATGCAAGTAGTTATCCATAAGGGTTTGCGGTGGAAGGTGAATTGCAAATGCGATGAACACAAGTCCTCGAGTTAACAGCGGAGAGTATCTTCAGGGTCTTCTGGTGCAGCAGACGATCATCAGTAATAAGGGGCTCTCCGGGTGAAAATGATAACGAGATCCTAATGTTAGATTTAGTAAAATTCATTTAACCCGAATAGAAGAGATGTCAGAGTCCCAGAGTATAGGTCGAGGAATAAAAGATCCTAATACCACCCAATGGCGACGTGGGCCCATGGGCCGCACAGCCATGTTAGTAAAAGTTTTGTAAAGTCTAGACTCAACTTCGGCCAAGGAGTTGGAAAGGGGGATTCCTACAGGCAGTCGGCTCTGATACCAACTTGTGACGGCCCCGATTCAATCGTACACTAATCGTGCACGCAAATGTGTACGATCAAGATCAGGGACTCACGGGAAGATATCACAACACAACTCTAAAACAAAAATAAGTCATACAAGCATCATAATACAAGCCAGAGGCCTCGAGGGCTCGAATACAAGTGCTCGATCATAGACGAGTCAGCGGAAGCAACAATATCTGAGTACAGACATAAGTTAAACAAGTTTGCCTTAAGAAGGCTAGCACAAACTGGGATACAGATCGAAAGAGGCGCAGGCCTCCTGCCTGGGATCCTCCTAACTACTCCTGGTCGTCGTCAGCGGGCTACACGTAGTAGTAGGCACCTCCGGTGTAGTAGGGGTCGTCGTCGACGGTGGCGTCTGGCTCCTGGACTCCAGCATCTGGTTGCGACAACCAGAAAGAAAGGAAAGGGGAAAAAGGGGGAAGAAAGCAACCGTGAGTACTCATCCAAAGTACTCGCAAGCAAGGATCTACACTACATATGCATGGGTATATGTGTAAAGGGCCGTATCAGTGGACTGAACTGCAGAATGCCAGAATAAGAAGGGGATAGCTAATCCTGTCGAAGACTACGCTTCTGGCAGCCTCCGTCTTGCAGCATGTAGAAGAGGGTAGATTGAAGTCCTCCAAGTAGCATCTCCAAGTAGCATCTCCAAGTAGCATCGCATAGCATAATCCTACCCGGCAATCCTCTCCTCGTCGCCCTGTTAGAGAGCGATCACCGGGTTGTATCTGGCACTTGGAAGGGTGTGTTTTATTAAGTATCCGGTTCTAGTTGTCATAAGGTCAAGGTACAACTCCAAGTCGTCCTGTTACCGAAGATCACGGCTATTCGAATAGATTAACTTCCCTGTAGGGGTGCACCAACTTACCCAACACGCTTGATCCCATTTGGCCGGACACACTTTCCCGGGTCATGCCCGGCCTCGGAAGATCAACACGTCGCAGCCCCACCTAGGCTCAACAGAGAGGCCAGCACGCCGGTCTAAACCTAAGCGCACAGGGGTCTGGGCCCATCGCCCTTAGCACACCTGCACGTTGCGTACGCGGCCGAAAGCAGAACTAGCCCCATTAATACAAGAGCAGGCTTACGTTCCAATCCGGCACGCGCCACTCAGTCGCTGGCGTCACGAAGTGCTTTGGCTGATACCACGACGTCGGGATACCCATAACTACTCCCGCGTAGGTGGTTAGTGCATATAGGCTCATAGCCAACTCAGATCAAATACCAAGATCTCGTTAAGCGTGTTAAATATCCGCGGACGCCGAACAGGGCCAAGCCCACCTGTCTCCTAGGTGGTCTCAACCTGCCCTGTCGCTCCGCCACAAAGATCCACACAGAGGGCCGTCGGGACAAAGGTCCTTTCAGCCCCCAATCCGTGAATCACTCGCGGGTACTCTTCGAGCTGACCCGACTTTAGTCACCATCTGTATAGTATGTAAGTATGTATAGTATATACCCGTGATCACCTCCCAAGTGATCATGGCCCGATAGTATAGCAAGGCAAACTGACAAGAATGTAGGGCCAATGATGATAAACTAGCATCCTATACTAAGCATTTAGGATTGCAGGTAAGGTATCAACAGATGTAGCAACAATGTCAGGCTATGCATCAGAATAGGATCAACGGAAAGCAGTAATAGGCTACACTACTCTAATGCAAGCAGTATAGAGGAGAATAGGCGATATCTGGTGATCAAGGGGGGGGCTTGCCTGGTTGCTCTGGCAAGAGAGAGGGGTCGTCAACTCCGTAGTCGAACTGGGCAGCAGCAGTGTCGGTCTCGTAGTCTACCGGAGATAAGAGGGGGAAGAAACAATGAATACAATGCAAACATAAACGCGACGATGCGTGACGTGACAATGAGCGGTGCTAGGTGTGCCCTAACGTGGTATGAGGTGGTACCGGTTAAAGGGGGAAACATCCGGGAAAATATCCCCGGTGTTTCGTGTTTTCGGGCAGAGGAGCCGGAGGGGGAAAGTTGCGGGTTCAATAGGTTAGGGGTGTGTGGCGGACGAACGGACTGCGTATCCGGATTCGTCTTGTCGTTCTGAGCAACTTTCATATTGAAAATAATTTAATCCGAGTTACAGATTAAAAGTTATGATTTTCTAAAGATTTTATTAATTTTTGGAATTTAATTAGTTATTTAAATTAATTCGAAAATGGAATAATGACATCAGCATGATGTCATGCTGACGTCAGTAGTCAACAGAGTTGACTGGTCAACCTGACATGTGGGTCCCACATGTCATACTCTGCTTATACTAATTAGGATTTAACTAATCTAATTATAGTTTAATTAATTATCAATAGTTAATTAGGTTAATTAAACAAGATTAATTTAGTTAATTAATTCACTAATTAACTAATTAATTAATTATTAATTTTATTAATTCATTCTTATTTTAATTCCCTTTTTTTTATAAAACGTTCTGGGGCAAGGGCCCCGTTTGTCATAGGCCCCTAGGGGCCATATTGGGTTCGGGTGCTACGGGCGCCGCAGGTGCGGGCGCTAGGCGCTGCGGGGCGCCCGACCCAGGAGAGGGCCGAGCGGGCGCAGAGGGGGGCGCCGGCGTCGGGCGCGTGGTCAACGGCGTAGCACGGGCGGTCGCCGGAATGGGACGCCGGCAGAAGGGCAACAGCGGGCACGGGCCGACGAGAGGAAGGACAAGGTCGCGAGCGGGAACGGTCGTGGCCGTGGTGG
>NC_041383.1:436074601-436145303 GCF_002162155.2 Triticum dicoccoides
TTTTCTTTTTCTTTTTTTTTCTTTTGTTTTCTTTTTCCCTTTTCTTTTATTTAATCTTTTCGGTTTTATTAAATTATTTCAATTTTGTAGAATGTGAGAACAACACCTAAATATGGTATGTTAAAGATACCACTGCCACATTAATTTGGACAGCTAAATAAAATAGTTTAATATTTTACAAAATACAAAAGGCATTTACTTAATTTCTTTTGTTGCTGTTTTATTTACCTTTGAGCATTTAAACATTTTATAAAATATGTGGTTTCATCACCATAATTACCTATGCATTATATGTCACCTCTCGAACATTCTAGTTTTAACTTTTGAAAACCTTTGTTGTTTGCCTTTAAGTTTAAATTTGAATTTGAACCGTTTTGAACTAACACAAGATTAACAACAGTAACCGAGGTGACGTGGCTTCATTAGCAGGGGTTTATTGTAGCTTAATTACCCGGGCGTCACAGGACTGCTGACCGGTTGGCCAACCGGGGATGGCCCAATTGTGGGCTTTGTCCTCTTTGCAAGCGCTTGCAAGAGTCCATCGATCACCTCCTCTTCAGATGCCGGTACACTATTAGACTTTGGGAAATGATAAAAGATTGGCTCCAGCTCGAAAGCATCAACACTTCCACTTGGCACTTGGCACGGTCAACCAAAGAGTGGTGGATCGGGCTCTCGGACTCTACCATACCGAACAGGACGGCCATGGCTACCCTCTCTATGCTCACCTCTTGGACAATCTGGAATGAAAGGAACGCTCGCATCTTCCAACTCAAGAGTGCCTCACCGGCGGTTCTACTAGCTAACATCAAGATTGAGACTCAAACTTGGGTCACCGCGGGTGCAAAGAAATTGGGATCCATCATGCCGCGAGAGTAGGCCTGTTGTAGTGGTGTTGTAACACGATGGGTGTTGTAACACAAACTTTAAACTCCTTTTCCCCCGCTTAATTAATGAATGAGGCAAGTCTTTTGCCTCCTTTCAAAAAAAATTGAGCCAATGAAGCTCACATTTGTTGTAAAATGTCAAGGCAAACGCTTTCTAATTAGAGGTACGCATGGTCACATAATACAACGTCACCAAGTTTCACGTGCCAGTTCTCCGGGTAAAAAAAGGAAAAAGGAGCTTCATATACCATGTGGGCCCAGTTGTCAGCGAATGTTGGGACGAACCCGCTTAGTTGTTCCCCCCAATGCATGTGTAGATCGGCGCTTCATGCATATGCATGTATGCTTTGTGCGCACGACACGAGCCAAGAACGAGAGCCCACGGGATCATGTGCGGGAAGAAGCAGGGGACCGGTGTAATAGCGTCAAGCAACAAACTGCTAATCCCCGCTAATCCCCAGTAGAGACCTTAGTATTCTACTCCAGTTCCGTCGATGCTCGGGCAATTTGAGTGGAGAAGACACCAGAGGGACAAGGAATTTGCAGGCGCCGAGGACTAGTTAACTAGCGAATGGAATTTGTGTTAATTCCGCGGTTGCGCATAGTAAATTGATCCCGAGGGAATTAGGGATCTGTCCGTTAGTTTAGTACCCGGCCCCGTAGATAGCTTCCCTTCACTGGCACTCTTTTTTCTCCCGTTCGAGGACAAGGATTAGTTATTAGTGTCTGTGCCTATGCGTATGTACTCCTCTCCTACAGTTGTACACTGAATGCCAAGGCTTGTACTCTTGCCCTTGAATTCCTGGACTGCTTCATTTTCCCAGTTGCCAGTCCGGCCCGGCGGTCAGAAAATTAAGTTGAATTGATCAAACTTCCAAAATGACAGATTTTACAAGCAAGCGTTCGTAGGGTCCAACGGTTGCTTTCGGATGGAGATTGCGCGCAAGCATGGGTTTTTACAAAGACACTTTAGTGTCAACATTTTTAAACATTGATTGAAGACAATGGAACATGATTGATGGATGCTGCCGGCTGCTGCTTGCACGAACATACTCAAATTATTTGAAGCTTTATAGACGAACTAGAAACTACTCTCTAGTTGTTGTTTTTTGAGAAAAACTACTCTCTAGTTAACGGGCGGCACTATTGGCATCTGGCAACCAGTCATAGCCTTTGGAAATTGCCAGCCATGCTTGGATTTATGCATAAAATATAGTGCACGTACGCACGAAATTTAGTTATGCTGGTAAAACAACAGTAGTTAAGGCCATCTTCGCAGCTTCGATAACGTAAACGGGAACATCCGTCAAGATATATACTGTAGAATGTTACTAGCATAGTACAGGCATGCTATATACGTACTACGTACGTGTGCGTGCAGACGAGCTACGTAGCTTTCCAAGCAAGCCAAGTAGTTACTGAACGCAACACGAGGCCCGATCAGCACCAGCAGCAGCACCAGTAGTCTCTCCGCACATGCACGCACGGAGACGGGAGACGGGAGACGACAGCCGTAGCTTGGCTTGGGGCTTGTTTTTGGTCCCGATAACTACCACACGTGTGGTGTATCGGATAGTTGTGCCACACGCCCCGTGTGGCATGGACAGCAACCAGCCCACACACCTACGTGTGGGCAAAACAACTAATGCCCACACACATTTTTTTTTCCTCCCGAACCCTCTCACACGCGTGTGTGTGGGCGAAGTTGATAACGCCCACACGCCAGGCCTCGTACCATCCTGGTCCCGCACGCGACGCGTGACGCCCACCGCGCGCCCGCAGTTGCCATGGTCAAGACCCTCGTCCATGTTCGTTTAACTGCAATTGCCATGTCGCTGAACTACGGTTGCCATGTCGAACAACTGCAGTTGCCATGGTTGCTCAACTGCAGTTGCCATATATGGTCTGATCTAATGTAGTTGCCATGATTTCATAACTTTAGGAGTTGCCACATACTAACACTAGGCAGTTGAGAGAGTTGCCATGTGCTCACAAGTATGCTAGGGCAGTTGCCGTGTAAAAAGGAAGAGTTGCCATCTGCTAACATGCACGTTAGGGCAATTGCCATGTACGTGCACGTTAGGGCAGTTGCCATGTAACATGCAAAAACACATGGCAACTCGGTAAAAGAGAGTTGACATCTGCTTACGTGCACACTAGGCAGTTATCGTGTACCCTGCAAAAACACATGGCAACTCGGGTAAAAAAAAAGAATTGCCACCTGCTTATAAAGCACACTAGGGGCAGTTGCCATGCGCGTTGCAAAAACACATGGCAACTAGCAGCTGGAGTGTGGGAGAGGAGACGGGCGTGTGGGCAAGATGGCAAATGCCCACACACCAGCCCTTGTGCGTGACTGAAAATTGGTGTGTGGGTGAACTGCTAAACGCCCACACACCGGCCCCTCCGTGTGGTAAAACAGATATGTGGGCGAACTATGTCACATACCACACACACGCCTTGTCCTACGTGGCAAAAAAACCAGCCAGATTGTGCCAAGATTCGTGCATATAGTACTGGACGGTGATAAATGCGTGTGGTCGAGATGGTCAATGCCCACACGTGTGGGCGTTAACATTTCCGTTGTTTTTTGCGCGCGTACGTACGTACGTACGCGCGTGTCTCACGTTTCACCGCCCACTCGTGTACCCATATCATGTGCATGCGTGTATGCCAAGATTACTGCATGCGATGCGAGTCCGCTCCGTGTTTTCTCCGTCGATCGGCCGAGCGCTCTCACGCTCACGCACGGCCGGCATCCATCGTGCTCGTGCGTGCCTCCGGACTCGTGACAAGATCGAGGAACGCGGGGTGCAACTTCCTGCTCTCACTTGGTTGGACTAGCTAGCCAGCTGGATTTGCTTGCTTCCCATAAATCACTATGTAAGTGGGTCGATCGTGACAAGATTTGTCTCTCATGCTAATCGTGCGTTTAGAGAAAGAAGTAGTGGTACTACAATTAAGGATGCAGCTTCGATCTTTCCATCGGACACGTACCGGGAAAACTACACCTCCTTAATTATTGAGAGTTGTGTAGATATGTATTCTCCGGGAGTCCATTTCAACGGTGTGGAGTACTGTTTCATTTTGTCACCGGTCGTGTCTGTTTGCCGTAACCATCGATCGGCTCGTGCTAATCAAGAGTCAAGGATTTCCTCCTAACTTCCGATCCAGACCAGATGATCTGTTTTGGGGGACAATCCAACGATCATTTTCATTGATTTTTGCTATTTTACAAAGACATCAGACTGTTTGACTCGGCATGCATATATATACGTGGCGGTGGCCGCGCGACGGCTGGTCTACGTCCGAGGAGGACACTGAAGCGAAATTCAGCTTGGCGTTAATATATGCAAGTGTGACTGTAGTAGCTTGGACCAAGCATCTTCGAGCTTGCGGCTTCATTTGTTAATCAGGGGCTTCGACTTCAATATTTGTTCCCAGTACCATATATAGGTACGGTTGACAGGGAGTGCTGGTCACGAACTTGGACATTATGAAATAACCAGTGTTTTTTGTAACCAAGCAACGTACGATCAGGCTTATAGAATTTGAAAAAATATGAAAAAATCCGTGCAAGTAGAGTTAGAGGTTGTCCTCGTAGATTCACCTTATCCAAAATGTCCGATTCTTTACTGAGACAAGTTTGATTGATCGACAATATAAGCACCCCTCTTACATGCGTGTGCTTACCAGGGAAAATTAGCGGTCGACATTCCGGCTGGGCGGGTATTCGAGCGAATGGATGGGCGCCAGAGCAGCCAACGCATGCCGTACGGACTACTTGACCCATCATATTGTATGTCGGACCGGATGCTAGCCGCCGATTCCGACCTGCTTCGTGTGATCCGTGGCGTCAAAGCAGCTTTGACCACGAACTCTGGCTCGGTCGCTTCGGTCGCTCGCATCGCACGCAACCAGCTTCGCCGCACGCGTGTTCAACCACGAACTGGGCCGCATGCTGGCTTTTTGCGTACGTCTGGCTGACCGATCAACCAAAACACCAGCTCATGGTTTGCCTTCACACAAATATCCAAGCTATGGTCAAACTACGCCACTAAGTTTATACGGAAACCACTTCACGGGACTCTTCCATGCAGTCTAATTCTTGCTGATTGGCATGTAAACATCAGTGCACAATGTCCAATCTGTCAGATACGGAGCGTAAGATATCAAACATATGCTATTTTTTATTATACTAGCAAAAGAGGCCCAGCCTTGCAATGGGGGAGAAAAAAACCCACGGTCCTCTTGTATGTTCGGGTGGACAGCCCAGTCAATGACCGGTTAGAAAACTCCGGCCCAAACGGACGCCTCAAACCAGCCTCAAGCGTCTGGACTGACCAGCACCCCTCACCCAGCCCAAATATGGGGCAGATGTGGGAAGGCCCGGGCATGTTTGTCACGTCGGATCCGGTCTCCAATGGCCCACCTGACCCCACATATATTAATCCACATCCCCTTCCTGGACCAAACCCAACACATTCCCCTCCACTTCACTCCGCCACCCAAGCTCCCGTCTAGCGTTCTTCGGCCTTCTCTGGCATATGATGGGCATCGGATCCGGCGACGACCAGTACAGATCCGTCAACTGCTGTGTCGTCCCGTGAGGTTTGGAGGAGGCAATGGTCGTCCGCGTTACACTCCACCGCCCCCGGGAGGACAGGGCGCTGTTCGGCGCGAGTCGATTGCATTGGCGCGTCGGGCGCTCGGATCCTCCAGGGCTGGATCATCACGGTCCTCTTGGGAGCCTTCCAATATGCCTTTCCCCATCACCGGTCCGCCGGAGTATAAGTCCTACCGGGACCGATGTGCCCACCATGGGAAGGAGAGGATGATGGTGGTCGAGGCCCGCCCTGCGGTCGACATGGCAGCGGCGGATGCGGCAGATGCGGCCGCGCGGGTGTGCGCAGAGGAGGAAGCCATCCATGCCTGCATTGTAAAGAAGCGACAGCCAGAGGAACACACACCCCCTCACTCTAGAGTAGAATTGGACGGTCCGTGTCATGGCTGGACTGCCCCAAGGAGAAGAAGGAGGACAACGACGAGCAGATCCGACTTGATTCGTATTGCGTCATCGGCCGCTACTTCCGCAAAAAGGACGACAAGGGCGCCGGAAAGGGCAAGGGCGGACGTGGATGATCTTCTCCGTAGCTAGTATGTAGAAAACATGCCAAATTTTGATAATTCGATGGGATGTCCTGAGTCGGACGGTGTAGGTTGCGTTACGTAGTTGCATGCGTTTGTATAGATTTGAGGTATGCTAATTGAGGTGTCCGGTTGTGAGAAGGAAAATTTGAGGTGTGTCCGGGCATTGCTCGCGGAGGCGCCCGTGGCGCATCACGGGCGTTTGAGGGTCCAGGTTTGCCAAGTCTGGTCGTAGATGCTGTAACCCAATAACGATGACTCGAGACTTTATATGTCCACGTCTGTTACTTAAACACATGGCATCCCATCTATACTACCACTTATTCTCCATCCCACCCCCGCTGACGATGGACTCACTGGTCACACAATTACAACGCGTTTGAATGTTGTCAATCCTAAGGCGTCGCTCTCTCTCGGTATAACATGAAAAATCTGGTCTTTTCTATGAGATATTGGCGAGGCGTTGATGCGTGGTTATAGATCGTTTCTTTCGTCACCGATCTTGGTTGGTGTTCATTTCTAATTCAAATCGGCACCAATATAAAATAAAGACGGATCATCCGCTAATGATTAAGCTTGCACCCTAAATAGCATGTTTAAAATGGTTAACAGGTAAAACAATATCATATTCAGATTCTACACATTTTTAATCTATATAGAACATATTTAATTTACAATTAGGATTTAAAAGTTATGAATATCTTTTAAAAGCATTTGATATGTACTGCGAGTTGATTAACCCAAATATCAAGGGGTTTTGCCGCAAAAGAAAAAATCTGACTTAAAACTGGCCTGCGGTCGATTACCAAAAACATCATAGGGTTTTCTGTAAATGTGGAAAATCTGACTTAAAACTGGTTTGCGGGTTGATTACCAGAAACATCAAAATGTTTCTACGAAATAGCATGATGGACCAAGAATACCTATTCCTTTTATTAGTATTTTATTTATTTCTATTTTTATTTTATTATATATATGCTCAAGAGCAAAAGAGGTGTGTTACATTACTTTACTGAGAGAGTACATTATGAGGTCGTCCTTTAGTTCTTTCTACAGTTTTAATTTGTATGATATTAAGTTTAGAATGTGAATATCTTGGGAACCATCACCAAGGGGAGGCGGTCCTGGGATGAATATCTAGGGAACGTCAGCAAGGGGAGGTGGTCTTGGCGAACGAGTCATTCCCCAGGGTAAGTAGGATCGAGTGAATGAATTCGTTCCCTAATAAAACCTTCCAGCGCAAACCCTCACTAAAACCCACCCCCGCCATACCAACAAGCCCAAAAAAATGTGAGCATGATTATGGAACGAGCAAAAGTAACGGGCCATAAAAACAAACCCAACTGAAACCTACACATCCCGTCGACACTATCAGACCTAAAAAAACCTAAAAAAAAGCATAGGTCAACAATATGGATGCCAGGGGGAAACTCATACAACACCTGGTAAATTTATTGAAAAGGCACACAAAACCGCATATAAACACATAGAAATCGCCATTACAATGAGAGTTGCATATAAAAAGCATTAAAACTATGTGCAAGCATGAAAGTTGCCATACAAAATAAAGTTGCCATCATGCATAAAAGATAAAAACTGGCATGATCTACACAAAATAAAACTGCAATGAAAGGTAAATCCCATGTTATAGGAACAAACATTTCATAATCTTCCATGCAACTAATACAATTCTCTAAAAACATTATATGATGTATGAAAACAAAACTTATAAATTGCCATGTTGTATAGAACACACATTTCCCCTAAGAATTGCCACGTGACCAGTCCAAACATTTTTCATAATAAAGAATTTACCATGGCATGTTAAATAGATTTTCCATGGTAGAAAAAGAAAAGAAAAGGCAAGTTAGTTGTAGAACAAAAAGAAATTTCCATGGTCTGAATTAATAAAAAAATCCGTGTCCCGAGTTAAAGCTGCGATGCTACATACAATAAAACCACCATCATCTAATTCATAAATTTTCCATGCTCTAATTAATAAAGGTAATAAAGTTGCATGCTCTAAAAATATATTTTGCCATGCTTTTTACTAGATTTTTCTCTCTGAGAATTACCATGTTATTATGTTTTCTATATTGTCAATATGCATTTTTAAAATTTAAAGTTGGCATCGTTTGTAAAACAAAAAATAGTTTACTATCCCAAAAGTGGCTATGTGACTAGTAGGTTTTTCCAAAAAAAAACCATGTTTTGTAGGAAATCGTGGAAACATGGCAAAAATTTGAAATTTTCATTCTACGCTTCATGGAAACTTTGGGGAAAACTTTGTTGCCATGCTACCTACAATAAAAATACCATGGGCTAAATAATAAATTTGCCATGCTCTAGGAAATATAGTTGTCATGCTCTAAAAGTTAAAATTGCCATGGTACCTACAATAAAATAGAACTTATTTTCCATGACAAAAAATCATGGTAACATGTCTAAAAAAATGCCATCATTCGATGCTCGAGTTAAAAATTGCCATATGAACAACACAAACTTTTCCTAAATTTTCCAAAACTAATAGTTACGATAGCTTAACACAATGAAGTTGGTACAAACAGAAAAGGATAGTTTTTCATGCTTATAGGGAGTGAAACTATAGACATGGTTCATAGTTGCCATATCATTTACATTTAGCTAGTATAAAAAATTGGAAAATTTTAGCTACCGCAAAAAATTGCGGAAACTCATCAAAAAATTGGAATTAATTTGTAAAAATATGGGAAAATTCCGACAATTTGCCATGGTCTAAATAAAAAAATGCCATGCTCTACAAATAAGAGAATTGACATCTCTTAAATAATAAAAATGCCATGGTCCTCTAAATAATAAAATTGTATGCTACCTACACTAAAACTAACATGGTCTAATTAATAAAATTACCATTGTTTAAATAAAAAAGGGCATATAAAATAATAAAAATGGCATGCTACTCACATCAAACCTACCATTGTATAATTGATAAAAAAGACATGGTCTAATGAACGAAAGTCCCATGCTAGCTTCATGTGAACATGCAAGAAATTTAGGAATTTTGCTCTGTTTGAAAAAAGATGGCAAATTTACAGAAATACAATGACTTGTTTGACCTGACAATTCTAGATGGGGGGATTCTAAGAGTAGTTCTGTAAATGGCATTATATACAAGGGACACACATTGTTGTGCATGGCAAAAGGTAACTCAAAATTGCCAACAACAAAATTTGCATGGGGAAAAATATTTTTGTGCATGGAAAATGTATATTGGCAATTTTTTCATGGACAAAACATTGTTGTGATAAAAAGTTGAAGGAAAATAACCTTAATTGTCATAAAATGAAAATCACACAAGAGAAAAATTTCCAAGATCCAGATAATTTTTTTCTAAGAAAATAGTTACACACCTAATCTGAATTTCTAATGTGAATTGTCATTCATCTACCATAATGTTAAAAAAATTGCCAACCATGTACACCTAAACAAGTTATGTTTGTTCATGTTTGAATGTCATTGAGAGACACTCCTAATTTGAATTTGCCATGTCTAGGCTTCTGCATAAACTACCTCTACACCTAATCTGAAATTGCCATGTCTAAGCTTCAGCAAACTATCTATAAAATCTAAAACCGAACACACCACCATGTTCTCCAACGAGTAGGAGCAGCCAGACCACATGCTTCTTACAAAAACATCCACCAAGACTTGTACTAGATAGAGTATGGGAGGTGTTCATACAAACCTCAAAAGGGGATTATAAGAACAGTGGTGTAGGCACCAGGATCGGAGGAGCACAGAGCAGCCGAGCCACAACCAGCTCTCTCCTCTCGTAGAAGAGAAGAGGGCCAGGCCGGCGTCGCACGACGTAGAAGCCCAAGCAAAGCCTCCACGGGAAGGAAGCAATGGCCGCCCCTCCTCTCCCAGCACTAGGGTTGGAGCAGCTTCCAACCTTTGAGGACCTCTATGATAGCCCATCTCAATGACAATGCGGATCTGAAAGCCACCGTTGTGTTGTTGTGGATCTGGCAATGGAGACGGTGATGCATGGGGTAGGGGTGACGGTAGTGCCTGTAATCTCAATGTGCATCGCCGCCGGGCAACCTCCCCCTCCCAACACACACACACACATGCGACCCCCCTCCCCCACCATCGAATCTGACATCACTTCTCTCCCATGTACTTAACAGATCAGGAGGTTTCTTTCTCCATCCTATAGATGACATTCATAAGTATTACTAAAACTCTGGAGAGAATTCTACTTCATGACTTCTACACTAACTAGGGATGCACACAACATTTTTAGTATGAGTACCAAGATTTTATCTTGAAGTGTAGTGCCACCACACATCAAGTCTGGTCCTCCAAGATTTTGTTTTATGAGTACCAAGATTTTATCTTGTCGAGTGGTGACACCACTTATCAAGCTTGGTCCTCAATAGATGGAGAAAGCATTGTGCATCACCTGTCAATTTTACGAATTGAACCCAGGTAGTTAAGCTGCATAACCGCATGCCTAGCCAGTGAGCCAAGCCTCTGTTTGCAGAAATCTGCTAGAGGTAGTCTAAGACTGGTCACAATAGGAGTATCACAGATAGTATCATGCATGTCAATTTGGCATTTTTGCTAAGGTGGCACACAATTAAATAGAAAAAAAGAATTGAGAATTATGATATTGTGTCATATTGAATAATGTAGTAGTATGTGTAATTAAAAGCAATAAGGACACTATGACACTAAGCTATGATACTATGCACTATTATACATGGATAATCTGCTCCCTGGCTCAAATACACACACATGAACAGTAAATTCTAAAAAATAGTAAGTAAAATTGAAAAATATGATTTTTTTGTGGATGAACATCAACAAAGTTTCTAACATCTTGCAAAATTTCTCATTGAACTAACATTCATGAATGACTGTACAAAAAAAATTATGCTCAAAAAGACACATTCATTTTCCTTTTCTTGGCACACACCTTTACAGATGTCTTTTCGTGGCGAAATTTTACACGACATAGAAACTTGTTGATGTTCATCCACAAAAAAATCAATTTTTTATTTTCTTTACTATTTTTTTTGGAACTTATTATTCATGCACCCGCATTTATGCTCGAGATTAGAGTAACAATTTCGGTATATGATACTTCTAGTTATGACCAGCCTAACAGAGCCGCCCACGGATCATCCACCACGTGAAGACTTTGATTTTGATTGAATAAATAGAAGAAGAGCAATGCTAGACACACAGACTTATTTATATGCATCCTACGGATTCTTAGCTGGCATCTTTTAGTTGGAGATCAAGGGGAATGAGGGCCCCACCCAATGAAATTCAGGGGAGGTTAATCAGTGTGAAGGGTTCCCTAAGATGTCTGTAATTATCCGTATCTCTAGGATTATTGATAGAAGAATGTGAGCTAAGTTTTCGTTTTGAGCCTCAGAATGACAGCTGAAATGATGTTTTATCTTAACTCCGTCGCAGCAAGCTAACTGCGTGTGGTAGACGTGGCATAACATGACCGCTTAGTAACATTATTAGGTGATGGATTGTAAGCATCATAATTCAATGCATGCATCGGCCGAGTAGAAATTTGGCAAAGGTGTCGTCAATTTGCTTTTCTATTCTAGTATATTCCCAGCCCTGCTGGTTTCTTTGGCTTTATTTGTAACCGGAACCCTGTTTAAAAGCGCCATGTACGGCGCCAGCTAGTTGCTTGCACAATTAGCGCGCCTACGTTTCGCCGTCGACTCGACTTGCCAGACTGGTCGGCCGTGTGCTGCCACGTAATATGCGTGCCTTTATTGTGTTTTGCATCCTACGCTTATAGGGGCATCTTCAACAGTTGCAAGATAGGTGTTGGTAAATTTGTCACCTACTCTCTCCGTCCGTGAATAACTGTACATCTAGCTTTTGTCTTAAGTCAAAGTTTTAAAACTTTGACCAATTTTATAGAAAAACGTAGCAGCATTTATGGCACTAAATTAGTACCGCTGGATTCGTTTTGAAATGTACTTTCATAATATATTAATTTGATATCACATATGCTACTACTCTTTTCTATAAAGTTGGTCAAAATTCTAAATCTTTGACTTAGAACAAAAGCTAGATGTACACTTATTCGCGGACGGAGGGAGTAGAATATAGTGATGATGTGGCATGTAATAAATATGAAGAGAGAGCAAAGTTGTATGTAAAATAACCAACAAACTTTGTACAAGTTCCAAGATGAAAATGAGAGCAATCACATTTATTTTCTCATCATCTATTGGAGTATTGAAGTAGTTGTATGATAGCTTGTTGGTTGATGACATAAATATTTTACCAACAAGACTAACATACAATCTATTGGAGATGCTCTAATCAGTGGTCTTGGATGATAATATTATTGATTTGACAAGATTCAAAGTAGGCTTCAAGTTAGTTATGAATTCCCTAGTTATTTTCGGAACCTGCCTTTTCTTTTTCTTTTTTCAAAAGCAAGGGCCATAATCACCTGTTATCATCAGTGGTGTAAACAGCTGTTCTGCACAGGAATTTGCGACTCCCTGCTAGTGCTAGCCATATATTCCCCTAATATTCCTAGTTACAAATTCCTCAACCCTAGCTAGGGTCAATTGGGCGGCTCGCACATAGAATATCACTGTTAGAATGTTCTCAGATGGAATGATAATATAATCAGTGGGATCTGGCTTGTAATGTGGATGTCAGCTGCCACCACAAGTGTTGTGCAAGTGAGATCTTTCAGGTATGGACAAGCTACCTGATCTGCATGTTACTATTCAAGAGGAGGCCGGCTCTACACCTAAAGCTAAGCAAAGTTGGAGGGTATATATTTAGAGAAGGAACATGATCTTGGCAGGATTGTTATTCTAATGGAGAACAGAATAATGGCCATTTGGCACAAGATGCATGCATGCTTGGTTGCCCCTTGACTCATCTAGCTAAGCTAGTGATGCAGAAGCTATCCCGGCCTGGCCGGCTAACGAAGCAGCCAACAATGTACTCCACAGCTTGGAACTTTATTAAAAGAAGATAAGTGCATGTGTTAGCTTGCTAGGCAGGGGACGGATGAGATGTATATATGTGTACAAACACTGCTTCTTGTCCCATCTTGAAGCAAAGAAGCCTACTACTCTTCAACAGTAGGATCGGATATGGATTGGTCTGATGGCTCAAGTGATAACCCCAAGTCAAAACAATTTGTTATCAATCTATCTGTAAAGTATGCTTAAAAGAAACAGTGCAACGCGATGTTTATCCTCTTGGCATATATTATTAATATTTAAGTTATATGGCAAGACCCACTACTTTGGCTGATCCTGACAAGTGACAAGGTTGATCAATCGTCAACCTGATAACCTTTTCCTTATATTCGACAATAGCTGTAAATCTAAATTAAAAATAGTTGTAAATCTTGTGGGGAAAAAAACTCCCATTTAATGCATAAGTTAACCTAGCTCATCCAGATAAAATAAAATAAACGTAACATCTCATATTTAAAAGACTACTGTTTTCTGTTCGGAAACGATATTGGGCGAACATCAGATTTGTAGCAAGTTCAAGCAAACGCTCTGCCTGCCATCAGATCACCTGTATGGATCTTAACGCAAGCAGCCTTGCCATGTCAGATTCAAAATTCGGTAAACACAGGCGGAAGATGCCTCCAGCGCCCACCCTCTTGCGACGCGCCACTCCGGCGCCCGCAGCCACCTCCGCCGCCGCTGCTCCAGCCGCTACAGCTCGGGCCTCCCCGCCCAACGCCTCCTCAGCCTCGCCCTCCCCTCGGTTCCCTCCGGGGTTCCCGTCCCTGCGGTTCCTGCGCCCGGATCTGGTGGCATCCATCTTCCCCCAGCTGGTCGCAGTCCGCCCAGATCTGCGGTCCCTGCCTGTCCAGGCCCCTGCCGAGGTCTCTGCGGGCGCTCCAGAGGAGGCCGAGCTGCCCCGCAAAGTAAGCTTTGCCATTAATGCAGAGCTCCTGGAGTTTACGCCGCCTCCCCCGATTCATGGTGCCCACCGGCCATGCCTTAAGTCCGCCCCAGCGGCTTCATTCAAGGTTGCTGCTCGGCGTGCGAACTGCAGCGCGCCCTCGAGCCCTACGCCTTCAGAGGAGAATTCAAGACAGGTCTCCTCAGCTCTTGAATGGCATTTGGTGCGTCCAGCGTACTGGTGGCGTGAAGGTCGTCCCAACAACCGGCATTCAAGTCGCAAAGCCCCATCCTCTTATTCCCCTCCACAGCGGACGAAGGATTTCGTCAGGCTCTAGGACCGCGGATGCCATCGCTGCCTCCTCAAAGGCCACTGTAAGGTGGACTGCCGCAATCCGTTCACTTGCCGTCGCTGTAGAAGAATCGGACACAGGGCGAGGGGCTGCACCAACGACCCATCACCCTCCCCTTTGTCCCCTGCATCAACCTCGTCTTCCTCTGCTACCCCCTTGGTGGTTCCTGCGGCGGCCACGCCTCGATCTGCATCGCCTGCTTCGCTGCCGCCGCCGCGCGCCATGTCAAGGCAGCCGCTCCGCGTTGGCGACCCGTCGCTGCGGCCTGAGGAGGGCCGTGTGGTCATCGTCTCCACCCCGGAGATGGATGCTAATGCGGCGTCCCTTGCATCCCTGGGCGCCCTCATCTGGCTTGGTGGTACAAGACCGGTGGTGAGCGCTGCTGAGATCAAGGAAGCCATCGACATGCAGTTCGGGATCGGAGATGTCAAGGTCGTTCCCCACTTTCCTGAAGATTTCTTCGCCGTGTTCGACTATCAGCATCAGCGAGACAGGGTGACGACGGAGGGGCGCTTTCGTCACAACGGCCTGGACCTGCACTCCACCAACTGGCGCCTTGACGCTCACGCCGACGTGGTCCGGGCAAACTACCATGTCCACCTCTGCATCGAGAGCATTCCCCTGAATGCTTGGTCCGAAGCCATGGCAGCTCAAGTGCTTGGTCCGGATACCTTCCTCCACTACTTCGACATCGCTACGCTGCGGCAAGAAGATGCCTCTTGCCTCAAGCTGTGGGTTTGGTCAGCGAATCCATCAGCTATCCCCAAGGTGCAGCTCGTCACCATCGCTCCTCGGATGGCCACTGGGGTGGGTGGAGCTCCGTCCTCGGCCATTGGGCACGCTGGCCTTCGTCGCCGCGCCATCGTGCACCTCGACAAGCTGGAGGACTACACCCCCGACGCCGCTGGAAACATCCCTCGCCGCCCACGCACAGACCCCTTCACCTGGCGCTATGGTGTGGTGGACGGCGAGGTCAGGGCAAGGGACCGCCATGAACCTCCACCTCGACGCCGAGATGACGATGATCGGCACCGACACGATGACGATCGTGACAGGGAGGACAGGCGTGGACGCGACAACGACAGACCGCGGTCCTTCTCCTGGCGGGGCCTCTTTCGCAGTCGTTCACGGGCTCCTGAGCGCCGTGATGATGGACGCCGTGATGACCGCGGCGCTGATCGTGGGCGCGAAGAGCGCGGGCGTGACGGTCGACGCCGGGCGTGTGACTCTCCCAGGGAGGTCTCGTCTGAGGGGTGCAGGACGGTGAGCCGTGGACGCTCACTGCCGCCCTCCCCGCGTACCACCTCCAGCGACGTGATCGAGATCAACACTGCTGGGCGTGGTCTAGGATGGCTCTGCGGTACTGCTAGCAGAATTTCTAAGATCCAACCCTCTGTGACACTTGGTGAAGAGCATGGCACGGTTACACCGGAGTTTGTGTTGGCCACCCCAACTCCAACGTCTGATTTTGCCATGGAAACACCTCCACCATGCCTTGAAGTTGGTCCTGAAGATCGTAACAAGTGTAACAGTTTTGATCTCCCACAAGGCAATGCTCACTCTCCTGCTCAAATAAAAAATTTGCTTGTGGTGCTTGAAGATGAAGCTCAAGAAAAGCATAGTACCAGCCCAGATCAAACACCAACCCAGTTTGCCTACACTGTCCAACCTGAAGCCGAAGTTGAAGAAAGGGAATTTGACACTACAGTGATGTCTCCTGCTCAAACTGAAGATGAGATAGTTGCGCATGAAGATGATAACCACGGTGATAGCTCAAATCAAACACCAATCCATGATGCCTCCACTGTCCAACTTGAAACTGCGGTTGAAGAAAGAGAGATTGCCACTCCAATTTTTATCCCTCGCATGCCAGCGCTCCTACCATCTCCCCCACCAAGATCGACACCTCCAAGACGTTCTACCGCTCGCCGGAAGACGCTGGCTGGAGTCACTGGCTTTCAACTGCCGCGTTAGAGTCCCAGACTTGGTGCTAAGAAGAGGACGATGCCCATCGCGAGGCTCGCTGAACAACTCCTGTGTCAACTCATGGGGGTGCTTGCTGATGGGGAGCAGGTCACAGAGACGGCAATTGCTAAGTTTGCCGATATGTTTCAAGGGCGTCTCCCTGATATTGCTGTCGCGGCCTTGCGTGCTTTATTCCAGCTGGACTGTGATCTCTCCTCAGCGGTAGAAGAAGCCCTGATGCAGCATGGAGGCGAAGGAGAACCCGACTCAAGCGAGGCTGCCGCGGCTGAGGCCTGAGCTTTGCTACTTAGTCCCAGTTGTAGCTTAGTTTCCTGATGATAGTTGAACTGGATTTTGCTAGATGTACGCCTGTTTGCAGCATCATAGTGCTGCCTTTGCTGGTCCTGGCGAGACCATTGTTGTCGTTGTGGTTCCTTGAGCACTGTACTGATGTAATCTTTGTGCAATCATGTTAGAACAAAACCTTGCTATATTGTGCTGGAATGTTCGTGGTCTAAACTGTCCAGATCGCCAGTCCGTCGTCCATGAAACAATTGCTGCCTCCTCCTGCCATCTAGTTTGCATCCAGGAGTCCAAACTCCAGACCATCGACCCTCATGTGGCTGCCTACCTGGGAGGATACCGCCTCAAGAACTACGCACACAGACCGGCGGATGGAACTAGAGGTGGAATCTTACTGTTGTGGGACGACTCTGTGGTAACCATCTCAAGTGTTCAGTATGGCACATACTTTCTTTCTGCTACGGTTGCTCTCAACAATGCTTCAGATGCAAAGACTTTCAAGTTAACCACGGTCTATGGACCTACCAGAAGCATCCACAAAGACGACTTCTTCCTCGAGCTTACCTCCCAGAAGCCGCCTGATGGAACAAAATGGCTTGTCAATGGAGACTTTAATCAAATTTACCGTGCTAGAGACAAAAACCGAGCTAATGTTGACCGTAGCCGTCTTGTGCGTTTTCGAAACACTCTTGCAAATTGCAGACTAAAAGAGATTCATCTTCAGAACCGGAAGTTCACTTGGAGCAACGAGCGCTCTAATCCAACATTGTGTAAACTCGACGGATTCTTCTGCAATGATAACTGGGATATCGAGTTCGGCTCCCATATTCTGCATGCTTTATCATCTTCGCTCTCTGACCACTGCCCGTTACTATTGGCTAATGACGATGGCCCGCGGAAACCCAAAACCTTCCGCTTCGAGAACTACTGGACTAAGATGCCCGGATTCAAAAAGGTTGTCGCTGATGCTTGGGTTGAGGACTCCATTCATGTGGAGCCATACCAAAGGCTTTTCCACAGGCTAAAGACTACAGCTGCTAGACTTCGCTCCTGGAGCAAGTCTCTTTTCTCAAACGCAAAGATCCAGCTTCACATGGCTCTCGAGGTGATCCTTCGTCTCGATTTGGCCCAGGAACATAGAGAACTCTCCCATGATGAATGTGATATCCGAAGAAGGTTAAAGAGGAAGATCATTGGGTGGGCTGTTTTGGAAAAATCAAGAAAGAGGCAAAATTCGAGGATAACTAATCTGAAAGAAGGAGATGCTAACACCCGCTACTTCCATTTGCGGGTCAACCATCGTAGGAGAAAAAATTTCATTCACCGCCTCAAGCACAACGGTGGCTGGGTCACGGAACACAAGCTTAAGGAGAACATTATCCACTGTCACTTCAAGAACATCACTAAAAAAGGCCCCGCGCGCAAAACAGATATCAACTGGGACATTCTTCCTATTCCAGACTGCGACCTTCATGAGTTGGATGAGGCCATCTCCGAGGAGGAGGTCAAAACCGCAGTTTTTTCATTGCCAAGCGATAAGGCACCGGGTCCGGATGGCTTTACCGGGGCCTTCTTCAAATCTTGTTGGACCATAATTAAGGTTGATGTCATGCTGGCTATAAACCGGTTCTCAAATCTCCATGCCTCCCATTTGCACTGGTTGAACACTGCGGATGTCGCCCTTATTCCGAAAAAGGATGGTGCTGAAGACATCTCTGACTTTCGCCCCATTAGTCTGATTCATGCCATCGCGAAGATCATCGCCAAAGTCATGTCCAACCGTTTGGCTCCCCACATGAATGACCTTGTTTCCCAAGCTCAAAGCGCCTTCATCAAAAGAAGATGTATCCATGATAACTTTATGTACGTTCGCAACCTGGCCCGACGCTTTCACCGCAAAAAAAACCCGGCTCTGCTCTTCAAGCTTGATATCAAAAAGGCATTCGACTCGGTCAGATGGGACTTCCTCCTCGACTTGCTGAACCACCTGGGCTTCCCTCCTCGCTTTCGAGGCTGGGTCTCGGCCCTCCTGTCTACTGCCTCGTCGAGGGTTCTTCTCAATGGTGTTCCTGGATGTCCAATATCACAAGGTTGTGGCTTCAGACAGGGGGACCCCCTCTCCCCCCTCCTCTTTGTGCTTGCAATTGACCCTCTGCATCATATCCTTCAAAAGGCCACTGAGCAAGGCAAGTTGCACCCTCTTGATGGAAATGCGATGGTTATCCGTGCCTCCTTATATGCGGACGATGCTGCGGTCTTTCTTGCGCCAATTAAATCCGAGGTCAAATTTTTTGCGGAAACCCTTGCCTGTTTCGGTGAGGTCACTGGCCTGATCACAAACTGCTCTAAAAGAATGGTTGCCCCCATCAGATGTGATCACTTGGACCTTGATGATATTCTGCATCCCTTCTCGGCTAACCAATCTACCTTCCCGATGAAGTATCTTGGGCTGCCTTTGTCGGTCAAGAGGTTGAATAGGATTCACTTTCAGCCCCTGGAGGACAAGATTGCGTCTAAGATTTCTCCATGGTTGGGCATGCTAATGGCTGCTCCAGGAAGGGCTGTGCTGGTCAAGTCTGTCCTCACGGCCATTGCCATTTATTATATGACAGCGTTAAACCTTCCAATTGAGGTTCTAGAAAAGATTGATTCTCTTCGGCGTGCTTTCCTTTGGGCTGGTTGTGACAAGGTCACCGGTGGCAAATGCAAGATCAACTGGGAACAGGTCTACAAGTCCAAGGCCCATGGGGGGCTAGGTATCCTAAATATGAGGAAGTTTGCGTCCGCGCTTCGTATCCGATGGCTTTGGGCAGAATGGTTGGATCCAGTGAAGCCGTGGGTTCGCTTGGGCAACCCCTGTGATGAGAATGATAAAAACATTTTTGCTGCTGCCACCAACGTGTTGCTTGGCAACGGTATTCGTGCTTCCTTCTGGGAGTCTGCTTGGCTAGATGGCATGAGACCCAAAGACATCGCCCCGAAGATTTTTGACCTATCAAAAAGAAGGGGATGTTCGGTTCAGAAGGCTTTGGATAATAACTTCTGGGTCTCTCAAGTCAAAACAGATGGGATCACCTCTGCTACACACCTGACCGAGTTCGTCAACCTTTGGGAGAAATTATCTGTGGTACAACTCAACCCCGACGTGGCTGATTCTATCTCTTGGAAGCTTTCTAATGATGGCTCTTACTCCGCGTCCTCGGCCTACAAGGTCCAGTTCCTGGGCTTAGTTGACTCCAACATGCAACAGTTGGTGTGGAAGATCTGGGCTCCCCCCAAATGCAAATTCTTTGCTTGGCTTGTGATCAACAATAGGATATGGACGGCCGACAGGCTCCAACGCCATGGATGGCCTAACTGTGATCGCTGCCCCCTCTGCAAGAAAGTTCAGGAAACCGCGGCTCACCTCCTTTTCCAATGCCGCTACACGGTCCGAGTTTGGGAAATGATCAAATCTTGGCTTGGCTTGGTTGATGTGAACCCTACAGCTTGGGTGACGGTCCATTCGGTGAAAGCCTGGTGGAATCTCATTGACTCCAACGCATCACAGTCTCGACGGGCGATGATGTCTCTTATTATGTTGATCTCATGGGAAATTTGGAACGAGAGGAATGCACGCGTCTTCCGTAACACCGCGGTGCCGGTTGGGGTTCTTGTTGCAAGAATCAAAGATGTTTCAAAGTCTTGGTGCCTTGCAGGGGCAAAATATTTGAGTACAGTAGTGCCACGAGAGTGATGTCTTTGTAATTCGGCCTGTGGCCAAAAACTCTAAACCTTTTTCTTAATCAATGAAAGTGGCAAATCTTTTGCCCAGTTTCAAAAAAAAAAATCGGTAAACACAAAAGCTGCGCGAACGCTATCCTAACTAAATAGAGCTGCCCATAGGAGTGGCTAGGGTGTAAAACCTCCACCTAGGAAGCATGGGATCACATCCCAGCTGTTCCTTTCAAAAAAAAATCCCTTTTACTAGGTGGCAAAAATATGCAATTTTTTGTTTTAGGTACATGATAATTTTTAACAAAAAATGTACATGGAAGATTTATAATTTTTTGAACTAGCCACACGACAAATATAATTTTTTTTGTAATGTTTCACATGTCAAGCTTGTTTTGTACAACAACAACAACAACAACAACAAAGCCTTTAGTCCCAAACAAGTTGGGGTAGGCTAGAGGTGAAACCCATAAGATCTCGCAACCAACTCATGGCTCTGGCACATGGATAGCAAGCTTCCACGCACCCCTGTCCATAGCTAGCTCTTTGTCGATACTCCAATCCTTCAGGTCTCTCTTAACGGACTCCTCCCATGTCAAAATCGGTCGCCCCCGCCCTCTCTTGATATTCTCCGTATAGCTGGCCAAACGGGCCGTGCTAACTGGGCCGGCCCAGTAGCACGCAGGCCCGGCACGACCCAGGCACGGCACGGCCCGGGCTAAACGGGTCAGGCCTGGCACGCGGCACGCCATGGGCCGTGCCTGGTCCTGGAGGCTAGGCACGCGGGCCGGCACGGCACGGCCCGTTTATGTTTTTTTGAAAAATATAAATATATATGTCCTATATAAATACCGAATACCCTAATATGTTTAATATTTTCATAGTGCATGCGTATTTTATTAGTGCTTGAATCTAAGTAGTAGTAGTGTTATAGTGTAGTCTTTGTATTTTTTTATCCTTTTGTAATTATAGAGTATGTCTTGTATTCTTTTATTCTTTTAGATGGGAGTTTTAATGATGTATATGTGCTAATAAAACTCTAGATTTATCTCACATAAGTCTACCAGATTTTGCAATTTTCTAATTTTTTTGGCTTTTTTTTTGCAGTTTTCAGAGGTATTGCGAAGAAAAAGAAAAAAATCGCGCCAGACGGCCCAGCGTCCTCCAACGGGCCGGCGTGCCTGGGCGTGCCGCGTGCTGGCCCATGTAGACTACGTGCCGTGCCTGGGCTGCTAGCTCCCGCCCGTGGGCCGGCACGGCACGGCCTGGTTATTATTCATGCCGAGACGGGCCGTGCCGTGCCAGGCACGTTTATGGCGGGCCGGGCCGTGCCGTGCCGGGCCGGCCCGTTTGGCCAGGTATAATTCTCCGCACGCTTTAGCCGTCCGCTATGCACTGGAGCTTCTGGAGGCCTGCGCTGAATATGCCCAAACCATCTCAAACGATGTTGGACAAGCTTCTCCTCAATTGGTGCTACCCCAACTCTATCTCGTATATCATCATTCCGGACTCGATCCTTCCTCGTGTGGCCACACATCCATCTCAACATACGCATCTCCGCCACACCTAACTGTTGAACATGTCGCCTTTTAGTCGGCCAACACTCCGCGCCATACAACATTGCGGGTCGAACCGCCGTCCTGTAGAACTTGCCTTTTAGCTTTTGTGGCACTCTCTTGTCACAGAGAATGCCAGAAGCTTGGCGCCACTTCATCCATCCGGCTTTGATTCGATGGTTCACATCTTCATCAATACCCCCATCCTCCTGCAACATTGACCCCAAATACCGAAAGGTGTCCTTCCGAGGTACCACCTGGCCATCAAGGCTAACCTCCTCCTCCTCACAGCTAGTAGTACTGAAACCGCACATCATGTACTCGGTTTTAGTTCTACTAAGCCTAAACCCTTTCGATTCCAAGGTTTGTCTCCATAACTCTAACTTCCTATTTACCCCCGTCCGACTATCGTCAACTAGCACCACATCATCCGCAAAGAGCATACACCATGGGATATTTCCTTGTATACCCCTTGTGACCTCATCCATCACCAATGCAAAAAGATAAGGGCTCAAAGCTGACCCCTGATGCAGTCCTATCTTAATCGGGAAGTCATCGGTGTCGACATCACTTGTTCGAACACTTGTCACAATATTATTGTACATGTCCTTGATGAGGGTAATGTACTTTGCTGGGACTTTGTGTTTCTCCAAGGCCCACCACATGACATTCCGCGGTATCTTATCATAGGCCTTCTCCAAGTCAATCAACACCATATGCAAGTCCTTCTTATGCTCCCTATATCTCTCCATAAGTTGTCGTACCAAGAAAATGGCTTCCATGGTCGACCTCCCAGGCATGAAACCAAACTGATTTTTGGTCACGCTTGTCATTCTTCTTAAGCGGTGCTCAATGACTCTCTCCCATAGCCTCACATGACAAATTTTAGGAAAAAAATCCCATGATCCCGTGACAAATTCATAACATTTTGTCTTCAAAACATGGAAATTTTACATCTTTACTGTAATGCTACCATGGCAAGATTTGGGAATTTATATCAATTATTTTCATGCCAATTTTTGAAAAAATACCCTACTTTCGCACATGGCAGTTTTGTTATTATTAAGAGCATGGTAAAAAAAACATTATGGCAACTTCCCGTGTACTCCCTCCGTCCGAAAAAGTTTGTCCCTTAAATGGATGTATCTAGCATCAAGTTAGTGTCCCTCAAATGGATATATCTAGCATCAAGTTAGTGCTAGATACATCCATTGGAGGGACAAGTTTTTTCGGACAGAGGGAGTATGATTTCTATGTTTTTCTCAAATAAAATATAAAGCATGGCAAATTCCTTGTGCGTGTTTTCTAATTAATGTTCAAATTTGCGATGTATGATCTTCTTCTGTCTGCATTTTCGACCACAGTTTTTTTAAGATTTTTTTCTTGGAGAGGATTCTTTTTAAGATTTACTACGGCCTTTTGCCATGTGGGTATTTTGTTTGGAGGCTACCATGGCATTTTTTTTCGCGTCTTGTAAATTAAGTTTTTTTATGCCTTTTCTCGTATCAGAAAATATTTCATTTTTGGTTGATGGCCAGTGGTTTTAATTAGCTAATGAGTTCTTACGAGTGATGCTTCATCTGAAGTATTATTATTTCCAAATGATTAGTGTTACGGCACCTTTTTTTTTCATGAAATAAATAACAAGCTCAGCTGGTGCCTTTTGTTTCTTGTCGCGTGGTGCAAAGTACTACTGCTAACAGTACATCTCAACACAGTGAACCCTGATAATTAGTCGTGACGGCTGCCTAATCATTGTTTAGGCTAGTCTTTGCGTTTCGCGGCATTGAAGCAAAGTAGTAGCCACGAGACAGCCGCGGAGTTGATGCCCCCTTCGCCAACTATATTAATTGTTGTGATCACCAGCAACGTCCCTGCTGCCATTAATACCGTGCTTATCTTCTGAAACTCACAAGCTGGCTGGTTCGTTGTGTGATGAGAACAGTTACATTTCGTTTGATCCAGACTATAGCAAATGCACGGTATGTAACGTGTACACAAATACTGAAACCGTAGAGCTTGCTTGGGTGGGTAGGGATCGAATAGACCACCTTACATTTTGTAAAGAGAATAAAAAGTATTTCTCCTCATTTCGGAATCCATTTTTTGACATTACATCTAAAGGATAACACGCCCGGTAAATTACCTCACCTAATTGAATTCCATTTTTTATGGGCAATTGAATTCCATTTGGTTTACCAAAGGTTTAGTATTACCTTTCCCAGGGATCATATATCAGACCTAGTCCTGGACGTGGTTAAACTGCGCTCGAGCTTATGTGAGCTCCGGTGAACAATAAATTAATTATTTTTCTGGAAAACATCAGATTTGTTTTATAGCAAACATCGGCAAATGTTTTGATTGCTTGCAAAGTATCAACATCAGACGACATTCATACAAAATGTGGCAAAAAAATCAATGATGAAACCTTGCATGCAATGAAAACATTTGTTAATGTTTGGTACAGAAAGAAAAAATATATTTTTATTTTTTTCCCCAATTTTACTGTTCCTCGTAACCATGTCAACAAAAAGGAAAAGCAACCATGTCTCGTATATACGTTCTGCGGGTATACATAGCAGCCAAAGACACAGTATACTTTCTTTAGCTACTTTATTAACTAGCGATAAACTCGGCAATGAAAAAAAATTCAGCCGTACTTACACATGTGGACTGACCAATCGAACCTCTGGTGCGAACAAAATGATGACAAGTTGGCGTGATCATGTGTCCGTTCTGGAAGCATACTACTACTAGTAGCTATAGCTAAAAGCACGGTCGTCTAAATCCATTGGAGACAAGGAGAGTAAAATTGGGAGGCGTAAAACCTGAGGACGCCACGCAAGGCCGGCAAAATATCACGGAAGAGGAGCTCTAGCTAGGAGAGAAAAGATATAGATGGAGCGGCAAGCAAGGCTGAGGCTACAAAGAAAGCTTCGCTCGGCCACTCCATTAACACGGTACCAGCTTAGCATGGGCGATTTGGGCCGTTAATCTCTGGTCCAAGGCGGTTAATTATTAGTTAGTGCCGTTTTTACCGATCCGTTTAGCCGTGTCCAAATGCCGTGCTGTGATTAGAACCTCGCAAACGTAACCGCCAAGTCCTCACTTGGCCGCTAGTTTTTCCAGCGCCATCTTCCAATCCACGACCACGAGTTGGTTTACCTTTTGTCTCCTTTCCATTCCATTCCTTTTCTTGCAAGGCTGGGTTAACCCCGGCCAATGTAAAAAAGGCAACTCGTCGACAACAATAATACGAAGTAGTATCTGATGGTTAATTAGGCTTGACCACGTTTATATCACCCTTTGATTGAGGTTAGGATCCACTACTAGTAGCTTCTCTTGTCTTGCCATATGAAAGCAAGTTCCCCCAGGCCGTGTACGTTGCACGGAAACAGCTAGCGCAGACATGGAAAAGTTGTTGCTTAACACAATATATAATTGATAGACTTTGCGCAAGCAAGACGAGATTGCTATCCAAAAGTCTTGCAAAGAGGACATAATCACGTGCTTCCAGGATTGCTGTTTTACTTGCCATTTTCTTTTACCTAAAACAAACAAAAAGCTAATACTAGTAATGACTGTGGGAAGGGGAAGTTGATCAACATTTGGTTTTAACTAAATATGCGATTCTAAATGAGGTATACCAATAAGGCAGGCCCGGTGCACATTCCATCCATCCATGATTCTGCAATTTCACCATAAATTGTTACCTTTTGGTTTTTAGTACCAGCCAAAATCACATAATTAATGTAGACATTCAATCCACACCAAAAGAGACAGAGCATTCAATCTCAATTAATAGACAATGGTTCCAAACATGTGAAATATCTCCAACAAAAGGAAAGATCCCCTGAAAGCAATGTGGCATAGAGATAGTAGCAAGCAAGCACGGTGGTTAAATCCATCCACCATTTTCATTTTCAATGCAAGGAAAGGAAGCAACCCCGCTCCCTTGAGACCAAAACCATCGCTGATAGGCTTTATAGAGACAAGACCAAAATTAGCTAGCTAGGCAAAAGGAAACTTGAATTGGTAGCAATGCCAATGCAAGATATGTCAAGCAAAAATGTGGTTGTGCCTGCCAACCCCAGTTCACAAGGCATAACATGCTGCCATTTGAAACGCCAAAACCATCTATAATCCAGCAAGATATATCCACCATGTCATGTCACCAACCAACCCTTCTATGTACATTACATTCCCCATGAGGACGGGAAGGAAAAAAGAAACAGGCGTCTGGCCCCTCCTCCCCAGCGCCAAGTGAGTGAGAAACAAAGGCAGCAACAAATGAAGCAAACAACCCAAGCCAAGCAAAGGCATGCAAAGCAAAGGCTGCCAAACCAAAGATGCACACACTAACCACAATCATGAATGGCCAGGGCTAGCCCCACCACCACCCTTAAGAAAAACACCAGAAACCAAAATTTGGGAGGAGGAGAAATCAAGAAAAAGCCGAGGAGAGAGAGGGAGAGAGAACAAAGGACGGGTGGGAGGATCAAGAAAGGGAGAAGAGGCTTTGCATCCAAGCGTGCTCCCCCCCAAGCAACCCCCTTCTCTCCTCTCCTTCCGGTCAGCGTCCCTGTTGACCACTCCGTTGCAACGGAACGGAACGCAACGGAGGGCATCCCATCCCATCCTCCTTCCTTGTGTACCCAGCCAGCCAGCCAGCCAGCCACGCACCCCCTCCTGCTGCTCCTAGGACTATATATAACTCCCATCCTCTCCCATTCTCGCCATTACGGACACACCATCTCTCTCTCCCCCCCGCAACCGTCCAAGACTTGCAACAGCTCGCCGCCCGCAACAACGTCACACAGACGCCGCATCGTGGAAGGGAGGCGGCATGAAGACGAGGCGTGGCGCGTGCTACTCCTGCCATGAGTCCGCCGCGGCCGAGGCGCCGGAGATGCACCGTCGGAAGAGGCGGAGGACGGCCATGGAGGCGGCGGGGTGTGCTGCCGTCGGAGACATGTTCGAGGACCTGCCGGATGATCTGTTGGTGTCCATACTTGCTGATGTGGCCGCGTCCGCCCGCTCGCCGGCCGACCTCGCCGGCGCCATCATGACGTACGTGCCTGCCTACTCTGCTTTCTTATATGAATGCAAATCGTCGCTGGGATGGAGATGGAGTTCTTACAGGAGTTGTTGGGATGTGCCTGCAGGTGCAAGAGATTCAGGGAGTTGGGCCAGAGCAAGGTTGTTCTTGCCAAGGTGTCACCGCGGTGCCTCGCCGTCCGGGCCAAAAGCTGGTCGGACTCCGCCCACCGCTTCCTGCAGGGCTGCGCGGACGCCGGGAACCTCGACGCATGCTACCTTCTTGGCATGGTAAGAACCGTGGGCCTCGCACAAAATCAAAATCAACCGTGTTCCCGTTTCTTTCCATTGTGCTTGGCGATCGTTTCGTAACTGGCCCATTGCTTCCATTGTTTTTGGTCTACTGCAGATCCGGTTCTACTGCCTGGGGAGCCGGGGCTCGGGAGCGGCGCTGATGGCGGCAGCGGCGGTGGGTGGCCACCGGGAGGCGCTCTACTCGCTGGCCGTTATCCAGTTCAACGGCAGCGGTGGCAGCAAGGACGACCGCGACCTCCGCGCGGGCGCTGCGCTGTGCGCGCGCGCGGCGTCGCTCGGCCACGTCAACGCGCTCCGCGAGCTCGGCCACTGCCTTCAGGACGGCTACGGCGTGCGCCGCTCCTTGCTCGACGGGCGCCGCCTCCTCATCCAGGCGAACGCGCGGGAGCTCGCCGCCGCGGTCACCACGTCGGCCTCTTTGCTCCGCGCGGCAGCCGGCAGCGGCAAGGCCTCGAGGAGGCACTCGTGCCTGCTCAGCGACTTCGGCTGCCGCGCCGCGGCCGCCGCGGCCGGCGAGGCGCATGCCGCCAACCGGTTCCTCGTCGAGTGGTTCGCGTTGCGGCCGCTGGGCGCCGAGAGCAGCCCAGCGCCGGCGCCGGCGCCAGCTGAGGAGGGCGGTGGCCTGCGGCTGTGCTCGCACGCGCTGTGCGGTCGGCCGGAGACACGGCGGCACGAGTTCCGGCGGTGCTCCGTATGCGGCGTGGTGAACTACTGCTCGCGCGCATGCCAGGCGCTGCACTGGAAGATGGCGCACAAGGCCGAGTGCACGCCCATGGACCGGTGGCTCGACGGCGCCAACGCGAACCCCAACCCCAATGCCGTCGCAGGCGCAGGCGACGCCGCGGTGGCCGCTCCGGCCCTGTAACCGCCGCCGTGTCCTTGCACCCGTTTCTTTTATTTTTCTGGCCAGTTCTTTCCTCTTTTTCTTCCTTGGTCTTTTTCCGGACCCTTCTCTGTACATGGTCGCTGCGGTAAAGGTTAGCCGAGTCTGGTTACTTGCGAATTGCTTTTAGTAAGAAAAACTTTTATTAACCTCGAGTAAGTACTGTTTTGTTCTGAAAGCAAAACAATACACTACAATGTTTTTACCTCAATTTTTTTTAAATGTTTCGTCGAGATGTGATGTGAAATGTGACGTCGAAAGTTGTGCAGTTTCCCTTCTTTCCTGGTGCCCAACTGCCCGTCTGCCACTCTGTTTACAGAGATGGCAGGGAGAGGAACTGAAACGCGACAAGCGTTTCCACTTTGAAGTGCAGGCTCCAGCACGGCGGTTTCTGCGTGCGTCTGCAAACGTAGTAGTCTGCTTCGGCCGATCCCGTGACCAGGAAGAAAGAGGGCTGTAATGAAAATGAAAATAAATAGGATTCCCGTGCCCCGGAAGTGGATTTGGAGGATCGCATCCTCATCCAGTGGGCCGGATATGGAACGTGTGGAAGCTAGTGCGCCCGACGGGATCGTGCACCGCCGAGTGGATGCCTGTCAAAGACAAATATCCGGCTGCTGCTAGTGTGTGTAATCGCGATAGATTCGGCGCTAGTGGACCGTGATGGGGCGGAACCTCAGGCGCACATATGTCAACGTGTGCGTGTTTGTGTGTGTGTGCGGGACAAACAGATCGACGCGTCCTCCTTGTACCGGCGTTTAACTTCTTGCCGAGGGAAGCAGCAGCAACGAGTACGTTTGTATGGACGGATGGCTACCTCCAAACTAGGTTACGATCCGCTACTGTCTAGTAATTTTTATTTGCTCGTAGAATCCATCACTCTTAGTTTTAGGCATATATATTGTCTTATTATAGTATATATAGAAACTCTAACCCTTCCTTTTGTGTGTAAATATATTGGTATAGTTTTTCTAAAATATTCTAAGAGCTTTTTTTTTCTGATCTACTCTCTCTGTCCTAATCCCTTCACCCCACAATGTAAGACGGAGGGGGTAGCTTAAAACATTTAATTTTAGCCAAGAACTAAATTCAACATATGCGGCTTATGGTATACAAAATTATGTTGCTGGGTTCACATTCGTTAGAGTTCAAATGCAATTTAGTGGACAAGATTCTTGATCAAAGTTAAATTCCAATACATAACACCTGCTAAACTTGTATGGAGGAGCGACTGCCATTCGCCGTAGTCCTGGGGCCTTTTGATTCAAAGATTTCTAAATGAAATTTAGAGGATTCCAATCCTTCACATTTTTTCCGATGTCTATTTTGTGATTCATAGGATGTCATTTGTAGAAATATTTTCTTAGATTAAATTAACAAGATATCATAGGAATTTTTTCATCCACTTCAACCTTACGCGAAGAATCCTTTGTTTCTCCTACACACAATCAATACATGCAATTTTGTAGTATTCAAAGATGGCATGACACTCCATTTTTGTCCTTTCGCTATTATTGCATTTGAAACGTCATGTGAATCAAAGAGGCCTCGGGTGCCATACTCATGTTGGCCGCCCTCGCTCTTTCTTTCCTCACCTCTTTTTTCATCTTTCTCGCCATAGTCACATGTGCGATCACCACTATCGATTTCCCTAGTCTTCGTCCCTACCATTACTGTTGCCAACATTTCTCAGCAAGATATTATCAACCCTATACTCTATCCCCTTATCGCCTATCAAGCACCCAACCCCTTCCCTCCCTGTTGAAGAACTTTTTTTCAAAGACATCGGGAAACTCTTTACTTGTCCAGTTGTGTTCGGTCACTCACAAGCTGGAATTGCTAGGTCTACATACGTTTTCATACATACTTGATCTAACACGCTACTCATGTTGAGCCATCCAAACTGGATTGAGTCGATAAGAACGTTACATCACTGATGGGTTATGCAGTCCAAAACTTGGCTTGTCTGTGATCCTTTGGTCCATAAACTTCCAAAGGTAGCAATCAAGTATACAAACTTTGCATGATGTGACAAAAAAGTCTCTCGCCAATCACAACACACTGTTTTGACAGGCATGTGGGATATAATGGTCTATCTAGCGACACACTTAGCTTCCGACATGAGTATCTCGGGGAACTGAGGTGAATAGGGAACTGAGGTAGGGGGTCCCGAGAGGTGGAACTTGGATCAATGGGGAATAGGGGACAAAGGACACAATGTTTACCCAGGTTTGGGCCGTCTCTAAGAGGTAAAACCCTACGTCCTGCTTGATTGTATAGAAGTGTATAGGATGATTACAGAGTTGATCTACCACGAGATCAGATGAACTAAACCCTAGGCTAGTAGGATGATGGTTGTTGTTCTAGCCTCTACGGACTAAACCCTCTGGTTTATATAAACACCAGGGGAACTAGGGTTACACACGGTCGGTTACAACAAGAGGACTAATATGCAGATTCTTCTATCTTGACTTGGAGTACACACAAGGCATCAAAGGTCTCTTGCCTGGATACGACGCCGCCCAATAGTCCAGCCTTGCAGCAGCTGTAGTGCGGCCCAACAGTCCGGCCTATGAGAGATAGGCCGGCAGCCCGAGGACCCCCTAGTCTAGGACTCCCTCAGTAGCCCCCAAACTGTTGGGCAATGTTGCAGAAAATAAAAAATTTCTACGCTTTCACCAAGATCAATCTATAAGTTCATCTAGCAACGAGAGAGAGGAGTGCATCTACATACCCTTGTAGATCGCGAGTGGAAGCGTTCAAGAGAACGGGGTTGAGGGAGTCGTACTCGTCGTGATCCAAATCACCGGAGATCCTAGCGCCAAACGGACGGCACCTCCGTGTTCAACACACGTACGGTTGAGGAAGACGTCTCCTCCTTCTTGATCCAGCAAGGGGGAAGGAGAGGTTGATGAAGATCCAGCAGCACGATGACGTAGTGGTGGATGCAGCAGCGATCTCGGCAGGGCTTCGCCAAGCTTCTGCGAGAGGAAGAGGTGTAGCAAGGGGAGAGGAAGGCGCCAAGAGCATGGGTGCGACTGCCCTCCCTCCCCCCTCTTTATATAGGCCCCCTAGGGGGGCGCTGACCCTAGGAGATGGGATCTCCAAGGGAGGGCGGCGTCAAGGGGGGTGGCTTGCCCCCCAAGGCAAGTGGAGGCGCCCCCCACCCCTAGGGTTTCCAACCCTAGGCGCAGGGGGGCCCAAGGGGGGGCGCACCAGCCCACCAGGGGCTGGTTCCCCTCCCACTTCAGCCCATGGGGCCCTCCGGGATAGGTGGCCCCACCCGGTGGACCCCCGGGACCCTTCCGGTGGTCCCGGTACAATACCGGTAACCCGCAAAACTTTCACGATGGCCGAAACTTGACTTCCTATATATAATTCTTTACCTCCAGACCATTCTGGAACTCCTCGTGATGTCCGGGATCTCATCCGGGACTCCGAACAACTTTCGGTTTACTGCATACTCATATCTCTACAACCCTAGCATCACCGAACCTTAAGTGTGTAGACCCTATGGGTTCGGGAGACATGCAGACATGACCGAGAAGCCTCTCCGGTCAATAACCAACAGCGGGATCTGGATACCCATGTTGGCTCCCACATGCTCCTCGATGATCTCATCGGATGAACCACGATGTCGAGGACTCAAGAAATCCCGTATACAATTCCCTTTGTCAATCGGTACGTTACATGCCCAAGATTCGATCGTCGGTATCCCAATACCTCGTTTAATCTCGTTACCGGCAAGTCACTTTACTCGTACCGCAATGCATGATCCCGTGACCAGACACTTGGTCACATTGAGCTCATTATGATGATGCATTACCGAGTGGGCCCAGAGATACCTCTCCGTCATACGGAGTGAGAAATCCCAGTCTCGATTCGTGCCAACCCAACAGACACTTTCGGAGATACCCGTAGTGCACCTTTATAGTCACCCAGTTACATTGTGACATTTGGCACACCCAAAGCACTCCTACGGTATCCGGGAGTTGCACAATTTCATGGTCTAAGGAAATGATACCTGACATTTGGAAAATCTCTAGCTAAACGAACTACACGATCTTTGAGCTATGCTTAGGATTGGGTCTTGTCCATCACATCATTCTCCTAATGATGTGATCCCGTTATCAATGACATCGAATGCCCATAGTAAGGAAACCATGACTATCTGTTGATCAACGAGCTAGTCAACTAGAGGCTCACTAGGGACATGTTGTGGTCTATGTATTCACACGTGTATTACAATTTCCGGATAACACAATTATAGCATGAATAACAAACAATTATCATGAACAAAGAAATATAATAATAACCATTTTATTATTGCCTCTAGGGCATATTTCCAACAGTCTCCCACTTGCACTAGAGTTCAATAATCTAGTTACATTGTGATGAATCGAACACCCATGGAATTCTAGTGTTGATCATGTTTTGCCCTAGGGAGAGGTTTAGTCAACGGATCTGCCACATTCAGGTCCGTATGTACTTTACAAATATCTATGTCTCCATCTTGAACATTTTCACGAATGGAGTTGAAGCGACGCTTGATGTGCCTGGTCTTCTTGTAAAACCTGGGCTCCTTGGCAAGTGCAATAGCTCCAGTGTTGTCACAGAAGAGTTTGATCGGCCCCGACACATTGGGTATGACTCCTAGGTCGGTGATGAACTCCTTCACCCAGATTACTTCATGCGCTGCCTCCAAGGCTGCCATGTATTCTGCTTCATATGTAGATCCCGCCACGACGCTTTGCTTACAACTGCACCAGCTTACTGCCCCACCATTCAAAATATACACGTATCCGGTTTGTGACTTAGAGTCATCCAGATCTGTGTCGAAGCTAGCGTCGACATAACCCTTTACGACAAGCTCTTCGTCACCTCCATAAACGAGAAACATATCCTTAGTCCTTTTCAGGTACTTTAGGATGTTCTTGACCGCTGTCCAGTGTTCCATGCCGGGATTACTTTGGTACCTTCCTACCAAACTTACGACAAGGTTTACATCAGGTCTGGTACACAACATGGCATACATAATAGACCCTATAGCTGATGCATAGGGGATGACACTCATCTTTTCTCTATCTTCTGCCGTGGTCGGGCATTGAGCTGAGCTCAATTTCACACCTTGCAACACAGGCAAGAACCCCTTCTTGGACTGATCCATATTGAACTTCTTCAATATCTTATCAAGGTATGTGCTTTGTGAAATACCTATGAGGCGTCTCGATCTATCCCTATAGATTTTGATGCCTAGTATGTAAGCAGCTTCTCCAAGGTCCTTCATTGAAAAACACTTATTCAAGTAGGCCTTAATACTGTCCAAGAGTTCTATATCATTTCCCATCAAAAGTATGTCATCTACATATAATATGAGAAATGCTACAACGCTCCCACTCACTTTCTTGTAAACGCAGGCTTCTCCATAAGTCTGCATAAACCCAAACGCTTTGATCATCTCATCAAAGTGAATGTTCCAACTCCGAGATGCTTGCACCAGCCCATAAATGGATCGCTGGAGCTTGCATACCTTGTTAGTATTCTCAGGGTCGACAAAACCTTCCGGCTGCATCATATACAGTTCTTCCTTAAGATGACCGTTAAGGAATGCCGTTTTGACATCCATTTGCCATATCTCATAATCATAGTATGCGGCAATTGCTAACATGATTCGGACGGACTTTAGCTTTGCTACGGGAGAGAATGTCTCATCGTAGTCAACCCCTTGAACTTGCCGATAACCCTTAGCGAGAAGTCGAGCTTTATAGATGGTAACATTACCATCCGCGTTCGTCTTCTTCTTAAAGATCCATTTGTTTTCTATCGCTCACCGATCATCGGGCAAGTCTGTCAAAGTCCATACTTCATTTTCATACATGGATCCTATCTCGGATTGCATGGCTTCAAGCCATTTGTTGGAATCTGGGCCCGCCATCACTTCTTCATAGTTCGAAGGTTCACCGTTGTCTAACAACATGATTTCCAGGACAGGGTTGCCATACCACTCTGGTGTGGAACGTGTCCTCGTGGACCTACGAAGTTCAGTAGTAACTTGATCCAAAGTACCTTGATCATCATCATTAACTTCCTCTTCAGTTGGTGCTGGCACCACAGGAACATCTTCCTGAGCTGCGCTACTCACCGGTTCAAGAGGTAGTATTTCATCAAGTTCCACTTTCCTCCCACTTACTTCTCTCGAGAGAAACTCTTTCTCCAGAAAGGACCCGTTCTTGGCAACGAAGATCTTGCCTTCGGATCTGAGGTAGAAGGTAAACCCAATGGTTTCCTTAGGGTATCCTATGAAGACGCATTTTTCCGACTTGGGTTCGAGCTTTTCAGGTTGAAGTTTCTTGACATAAGCATCACATCCCCAAACTTTTAGAAACGTGAGCTTAGGTTTCTTCCCAAACCATAATTCATACGGTGTCGTCTCAACGGATTTATACGATGCCCTATTAAAGTGAATGTAGCTGTCTCTAGAGCGTATCCCCAAAATGATAGCGGTAAATTGGTAAGAGACATCATAGATCGCACCATATCCAATAAAGTGCGATTACGACGTTCGGACACACCGTTACGCTGAGGTGTTCCAGGCGGCGTGAGTTGTGAAACGATTCCACATTTCCTTAAGTGCGTACCAAATTCGTGACTTAAATATTCTCCTCCACGATCTGATCATAGGAACTTTATCTTTTGGTCACGTTGATTCTCTACCTCATTCTGAAATTCCTTGAACTTTTCAAAGGTCTCGGACTTGTGTTTCATTAAGTAGACATACCCATATCTACTCAAGTCGTCAGTGAGAGTGAGAACATAACGATATCCTCCGTGAGCCTCAACGCTCATTGGACCGCACACATCAGTATGTATGATTTCCAATAATTTTGTTGCTCGCTCCATTGTTCCAGAGAACGGAGTCTTGGTCATTTTACCCATGAGGCATGGTTCGCATGTGTCAAATGATTCATAATCGAGAGACTCTAAAAGTCCATCAGCATGGAGCTTCTTCATGCGCTTGACACCAATGTGACCAAGGCGGCAGTGCCACAAGTATGTGGGACTATCGTTATCAACTTTACATCTTTTGGTATTCACACTATGAATATGTGTAACATCACGTTCGAGATTCATTAAGAATAAACCATTGAGCATCGGGGCATGACCATAAAACATCTCTCTCATATAAATAGAACAACCATTATTCTCGGATTTAAATGAGTAGCCATCTCGTATTAAACGAGATCCAGATACAATGTTCATGCTCAAACTTGGCACTAAATAACAATTATTGAGGTTTAAAACTAATCCCGTAGGTAAATGTAGAGGTAGCGTGCCGACGACGATCACATCGACCTTGGAACCGTTCTCGATGCGCATCGTCACCTCGTCCTTCGCCAGTCTCCGTTTATTCTGCAGTTCCTGCTTTGACTTACAAATATGAACAACCGCACCGGTATCAAATACCCAGGAGCTACTACGAGTACTGGTAAGGTACACATCAATTACATGTATATCACATATACCTTTAGTGTTGCCGGCCTTCTTGTCCGCTTAGTACTTGGGGCAGTTCCGCTTCCAGTGACCACTTCCCTTGCAATAAAAGCACTCAGTCTCAGGCTTGGGTCCATTCTTTGACTTCTTCCCGGCAACTGGCTTACCGGGCGCGGCAACTCCCTTGCCGTCCTTCTTGAAGTTCTTCTTACCCTTGCCTTTCTTGAACTTGGTGGTTTTATTCACCATCAACACTTGATGTTCTTTCTTGATCTCTACCTCCGCTGATTTCAGCATTGAATATACCTCAGGAATGGTCTTTTCCATCCCCTGCATATTGAAGTTCATCACAAAGCTCTTGTAGCTCGATGGAAGCGACTGGAGGATTCTGTCAATAACCGCGTCATCCGGGAGATTAACTCCCAGCCGAGTCAAGCGGTTGTGCAACCCAGACATCTTGAGTATGTGCTCACTGACAGAACTATTTTCGTCCATCTTACAGCTGAAGAACTTGTAGGAGACTTCATATCTCTCGACCCGGGCATGAGCTTGGAAAACCATTTTCAGCTCTTCGAACATCTCATATGCTCCGTATTGCTCAAAACGCTTTAGGAGCCCCAGTTCTAAGCTGTAAAGCATGCCGCACTAAATGAGGGAGTAATCATCAGCACGAGACTGCCAAGCGTTCATAACGTCTTGGTTATCTGGGATGGGTGCTTCACCCAGCGGTGCTTCTAGGACATAATCTTTCTTGGCAGCTATGAGGATGATCCTCAGGTTCCGGACCCAGTCCGTATAGTTGTTGCATCATCTTTCAGCTTGGTTTTCTCTAGGAACGCGTTGAAGTTGAGGGTAACATGGGCCATTTGATCTACAAGACATATTGTAAAGATTTTAGACTAAGTTCATGATAATTAAGTTCATCTAATCAAATTATTCAATGAACTCCCACTTAGATTAGACATCCCTCTAGTCATCTAAGTGATACATGATCCGAGTCGACTAGGCCGTGTCCGATCATCACGTGAGACGGACTAGTCATCATCGGTGAACATCTCCATGTTAATCGTATCTTCCATACGACTCATGTTCGACCGTTCGGTCTCTTGTGTTCCGAGGCCATGTCTGTACATGCTAGGCTCGTCAAGTTAACCTAAGTGTTTATGCATGTGTAAATCTGTCTTTCACCCATTGTATGTGAACATTAGAATCTATCACACCCGATCATCACGTGGTGCTTCGAAACAACGAACTTTCGCAACGACGCACAGTTAGGGGGAACACTTTCTTGAAATTATTATGAGGGATCATCTTATTTACTATCGTCGTTCTAAGTAAACAAGATGGAAAAACATGATAAACATCACATGCAATCAAATAGTGACATGATATGGCCAATATCATATTGCTCCTTTGATCTCCATCTTCGGGGCTCCATGATCATCTTCGTCACCGGCAAGACACCATGATCTCCATCATCGTGTCTCCATGAAGTTGCTCGCCAACTATTACTTCTACTACTATGGCTAACGGTTTAGCAATAAAGTAAAGTAATTACATGGCGTTAAATCATTGACACGCAGGTCATACAATAATCAAGACAACTCCTATGGCTCCTGCCGGTTGTTATACTCATCGACATTCAAGTCGTGATTCCTATTACAAGAACATGATCTCATACATCACATATATATCATTCATCATTCATCACAACTTTTGGCCATATCACATCACAAATCATATGCTGCAAAAACAAGTTAGACGTCCTCTAATTGTTGTTGCATGTTTTACGTGGCTGCAATAGGGTTCTAGCAAGAACGTTTTCTTACCTACGTTAAAGCCACAACGTGATTTGCCAACTTCTATTTACCCTTCATAAGGACCCTTTTCATCGAATCCGCTCCAACTAAAGTGGGAGAGACAGACACCTGCTAGCCACCTTATGCAACTAGTGCATGTCAGTCGGTGGAACCTGTCTCACGTAAGCGTACATGTAAGGTCGGTCCGGGCCGCTTCATCCCACAATACCGCTGAAGCAAAATAAGACTAGTAGTGGCAAGAAAGTTGACAACATCTACGCCCACAACAAATTTGTGTTCTACTCGTGCACAAAGAACTACGCATAGACCTAGCTCTGATACCACTGTTGGGGAACGTTGCAGAAAATAAAAATTTTCTACGCTTTCACCAAGATCAATCTATGAGTTCATCTAGCAACGAGAGAGAGGTGTGCATCTACATACCCTTGTAGATCGCAAGCGGAAGCGTTCAAGAGAACGGGGTTGAGGGAGTCGTACTCGTCGTGATCCAAATCACCGGAGATCCTAGCGCCGAACGGACGGCACCTCCATGTTCAACACATGTACGGTTGAGGAAGACGTCTCCTCCTTCTTGATCCAGCAAGAGGGAAGGAGAGGTTGATGAAGATTCAGCAGCACGACGGCGTGGTGGTGGATGCAGCAGCGATCTCGGCAGGGCTTCGCCAAGCTTCTGCAAGAGGGAGAGGTGTAGCAAGGGGAGAGGGAGGCGCCAAGAGCATGGGTGCGGCTGCCCTCCCTCCCCCCTCTTTATATAGCCCCCCTAGGGGGGGCGTCGGCCCTAGGAGATGGGATCTCCAAGGGGGGCAGCGGCCAGGGGGTGGCTTGCCCCCCAAGGCAAGTGGAGGCGCCCCCACCCCTAGGGTTTCCAACCCTAGGCGCAGGGGGCCCAAGGGGGGGCGCACCAGCCCACCAGGGGCTGGTTACCCTCCCACTTCAGCCCATGGGGCCCTCCGAGATAGGTGGCCCCAGTGGACCCCCGGGACCCTTCCGGTGGTCCCGGTACAATACCGGTAACCCCCAAAACTTTCCCGATGGCCGAAACTTGACTTCCTATATATAATTCTTTACCTCCGGACCATTCCGGAACTCCTCGTGATGTCCGGGATCTCATCCGGGACTTCGAACAACTTTCGGTTTACTGCATACTCATATCTCTACAACCCTAGCGTCACCGAACCTTAAGTGTGTAGACCCTACGGGTTCGGGAGACATGCAGACATGACCGAGAAGCCTCCCCGGTCAATAACCAACAGCGGGATCTGGATACCCATGTTGGCTCCCACATGCTCCTCGATGATCTCATCGGATGAACCACGATGTCGAGGAGTCAAGCAATCCTGTATACAATTCCCTTTGTCAATCGGTACGTTACATGCCCGAGATTCGGTCGTCGGTATCCCAATACCTCGTTTAATCTCGTTACCGGCAAGTCACTTTACTCGTACCGTAATGCATGATCCCGTGACCAGACACTTGGTCACATTGAGCTCATTATGATGATGCATTACCGAGTGGGCCCAGAGATACCTCTCCGTCATACGGAGTGACAAATCCCAGTCTCGATTCGTGCCAACCCAACAGACACTTTCGGAGATACCCGTAGTGCACCTTTATAGTCACCCAGTTACGTTGTGACGTTTGGCACACCCAAAGCACTCCTACGGTATCCGGGAGTTGCACAATCTCATGGTCTAAGGAAATGATACCTGACATTTGGAAAAGCTCTAGCTAAACGAACTACACGATCTTTGAGCTATGCTTAGGATTGGGTCTTGTCCATCACATCATTCTCCTAATGATGTGATCCCGTTATCAATGACATCCAATGCCCATAGTCAGGAAACCATGACTATCTGTTGATCAACGAGCTAGTCAACTAGAGGCTCACTAGGGACATGTTGTGGTCTATGTATTCACACGTGTATTACGATTTCCGAATAACACAATTATAGCATGAATAACAGACAATTATCATGAACAAAGAAATATAATAATAACCATTTTATTATTGCCTCTAGGGCATATTTCCAACACGAACTAGCCATCAACATCGGCGTCTTGCAACTCCTGAATCTGCAGTCTCCGGCTCGTGGGCGAGTTCTTTGCTCCCGATGAAATTGGGCAACGGGAAATCATGTACCGTCTTGTCTGGATTTTCCTTCATCTAATTGATGATAGCTGGAACCAAGTTAGTAGCAAAATCATTTCTCCAGGCAGTTACAGCAGCATTGACTGCCTGCTGTAGCAACTCATTTTTCTCCCGGGCTGTTTTTTTCGCGTTCTCAGCTGCTTTTTTCTCGACCGCAAGCTTCACCTTCTCGTTGATGTCCGCCTGACTAAACTTGTTTTTCTGCTTCTTGGCCTCTGGTCCCTTGTTGTAAAACACCTTCCACGTGGCGTCGTCTCCAGCGCCGTGCACACGACCATATTGCAGCCACTGGCCAAAAGGGAGTACCTTAAGTTCGTTCAAGGCCCAGTTGAGAGGGGTGTCCCACTTGGGCCTCATCGAAGAAGTAGGGCTTTCGGCTGCAAGCTGGTGTTGCTTCTCCTACAGAAGGAGCGTGAACCATTTAGGAATGTGTAGTCGACTAGATCTGGAGCTAAATGTAAGGTGGTAAAAGAATAATTACCAGTAGTCTGATCAATTTCCTTACGATCTGGTCCGTGTAAAAAACCTTCTTTTCCTTGTCCCACTTGTAGCGGGGCCTGATGAAGTCACGCTCCAAGGGGTTGGTGAACTTCGCGAAGGGGTCTGGGATACCCGCGGCTTCACATTCCGCATCCTCCTTATCCCATATGGGCCTTTTACCGAGGTATCCATGGCTTCCGAGGCGATGCTTCCCCGTGTTCCTTTGCTGAAGGCTCTTGAATTTCGCAGCCTTAGCCTTGGCTGCCTTGGTAGCGCAAGTTTCCTTGAACTTTTCAAACTCCTCTTCCGTAAGTGTCAGGTTTTCCTCCAGAATCTTGGACAGGGGTTCCTAAGCCTCAATAGGTCGTTTCACCCTCCCTTTCCAGGAGGCCAAATCATTGCTGAACATGCCCATGGCGTGATTGTTAATCTTTTTCATCTTTGGATCATCCCACGGTTGTTCTATGTTATCATCCCGGTCGCGGAACTTGAATCTCTTGTGGAACTTCGTCAGGAGCAACTGCGTCAAATGTTCTTTACTCCTTAAGTCATCGTCGTTGATGCTCGCACATTCCCGTAGGATGCATCCTACTTGGTTCCCATAGCACTTGCGAGGTTCTTCCGGCTCTAATGGCTCAAACTTGCCAGGTGCCATCTTTGTGATCACCAGTCGTCCAATCCCTAGTTTCTTAGCTTTTCGTATCCTCTGCTTCTTCTGCTTCTTCTTTTCGATAGTGGCATCGGTGCCGGTACCTTCCCGTCGGTACCTTCCCCGCCGGTCTCGGCGCCGCCATTGGTGCCGGCGCCTTTTTCATCGTCTTTCCCGGCGCGGGGCACTCCTTCCAGTTTTTCAACAGCTCATCAATTTCAGCGCCGCTCCGCTTACATGGAGGTCCTCGATGCTCAGCGTGACCATTGAATAGATCTCCACGGTTTCTCCACGGGTTTTCCTGTTCGAGCCATCCTTGATGCCCCATGTACACGATTTTCCCAGACCCGCCATCTTTCCTTGACGTTAATTAGCTGCTGAGACGTCGTATCATCCATGCACCGCGTGCATCCGCATATCCATGGCACACCTGGCCCGCGACATATCCGTAACCGAGATAGTCGTGCACCGTCGTGATCATCGCATCTCTCATGTAGAAATACTCGCCTTTGCTGTCGTCCCATGTCTTGGCAGGTGTTTTCCATAACGTGTCTAACTCCTCTTGAAGTAGCCCCAGATACAAATTAATATTATTTCCTGGTTGTTTCGGCCCTTGAATCAGCATGCTCATGTGAATGTACTTTGACTTCATGCACAACCAGGGGGGAGGTTGTACATCCATACAAACATAGGCCATGTGCTATGGTTGGTGTTCTGGTTGCCAAACGGATCCATGACATCAGTACACGCGCCGAGCATGATGTTCCTTGCATCACATTCGAAATACCGATAGAAGCTGTTCAACGCTCTCCACTGGCTTCCATCCTTGACTTGTCTCAGCTTCGGATCATCTCCATCGTCGGGCTTCTTCCTCTCCGCGTGCCAGTGCATTAGCTTTGCTTCCTTGGGATCTATGAAATACCGCTGGAGACGAGGAGTGATTGGTAAGTACCATACAACTTTCTGGGGACATTTCTTCCCGACCTTCTTGTATCGAGAAGCATTGCACACCAGACAACTTGTTTTTTCCACGTGCTCCTTATGATAAATTATGCAATCGTTGATGCATGCATGGTATCTAACATGCGGCAGATCAAGAGGGCAAACGATCTTCTTAGCCTCATCAACACTAGTAGGACATAGATTCCCCGCGGGAAGAACATCCTTTAGGTACTTGAGATGCTCATCGAGGCTAGTGTCGGTCCATTTGTTTTTAGCCTTCGTCTTCAGGAGTTGGAGCATGAGACTCAAGCGGGTCACCTCAGGATTGCAACCATCATACAATGGAGTGTTCGAGTCTACCACCAGTTGCTCCAGCTTAGCCTCCTCTCTAGAAGCAGCTCTCTCAGTACTCGTCTCCTTGCGAAGCAGTGCTTGAACATGAGGGTCCCGCACGATTGAACTTAGTACCCCTTCTCCGCCGCCATGTCCGGCCTCTTCCCCACCACCATTATCGATCATCTCTTCATCTTGCCCCGTGTCATCATTGCCTGCCCCGTCGGTGTCCTGAACATCGTCATCCTCATCTTCAATTATCCACCGAGTATAGACATCCATGAAACCAGTCATGAGAAGGTGCGCTTCGATACGACCATCATCATAGGGGTAGAGCCAAACTATTCCTTTGCATTTTCGACACAGACATAAAACCTCTGTCCGATTATTTTCTTTCATGTCCTTCACCACCGACCGCAACCACCTGTCCACCATCATTCCACTGACCATCATGAACGTCTGCACGGTAATAATAAACAAATTGATTATAAAAATGCGTGCATGCATCAAAGTCATACAAAAATTCGGCATGACCTTCCCTAAAAATAGGACATATAGATCTAGAGTTTGCCCGGAATTCGCCAAAACGGAAATAAATTGACATTTCGGCAAAACATAGGCAACTCAAAAGCACAATTTGGCGTCAACTCATGCCACAGACACAATTTCCATCATATAGCCCAATTATCATATCACACACACATACACATATTTCCATTTCGCAAAAGCATGAAATTTTAATCACCTCTATCTCGAGATCGAGCACACGGTGGAGATGATGATGTAGGGAGATCAAAAGTGCACAAAGCTCTTCTTGACAAAGATAGATCTAGTTAGGGGGCAAATAGGTCACTTAACTAAATATTACATCTACCTAGCTAGGTAATTTTGGAGTAGACGACTTCAAGAGGGGGAAGGAAAAGAGAAAGGAGAGGCATTAATGGAGGTGGTGTAGTTAGCTAGGAGTAATGAAGAGAGAGAAAGGTAGGTAGAAGAGGGAGACTAATGAGGGGAGAAGTATTGAGGAAGAAGAAGAGTGAGAGAGGGAGGATGTGGGAGGTAGGGGAAAGGGAGGAGAGGAGATGGGGGATGGGAGGACGGGTGGGAAAAGGCGGTGGGGTGCTGCGTCTTAGCAGTAGCACGGGAGGAAAAATGTGCTACTGATAAGAGCGTAGCAGCAGCGTGCTTCTCTCACACGCGCTACTGCTAAACGGGGCCAACCGTGTAGCCAATTTCAAAATTAGCAGCAGCAACGTGAGTAAAAAGCACGCTACTACTATTGAATTAGCAGTAGCGCGCATCGTGACACCGTGCTGCTGCTAAACTTAGGTTGGTGGTTACTGTCGGTTGATTTTTATGGCAGCGCGGTTTAGACCTCACGCGCTACTGCTAAATTTGCGTTAGTAGCGAGTTTTCCTTACCCGTGCTACTGCTAATTAGCAGTAGCGCTTCTTTTTGTGCCGTGCTGCTGCTAAGATTATGTGTATAAGGTTTTCCCTAGTAGTGATAACGCCATGATTGTTTTGGGCAGCGGCAAGGCCTGCGGCGCAGTAAAAGGACTCTTGGCATTTCAGCAGCTTATAAAAAGGGAAAACAACCACCACAATCTTTGCACACCATCTCCTTCCTCGCGCCATCGCTTTCCCAATCTCCAGATCTCCAGCGCTTCGATCCAGCTCCCCTCCTGGTCGCTCAGCTGATTCGGCCATGGCCGGATCCGGAGCAAATGGCAAGTGGGAAGCTTCCATCGTCACCAAAAACGACATCGAAGACCCGAAGTGAGCTCGCTATCTCTCATCCGATGTAATTCATCGGGCCCCTAAAGAGGGCCAAGTCATGCCCACGCCCGACCAGGTGAGTGGGTGGTGTTCGTCCCTCATTTTCATCCAGGGACTTGGCTTGTCGCTACACCCCTCCATCAGGGGGTTGATGTTCTACTATGGGCTAGATTTCCATGATCTAGCCTCGAACTCCTTCCTGCACATCTTGGCCTTCATGGTCGTTTGCGAGGCCTTTCTGTGGGTCCATCCGCACATTGACTTGTGGCTGAAGATCTTCAATGTTACGCCGAAGATAGTCGACGGTCAACAGGCGGACTGCGGGGGAGAGATGATTAGTAAGCTCGCTCGAGTCGAATGGCCGGAGAGCACATTCATAGACTCCATCAAGGTCTGGCAGAAGGAGTGATTCTATATCACCGAACCACGTGGTGCGGCCTGGGCGGCGGCTCCTGAGTTCAGACCCAAACCTCCCGCGAGGCTGACCTCCTGGAACAAGAAAGGCCTCGATTGGGGGTTGCCCATGGAGGAAAAGCAGCTACATACGCACATCTCCAACTTGATAAAGGCGGGAGCTAAGCTGACCAATGTGGTCCAGGTGATGCTCTGCCGCTGCCTCCTCCCTTGCCAAGAGCAGGCCGCCCCAATGGGGGCTTACAAGCCCAAAGATCCGCCCACCATGCTCCGTTTCTACGACACCACCCATGATAAGCTGTGGAAGGTGCTGTTCAAGCCTCAAAAGGAGTGGCCGGACAAGGAGGATATTGGCCTCATCGCCGAGCACCCCCCTAAGAGGGTAACAAAGCTATTTTATTTTATGTTAGGATTTTTGTCTTTTGGTAAGGGACATGACTCCTTTTCCCCATTACTCGCAGGGCTGGCTTGAAAGAGCCGTGAAGATCAGTTGTCCGGCCCCGCTGCCTGAAGGCCCCAGGTCGACCTGCTGAAAGAAATGCTGACCGTGGTGTCGTACGAGGCACCAGAGAAAAAGGAAAAGAAGAAGAACGAGGCGAGGGAGGCCAGACAAGACCTCCGCCCGAGGGTACATCCGGATGCCAGGTCCGAGGAGACCCAAGCCCCATCCACTCTGATACATCTCCATCGCATCTACTTTTCCTAATGCTTTTCCTCTTGTTTTGGACTCTAATTTGCATGATTTGAATGAAACTAACCTGGACTGACGCTGTTTTCAGCAGAACTACCATGGTGTTGTTTTTGTGCAGAAATTAAAGTTCTCGGAATGGAACGAAACTTTGCAAGGATTTTTTATTTAATAAAAGAGAATTTCTGGATCCAAGAACCACCCGAGGGGGGGGGCACTTGGGTGGGCACAACCCACCAGGGCGCGCCACCCCCTCCAGGCACGCCCAGGTGGGTTGTCCCCACCTGGTGGCCCCGCAGACCCTGAAACCGATGCTATAAAATCACATATTTCCAAATATCAGGGAGAAAGAATTATCGCGTTTCACGAGACGGAGCCGCCGCCGTCTCCTGTTCTTCATCGGGAGGCCAGATCTGGAGTCCTTCGGGGCTCCGGAGAGGGGGGTCTCCGATCTTCGTCATCACCAACCCTTCTCTGTCGCCAATTCCATGATGCTCCACACCGGGAGTGAGTAATTCCTTTGTAGGCTTGCTGGTCGGTGAGGAATTGGATGAGATTCATCATGTAATTGAGTTAGTTTTGTTAGGGCCTGATCCCTGGTATCTATTATGTTCTGAGATTGATGTTCCTATGATTTTGCCATGCTTAATGCTTGTTACTTTGGGCCCGGGTGCCATGATTTCAGATCTGAACCGTTTATGTTATCACCATTATCCATGTTCTACATCCGATCTTGCAAGTTATAGTCACCTACTACGTGTTATGATCTGGAAACCCCGGAGTGATAATAGTCGGGACCACTCCCAATGATGACCGTAGTTTGAGGAGTTCATGTATTCAATGTCTGTTATAGATTTGTTCTGGTTCTCTATTAAAAGGAGGCCTTAATATCCCTTAGTTTCCAATAGGACCCCGCTACCACGGGAGGGTAGGACAAAAGATGTCATGCAAGTTCTTTCCATAAGCATGTATGACTATTTACGAAATACATGCGTACATTATATTTATGAACTGGATCTAGTGCCTTATCGCCCTAGGTTATAACTGTCTCCTGATGAATATCATCCAATGAATCACCGATCCAATGCCTACGAATTTACTTTATATTGTTCTTGTTAAGTAACTACCGTTTCTACTGCTATCATTACTACTACAAAATCACTGCTATCACTGTTACTGTTACTGTTGCTGCTACCACTATTATCAAAACTATCATATTACTATGCTACTGATCACTTTGCCGCAGAAAATTAGTCTCAAGGTGTGGTTGAATTGACAACTCAGCTGCTAATACTTTTAAATATTCTTTGGCTCCTCTTGTGTCGAATCTATAAATTTGGGCTGAATACTCTACCCTCGAAAATTGCTGCGATCCCATATACTTTTGGGTTATCAAGACCTTTTTCGGGCGCCGTTGCCGGGGAGCATACTATATTTGTTGAGTCACTTGGGATTATTATCATATTATCACTATGAAGAATCTGAAGGATGCTAAGACTAAGATTTTTCCCTCTAAGACGAGGGGAGGTAAGCAACTGCCATCCAACTCCGCTTTAGATTCACCTTCTGTTATAAGTAAACTTGCAACACCACCACATGCTATTAATTCTGATATGTCGCAAGTTGTTGATGATGCTAGTTCTGCTATGAATGCTACCCATGATGATGCTAGTACCTTGATTGATGATGATGTTCCACTAGGTGAATTTCTTGATGAACAATTGCTAGAGTAAGATAGCATGATATTGTTGAAACTGTTGATGAGCTTGAAACTTAAAATCTTGAAACACCTACTAGGACTAGCCCTCCTAGATATGAATTGCCAAAGGTACCAGAAGGTTATGCTATGAGTGAGGAGGCAACTAGAGATATTCTTGTTTGTAAGGATAGAGATGATTTAGAGAAATTATTATGCAAGTATAAAGAAAGATCTTTGAATGCTAAAATGAAATGTGATCCTAAGTTTGCTACTTCACCTATCTTTATTGATGATAAGGATTATGAATTCTCTATTGACCCAAAGTTAGTTACTTTGGTCGAATCTGATCCTTTCCATGGTTATGAAACTGAAACTGTTGTGGCACATCTTACTAAGTTGAACGACATAGCCACCCTTTTTGCTGATGATGAGAAGATTCACTATTACTATATCCTCAAATTATTTCCGTTCTCATTAAAGGGTGATGCTAAAGCTTGGTACAATACTCTTGCTCCTGGTTGTGTACTAGTCCCCAGGATATGATTTATTACTTCTACGAAAAATATTTCCCTACTCATAAGAAACAAGCTACCTTGCAGGAAATATTTAACTTTGTGCAAATTGAAGAAGAGAGTCTCCCACAAGCTTGGGGGAGGCTTCTCTGATACTTCTCCAATGTATCTATAATTTATGAAGCATTCATGATATTATATTATCTATTTTGGATGTTTACGGGCTTTATTATACACTTTTATATTATTTTTGGGACTAACCTATTAACCGGAGGCCCAACCCATATTGCTATTTTCTTGCCTATTTTAGTGTTTCAAAGAAAAGGGATATCAAATGGAGTCCAAACGGAATGAAACCTTTGGGAGCGTGATTTTTGGAACAAACGTGATCCAGGAGACGTGGAGCTGAAGTCAGGGAAGCTTCGAGGAGGCCACGAGGCAGGGGGCATGCCCTCCACCCTCGTGGGCCCCTCGTGGCTCCCTCGACCGACTTCTTTCGCCTATATAAATCCATATACCCTAAAACCTTCGAAGACAATAATAGATCGGGAGTTTCGCCGTCGCAAGCCTCTATAGCCACCAAAAACCTCTCGGGAGCCCATTCCCGCACCCTGCCGGAGGGGTGATCCCTCACCAGTGGCCATCCTGGCGCTGTCCATGACGAGGAGGGAGTAGTTCACCCTCGATGCTGAGGGTATGTACCAGTAGCTATGTGTTTGATCTCTCTCTTTCTCTCTTGTGTTCTTGAGGTGGCACGATCTTGATGTATCGCGAGCTTTCCTATTATAGTTGGATCTTATGATGTTTCTTCCCCCTCTACTCTCTTGTGATGGATTGAGTTTTCCCTTTGAAGTTATCTTGTCGGATTGAGTCTTTAAGGATTTGAGAACACTTGATGTATGTCTTGCCGTGCTTATCTGTGGTGACAATGGGATATCACGTGATCCACTTGATGTATGTTTTGATGATCAACTTGCGGGTTCCGCCCATGAACCTATGCATAGGGTTGGCACACGTTTTCGTCTTGACTCTCCAGTAGAAACTTTGGGGCACTCTTTGAAGTACTTTGTGTTGGTTGAATAGATGAATCTGAGATTGTGTGATGCATATCGTATAATCATGCCCACGGATACTTGAGGTGACATTGGAGTATCTAGGTGACATTAGGGTTTTGGTTGATTTGTATCTTAAGGTGTTATTCTATTACGAACTCTATGATAGATTGAACGGAAAGAATAGCTTCATGTTATTTTACTATGGACTCTTGAATAGATCGAGCAGAAAGGATAACTTTGAGGTGGTTTCGTACCCTACCATAATCTCTTCGTTTTTTCTCCGCTATTAGTGACTTTGGAGTGACTCTTTGTTGCATGTTGAGGGATAGTTATATGATCCATGTATGTTATTATTGTTGAGGCAACTTGCACTAGTGAAAGTATGAACCTTAGGCCTTGTTTCATACCATTGCAATACAGTTTACGCTCACTTTTATCATTAGTTACCTTGCTGTTTTTATATTTTCAGATTACAAAAACCTATATCTACCATCCATATTGCACTTGTATCGCGATCTCTTCGCCGAACTAGTGCACCAATACAATTTTCCATTGTATTGGGTGTGTTGGGGACACAAAAGACTCTTTGTTATTTGGTTGCAGGGTTGTTTGAGAGAGACCATCTTCATCCTACGCCTCCCATGGATTGATAAACCTTAGGTCATCCACTTGAGGGAAATTTGCTACTGTCCTACAAACCTCTACACCCGGAGGCCCAACAATGTCTACAATAAGAAGGGTGTGTAGTAGACATCATTCTCCAATTCCTTAATGCCTAGGGCATGGCTAAAGGCCTAGGCACCCAGGGGCAGCGGGGTGCGGGTGCCCGGAGTGTCCAGGGCCACTTCTCTTTGGCACCTTCCGTGGTTTTCTTCCTCCTTCTTCTCCTTAGGTGCTTGGGTCTCTGTCTTGGCCTCATCACGGTCATCTTCTTCATAACTAAAGACACATATCATTTCCATTTGAGGTAGGACCCAATTCTCGTGTGAATTTGAATGGAGGTCGAATAGTAAAGAATCAACCTCATTCTCGATGGCGCGTGCATGTGCTCTTGTCATTGGTCCTCACGGTGCTTGTGGAGGTGGTGATGGAGTGTCATTGTGGATGGACTCGGGATGCTCCGCATCAAAAGATATCATCACCAATAAGAGAAAAATATGGGAAGCTGAAATTTCCAGTATGTTGCTAATTATACCTTTAAAGATGGAGTATCTAAAAAACTTGGAGATCCGGGAATACCAACTATACCTTGCTCTATTAAAAGGAACTATGTTTAAACTGCTTTATGTGATTTGGGAGCTTGTGTTAGTGTTATGCCTTTCTCTTTAAATAAAAGACTTGATTTGAATAAACTCACACCTACTGAAATATCTTTGCAAATGGCTGACAAATCAATCACCATACCTATCAATATTTGTGAGGATGTGCCCCTTGTTATTGCTAATGTTACTATTTTGACTAACTTTGTTATACTTGAGATGCCCGAGGACGACAACATGTCGATTATCCTTGGTAGACCCTTCTTGAATACTCCAGGGGCTGTTATTGATTGCAATAAAAGCAAGGTCACTTTCCATATCGATGGTAATGAGCATACAGTGCACTTTCCGAAGAAACAATTCCAAGTGAATGGTATTAATGTTACTGAAAAAATCTCCAACAATCACTATTGGAAGTTTTCAGCTACCTCTACCTACTGTTAAAAAGAAATATGAAATGCTTATTGTTTGGGACATTCATATCCTCGTTGAGGTAACTTATGGATTCACAAAAGTTCTTCGGTTTGATGCTAATCGAGAGTGGTTGTTAATAAGACTTGATCAACCTTATTAATGGATCATTTTTGAGAGGTATGAAGTTGATGAATTTTGTGAACATTACCTTCTGTCCCTACCTTTTGTTTTCTGTTTTTATTAGTTAGATAAAATAAAATGCCATGCGTTGTCTGTTTCTTGAGTTTCCCGTGCAATAAAAAAATTGACCCAAAAATAAAAGTTCTCAAAATGCTTTGAAAATTTAATACGATTTTTTTCCTGAATATTTAAGAATTTTTGGTGCAAATAATACCAGAGGGAGGTGCACCAGGTGGGCACAACCCACCTAGGTGCGCCAGGACCCCCAGGCGCGCCCTGGTGGGTTGTGGTCCCCACGTGGCCCCCTCACTTACTTCTTCCCACATCACCACATTCCTCTAGAAAAAAAGTCACCATTGCTCTCTCTCTCTCTCTCTCTCTCTCTTGTTCTTGCTCCCGAAACCGCGGATTTGGATCTCTTTGCTCGAAGCTCCGTTTCCGAAACTGTTTCGGGGAATTGTTCCTTGGCATGTGACTCCTCCGTGTGTCCAATTAGTTTTTGCTTTAGTGGTTTATATTTTGAATAATTAGCTACACTTAATTGTGCTGTAGATGAGCTTGCATGTTGAATTCTTAGAGTTCTAAGTATTTTGATTGCTTGCTATGGCCACTATACATCCCTATGAGTAGTTGCTATCATTTTTGTAAAGTTTTGTTAACAATTTTTTGTGACCCAAAATTTTCAGAAAATTGTACGCGAACATTATGAACTTCTTTGGAAGGAGTTGTTCGAGGAGGAGATCCTCAGAGGCATCCTCTAGTAGCAGCTCCGTTCATCGGTCTTATGTTGAACCGAGTGAAAAGTCCATTCGAGATGCCGCCACTAAAACATGCTTATGGCCATGCAACAATTATATGATGAGTGTGGGCATTAAGGAGGAATTTGAGTAATATGTTCACAATGCCGACCTCGGTCCCTACATTTCACATAAGTGCGACCAACACCTCACTCTCACTAAATCATTTGTTAAAGGGTTTAAATTCCCTTCCCGTGAGTCTAGGGTGTCATTTAAATTGTATGAAAAATCAATTTACCATATCTCTAGAAAGGTTTGCTCACCACTGCAAAACCCATTCTGGGGTTCGCTCGATGAACCGCCGAGGTCTGAGTTTGAAATATTCTTGACTAGTCTTTGGTATGGTGAGACTAGGGGAGTGAAGCAAGACAGAATAAAGAGCATTTATTTTCCTGCAACCAATACTTTGCTTTATTTAATGGAAAATGTATTGTAGGCAAACAAGATTGTAGTACACTTTGTGCTCTAGATTTGAGTCTTATACGCATCGCTCTCAACGGTGATAGAAGTTATAATCTTGGAGCTATTGTCGCACGTAGGTTGCAACACAACGGTGGTAGTGGATATTTTTATGGTGGAATTTGTGCCACACGCTTAGAAAGATAATTGGGTGTTTCACCTTTGCCCTATGATCCTATTTTACCCACGCAGTAGCTAGACTCTGATGCTATGAAACGTCATAAGATCCTTAAATGGGATCCCCATAATTTCACTTATAAATTGATGTTTAACAAGGACTCCGTGGTGGAAACATATTTTCCTGCACCTGCTCTCTTTAATGTTTACAACAGGGGAGGATATTATGTTCTTGAGAGCGAGGCCCGAGCGCATAACACAGCGGTTGTGGTTGCATAGCGGGCTGAGGCATCCGCACTGAGAGCCTCCATGAGCTACCACTCTGACCATTATGCAGGCTACTGACTGATTACCAAGTTAGGCCAAAAGCCTAAGCTTGGGGGAGTACGTATTTCCACCAATATTACATTGATGTTCAGACATTTCATTCCAGTTGTCGGCGTTCACACTTTTTCATTGTATTATCCATGTTAAATTTATTTTCCCCGCTTTCTTCTTGTGTGTTTGAAAAACTTTGAGGAAACCCAAAAACATATTTCTTGCTTCTTTTTTATTTTTCTTACTAGTTTAAAATTGTTGTAGCACTAAAAATAAAAACCCAAAAAGATTTCCTTGTTCTTCTTTTACTTGTTGGGAGCTTTCCCGTGTAAATAGTTTTCACATTTTTGCTTTTCCCTTTTTATTTGCTTGTTTACGAAAACCCAAAAACTCCATAAATATTTCTGTGTGTTTCTCTGATTTTTTCCCTTTTTATTGAGTCATACCGAGGAGAAAACCACGATGAAAATGTTGAGTGCCTCTCATTTGCATTATTGTTGATCTAACAAAGAGTCCATATTACCTTGTCTTCTCCTTTTGAATAAAATGTTTGCAGATTCCAGCTTAGTCCACGACACTCTTGCACTATTATTATTTTCAAATCGTTTGGTCGTGCAAGTGAATGACAATAATGACGATATTCGATGAACTGGCCGTGGCAGAGAGAAACGAGTATGAACTCGACTTGTTCTATTTTTGTAAATATGTTTAACATAGTATCCATGATTCAGCCTATTATGATCAAACATGTTTGCAATGAAAATTAGAGATTATATTTTCTTATGCCATGCATAAGTAGCTAGGAGTGGATAATGATTTATCTTGGATGTCAACATTGCGTTAAAATGAATGCGATGTAGTATGATGATATGGTATCCTCCTCTGAATGTTCGAGTGGCTTGACTTGGCACATGTTCATGCATGTAGTTGAATCAAAACCAACATATCCATTATGATATTTATGTTCATGGTGTTCATATCCTACTCATGCTAGTATGCAATGTTACTTATGCATAATGCATGTTCATGACTGTTGTTGCTCTCTAGCTGGCCGCTTCTCAACTTATTTGCTAGCTTTCGCCTGTACTAAGTGGGAATTCTGCTTGTACATCAAAAACCTGTAACCAAGTTATTCCAGATGAGTCCACCATACCTACCTATATGCGGTATTACCCTGCCGTCCTAAGTAAATTTGCATGTGCCACCTCTAAAAACTTCAAACAAATATCCATTTTGTGTGCCTGGATTGTTCATAGAGCGACAGGAGGTAGTTGGTATCTTCCATGCTAAGCGGGTTATTCTCAGGATGGGAGTTTATTTACTCACCATTGCACGAGAAAAGGGGCTGTAATAGGGATTCCCAGTCCCAAATTGCAAAAAGAACTTATCAATAATCAAACAAAAACTCCTATGGAGCAATAACCTTTACTTTATCGCTTGGGAACCGCTACTAATGTGTTTAGCATGGAAGATATTGATAACTGATGGTTGTGAAGTAAACAAGAAGGGTGCATGTCTCAAAATTTCATTTACCTCTGTTTTAAAAACTTGAGCTCTGGCACCTCTACAAATCACTGCTTCCCTCTGCGAAGGAACTATCTATTTACTTTTATGTTGTGTCATCACCTTCTCAAAGAAGCGCCAGAACCTAAGAGCACTACTATCATGCTGTTGCATTGTGTATAGTTAATGTTGGGTGCATCATGACTGGATCTTTTCTACCATGAATTACAATGTTTAGTCGCTGCTTGAACTTTGGGGGTGCTCTGCATTTATGTTTTGCGGTCTCAGAAAGGACTAGCGAGATACCACTATTGTAATATTGTATCATAGTTGTTTTGACAATGAATTGCTGTTTGAGATATCTTATTATTGCTCACCAACTGATTATGTCATTGATATGAGTTAATATAATTTTTAAGAGTTATTGTCGACATGGTTAGTTATAATGTTTGCTAAAAACCTGGGTGCTCTTTAAGCTTATATATGAAACCAGAGCAAAACTAACCCGGACTGACCTCTTGTTTTGGACTCTAATTTGCATGATTTGAATGAAACTAACTCGGTCTGACATTGTTTTCAGCAGAACTACCATGGTGTTGTTTTTGTGGAGAAATAAAAGTTCTCACAATGGAATGAAACTTTGCGAGGATTTTTTATTCAATAAAAAAGAATTTCTGGAGCCAAGAACCACCAGAAGGGGGCACCTGGGTGGGGACAACCCACCAGGGCGCGCCACCCCCTCCAGGCGCGCCCATGTGGGTTGTCCCCACCTGGTGGCCCTGCAGACCCTGAAACCGACGCTATAAAATCACATATTTCTAGGAAAAAATCAGGGAGAAAGAATTATCGTGTTTCACGAGACAGAGCCGTCGCCGTCTACTGTTCTTCATCAGGAGGCCAGATCTGGAGTCCGTTCGGGGCTCCGGAGAGGGGGATCTTTGATCTTCGTCATCACCAACCCTTCTCCAACGCCAATTCCATGATGCTCCCCACCGAAAGTGAGTAATTCCTTCGTAGGCTCGCTGGTCGGTGAGGAGTTGGATGAGATTCATCATGTAATCGAGTTAGTTTTGTGAGGGCCTGATCCATAGTATCCATTTTGTTCTTAGATTGATGTTGCTAGGACTTTGCCATGCTTCACTACAAAAAAAGACACATCCGTGACATTTTGGGCTGAACAATTTTTTTCTGTCATACTTATGAAACTTCTATGCCGATAATTATGACAAAACCCTGTATCATTATACATATAGTGGGCTCCTCATTCTATGACAAAAAATCATGACAGAAAATGGGATTTTTGTCCTGGGCGGGCCGGAGACGCACCTGCATTACATTCTTTGGGCCGTCCATGATGGAAAAAATCATGGTAGAAGCAAGGGCGCGGAAAATTTCGCGGACTTCCCGGTTACAAGGTTGTCGGGGCCGAGCGATGCACGTAGGTTTGCACGTTTCTCTCGTACACGTACGCACGTGTGTGCGAGGCATTGCGCTCTAACTGAACCCGAGCGAGACGTTGGCTCTAACTGAACCCGGGCGATTGCACTAGCTATGTTACTGAACCCCGATCGATCACTTGCTGTTAACTAAACCCGAGTGATTCCTTTGCTACTGCTGCTAACTGAAGTCGATCGAACCTACGGCCTCTTAATGAATAGTGAACGCGGAGGTTGGTTAAACGAGTCGAGACATACGTGCTTGGGGTTGGACGAACAGTTCTCGGTGGGGGTTGGATGAACAAGATCCCGTGGTAGTAGAGGTTGTTGCTGATGGATGAACATGACCCCAATCAAGGAGGTGGGGGGTGGATAGACAGTAGCCGATGGAGGGAGCCTATGGAGGGCAGGTTGAACAGGACCCCGTGGAGGGTCTGGTTGAACAGGACCCCATGGAGGGCTGGTTGAACAGTAGCCGGTGGAGATTGGATGAACAGGACCCCGTGGGGGGCTGGATGAACAGTTGCCAGTGGAGGCTGGAGGAAGTCGACGGTGGATGAACAGTAGTAGGTGGAGGCTACAGGAAGTCGACGATGGATGAACAGTAGCCCCGTGGAGTCCCGTTTTGTGGTACGCCAAACCCCTCCCGATGAACAGGACCCCCGTTTCGACCATAGGAGGTCAAAGGGAAGTCCATTTCCTCTGCTTTGCAGTATGCCACACCCCTCCCGATCAACAGGACCCCGTTTCGACCATAGGAGGTCGAAGAGAAGTCCGTTACATCCGTTTTGCGGTACGCCACACCCCTCCCGGTGAACAGGGTCCCGTTTCAACCATAGGGGATCAAACAGAAGGCCGATTTCCTTGTTCTGCGGTACACCATGCCTCGTTTCGGCTGTTCCGTCCAAGCCGGTTGGCTCCCGATGAACACACGACACATTCTGACCCAGTCTGTTGCCTCCCGATGAACAGGACGCGTTCTGACCGAGTCAGTTGGCTCCTGGCGAACACGACGTTGTTTCCTCCGTTTCGACCCAGCCAGTTAGCTGAAGATGAACAGGACAATGTCGCTGCCATCCGTTGCCTCTCCATGTACACGAGCACTGGCCGTCCGTATGTGCGAGTACGCGTTTCGAGACCCCGCTCATATGTACGTACGTGGCCATATTTTTTGGCGTGTGGCTGTATGTACGTGTACACGGTTTAGACGGGACAGCCTGAACTGCTATGTGGGCTCTACTATGACATGCGTTGCTACTTACTCGACCACGGTTCATCATTGCAGAGCGACCGATCAACCAGTATGTGCGTACACGTTCGCGACAAGACAAACAACGCTACGTACGCTTCGACCGGGTGGGTCCCAGCTATCAGGGAGGATAAGGACACACTTCCTTGCGTGCGAAGATATAGCTGCTGGGTCCCAGCTGTCAGGGGGGAATCATTTTTTTGCCCATAATATGGACACACTTCCTTGCGTGCGAAGATGTAGCTGGTGGGTCCCAGCTGTCAGGGGGAGAAAACATTATTTTTCAGGGTAAAAAGAATGCAGTTGCATGCATGCTACCATGGGAGTGGTGCGTCCCCACTGTCAGCCTCTCACGTACAATCATCTTTTGATGACTCTCGTTTGTTGACTACGTTGACCACAATATGCCGAGCACACCAAGGCCGATGGACAACGGCGAGGCCCTAGACTGGAACGACCTGGAGATGGGGAAGACGCGGCAGTGGAGTCACAGATGGAGAGGAGTGGGAAATGTGACTGGTTCGGGTGCGCGGCAGCACTGCCGTCCACGCGAGACAGGAGCAAGAATAGAGGTTGAAGAAGCAGCATGACTGTTGGATTAAAATCCAACGGTCCAACTGCTAGAATCATTTGTTGATTAAGTTGACAAAGCCCTGTGTGCACGTCAGCTTAGTAGGACCACAAGTCAGCCACCAAATCTGTCGGGTCCCAGCTCTCATTGGGAGGAATAGTTTTTTTCACATAACAAGGAGGAACTTCCTTCCATGCGAAGATAAAACTGATGGGCCCAGCTGTCAGGGCGAGGAAACATTTTTTTAGCTTAATAAGGAGGAACTTTCGTTTAGTGCGACCATGGACCTCGTTGGTCCCAGCTATCAAGCTGTCCACGTACAGTCCTCTTCCGATGACTCTCGTTTGTTGACCACACCGGGCCGAGAGCAGCGAGGCAGTGGACGACGACAAGTTCCCGGACGGGAATGACCCGGAGATGGGAAGACGTGGCAGTGGATTCACAGATTGAGAGGAGTACAATGGTTATAACTCGTTCGGGTGCGGCATGAGGCTGTGGTCGGTGGAGAATAACAGGAGGTGTGGATGGGTGGAGGGATAGCCTGGCCGGCGGTGGGGTAGCGCTTCATAGCGATGCATGCTAAGAAGAGCCGCTAGCCGCCGGAGGCCGAAACAGGCGGTCCGGGCGACACTAGAGGAAGAAGACGAGAGATTGAAGGTGCATGCCAGCCATTGGATATAATTCCAATGGTTGTGGATGTCAGAATCATTTGTTGACTAAGTTGACAACGCCTTGCGTAGGCTAGGACCTATTGGCCCACATGCTAGCCTGGAAAAATGGGGCATATATTTAACCCATGTTTTCTAGAATTTACAGTCCATTTGCTGGGCTGGGTGAACAAATAATTTCGTGTCAATGCGGCCCATTTAATATTTTCTAAGAAATCCCAGCCCATTTGCACTTTCTTGAAATACACAAATTAGCTGGACTTGTTCTATATATAATGTTAGGTTAGAAGGAGCAATTAATATCAAAAAATAAACTGGAGCGACACATTATATATATATAAAATTAATAGATTAGCGAGTTATTGCTCAAAAGAAAAATGAGCGCGTTATTATTACACTGGTCCTTAGAATCTTCACTAGCTTTTGTACGCAATCACTAGGATTTTCGTTGCCTGTGAGTAAAAACAACCAGGATTTTCCTTGCCAACTTCTGTTAAACATTTACTTTTATAAGTTAATAAGACGTGGGATGTTTTTATAATGTATATATAAGTCTCTATTAAATATACAATAGTAATAATATAAATATATATGACGTGGTTAGAAGGGAAAACATAAATTGGACACGACATTATTATTCTTATATATAGATAAATAGAATGGAGATCTGCGTTTTATTAAAAGAATACATTGGGATGCCGATCTTGAAGAAAAAGTAAAACCTACGCTGGGAGGCCCAGAGGCCGGTATGTACATGATGGACCTCAAAAAATAAGTTGAAACCACTGTCTCGGTATGTCGTGGGCTACGCATGTTAAAAAATAATACCTAGGCCAAGCTGATACTTGTTCGCCCTCTGAAAAAAATGATACCAACTAGATCCCCGATACCCCTTTCCCACAACAACAACAAAAAAGATCCCCGATACCCTTGGAAAAAAAGCTCCCCGATGACATCGCTGGAAATTTATTTCGTTTATTGACTATAGGTTGACAAACCAGTGGGCCCCAACGTTAGTATACAATTAGGAGGAAGCTTTTTTCCAATGAGGCACTTGCTTGCGTATGGCTTGGACCTGGTGGGTCCCCACTGTCAGTCTCTCGGTGTACAGTCCTCTCCCGATTCCTCTCATTTGTTGAGCATGTTGACAATGGCATACGGCGGCGCCACGGCGAGCGCACACGGACCGGAAAGAACCGCAGCCGGGGAAGACACCTTCATTCTGCAGTCGGCGGCTGCAGCCCTCTCACCCAAAAGCTGTACTGCCCGCCTTCGATTCCAACTGGTGTAGTTGAAAAATATCTAACACTTGCCAAAAATTCGTCCCTAGTTTACCCAGTTTTTCGCACACTCAACATTGTCTTGCCATTTTGAAAATAGCATATCTTTTTGACTTTGCATCATATGAAGATGTGCTATAAGGAATATTGATCAGCATGATGTTAATTTGTTGTTAGTTCCCATTTTTACCATGAACAAAATTTTGAACATTCTGTTATCCATGTTTGAAAAGTGCCTGTTGATTTAAATGCTCTGCCTCTGAAACATGCAGTTTCTTATCTGAAAATCACTTGGACAAGCAGCCATCAGCGGTGTTATCCCCCGGCAGCGCGAGGGGGAAAGAAACTTCCGTCTCGTGCTGCCGGTTGGGGAATGGAGCAAACTGGATTAAAGAGGGGGCCGGCGGCGCGACTTAAGAAGCACATCAGACGCGATTATATTTCTCAGTGGATGGCTCTTGATGGCATTTTTTACTTGCCTCTGCACCATACAACATGTATTTTTAGCCTCCCAGTCCGTGGTGGACCAGCAGCCCATTTGCTGGGCGGGCCAGCCTACAGAAAGCAGCACTCGATTTTTCATCAAGCCCCCAAAACAACACAGTACTATGTTAGTTTTGAGGCCGAAAACATTACGGCAGGGGTTGAGCGGGGGAGGGGGGAAGACAGAGCAAAAAGATAAAAAGAGCTGATGTGCCGTTGCTACCCTAACAAGTAGGTGCAATTCTTCTAGGGAAGGTGTGCAGTTGACACCCATGTAACAAATCCCATAGTAGACATACTAACAAGTTCACACACAAGTACAACAGAAAAGGTAAACATTCGTATCAAACCCAGGTTCACAGGACACATTCATATTCATAGCCAGCATTCACAATCAACAACTCAAAAGATTCATATATACACAAGTTCAGCATGTCAATGCATCCAAATGATTGATAGATCACAAACAATATTCATAGATAATTCACAAAAAGATTTAGATATATGCATGTTCAGTATGTTTATGCATCCAAATGATTGATATCACAGTGAATATCATCCATGGACAAACTTTAATTACCTAGGGTACAGACTGCTAAATGGTGTTTAGTCCGAGGTACTTCTTGCTAAAATTAATGGTTGTACGAGTAAACTTTCGAGTACATAAGAGGAAACACAGACAATCTGAACTTTGCTTGTAGGTTTATCCTCGAGATAGTGTCCCCGATGCCGAGGGGCGAGGGAGGTTTGAGCAACTTGGTCACTACTTTCATCCAACTTGTTTACTGGCTCATCTTGGTCCAGTTGCTCGCCAAAATTCTACATTGCAGACAAGAAAGGAGGTGGTCGATAAAATTAACCACCCAATTTTTGTGTGCAGTTCAACTGAAATGGAGCATCCCTGGCGTGTAGACTGATTAAGTGCCAGATGGATATACGCGTCAACCAACTTGTCTAGAATCTTTAGACTCCATGCCACACAGTTCGCTACCATATGTGCCAATAACCACACGGAAGTTGGGACCACATGCTGGACTGCGTTTTTCTGGGCTATGAGCCAAGCAATATTTTTGGCGTTCACTCCTAATACTTGGAGTTTGACAACTAGTTGATGCCGGTTGATACTCGAATGAATATACACACTTCTTCTTATCAACATCGATGCTTGTCTGAGTGAACTTTGGAGTACATAGCAGCAGCATAAGTATCTATCCATCAGATCTTTTTGTGGAGTTCTACTGAAATCGCCCAATGTAATGATTTGCCTGCGAGTTCAGGCTCCAAGTTACTCCTTTATGAAATAGGCAAACATTAGCACAAGAACAAATTACCAATACATATGACAAGCACAATAATCAGGATAAAGACCGATACCAACCTATGTGAGGTAGCATATCAATTACTATTTCCTTTGACTGGAAGCCGAGATAAGCGACTGACAGGAAAGGAAGGAAGCAAGCAAGCCGAGACAAAGCGACCTATAGGAAGGGAAGGAAGCGGTCGAGGCAATGAAGCACCCATAGTTTTTGGGCAGTTCCACAAAAATCGAGCATCCCTGTTGGCACATATATTGAGAGAGTGAGACTAATGTAATAGTGGGACTAGTTGATGAAACATACACTAACAAATAGAAGCACCCTCATTATCTTAATGGGTAAAGTTAGCTACATAGTAGTCTTGCTTAAAGAGAGGTATTAATTTATTTAATCAGTGCCAATTAGCTCAACACTCAAAGCATTGCCATGTATCATAGGTTCCAAAACTTTAACGTGTAAAGATAAAGGAGTTTCTCATGACAGTAGCAACACAGTAGCATGATACATATATAGGTACAACAAACTAATATGACTGAAGGCCTTAGGCCGGTACCAACCTAAGCACAAAAGCTTATTCAAGTAGTCCCAGAAGAGATAATTAAGCACTCACTGGAATCACTCAATAGTATATATTTTTGTGCACTTCAAATGTATGGTTGAAATAACTCTTGTTTACCAGTGGTGAGATTATATCGAAAGATTATCAAGAACTTCCAACAGAGTTAAAGCACTGGATGGGATACAGTTCATTGTGTTCTCTTGTGCAGTTCCACTAAAATGTACGATTGGCACAACATGATCCCTGTTTGCACAAGTAGAAACAAGGTGAAACCTTCATTAGCTTAGTGAAAAGGATAGAAAGACAATAGCATTATTACGTCATGACACTACCAAGATTCCCTCCCTACTCCACCACATGCTTCACCTCCACGGACACAGATATACAGGTACATGATTCAACATAGGGTGCTACTAAAGATTTGTTTAACTCCGATAGGAAAATTAGGCAGCAATAAATTAGTGCTACTTAAGTACTCCTGATTAATTAAGTGACGTCGCAGGAGAGACAACATAAGTGTAAGGATCCCTGGAGGATCGTCTCACATGTAAGGGAGACGTTGCCGGAGCCCTTGAATGGCCTCAACTGAGGCCTCGGCTTCAGCAAGATCACCTTGGCACTGTTGATCATGTAGAGCTGGGTCACACATACATCCAGAATCAGGTTAATTAGTATGATGTGTCGTTAAGCCAAGTACTACTCTACTGCATTTCTCTATCTATCTCTACTCTACTATCTATTACTCTTATACTCTTACAAAAAACGGAGTTGGTGATCTTGCTGTTAAGTGCATCTCGATGTTACGTGCAACAAACGGGCATCTTGCTAGTCTTCCAAGTAAATTAAGACTAGTAGCAACACAACAATACAAAACCACTAGCAAGATGTCAGGATAACATAGGACGGTACCATCGAGTGATCTTCTTCATTTCCTCCTTCTTATTCTTCTTCTTACTCTTCATGCTGTGTTTCTCTTTCTCCTCGCCATTTGTTGAAACCAAGTACATGATTTTCCTTCTATTTCAGAATTGGTTTTGTCAGTGAGGGAATACAAGTGTACTAGTGAACAATAGCATTATTTTCTCATGGCAGTCCAAAATAGAGATGAACACATGCATTAAATAACATTCTTACCTAATGGAAGATTATGGTGCCAATTTGGATGATGAAGATTGGAACACAGATCTCCCTTTGTGCAGTTCCACCGAAATGAACCAACGTTTCCATTCTGACATTCCAGTTAAATAACACAAAAGTCACTTCTTTTAAGAAGTGTTTTGTGCAATGCACCAAAAGGTCCCAATAGCAACGAGGTGAAATGGATATCCCAGTTTGCACAAGAAGCAACAAAGGGAACAACCAGAGTCTCAAACAATTACTGGCAAAAATAATTGGCTAAACTTGTCACGGCTTATAACAGTGGCATGGCTTCATTTTACATGGGGCATTAGATTAAGAACAACTAAATATTTGCTTTAAGGGCATGGGACAGTGGGTGCACCAGCAGTACGACACCATGTACCTAAACTGGGGTATAAAGTGGTGATTCAGAGTTTGTTGCCCCGAGAAATAAACATCCAAGAAACATATCTGTGTTGGTCCCATTTTTGTTCACTCTAGCCACCTCTCCTATGTGTGGATAGCAAATCTAGTCCTGGTCATACCATTGTGTAAAGCGTTTTCCCTATATTTCCCTTTTCGACCAAGAGACGGGTTGGATGACCAGTATGTACTACTTTCACCCTCTTTCCTTCCTGTTTGTACCAAGTCCGATGTACATACTAAATCCCCCCCCTTATTTTTTTGTTTGAGCCAAGTATAAGATTCAAATCCGTGAAGTAGATTTACCTCTAACAGTAGGAAAAAAAATTAGGTGATGTTGGACCATCCGATCGAGAGGGGATGAGAGGTAGAAAATGATGCACATGCAGCAACATAGCGAGCTGGGTAAGTAGAGCTAGGCCGGTTTCGAAGGAAGATATACCTGAAGGTCATCGGGATGCGGATAGGTGGGTGGCGGGAGGCCGGATTCACCCACACTAGGGCAGCGACGAAGGAATCGAAGGACCTCCCACGCCTGCGCTCGGTCAGATATAACGGTGCAACCAGTAGTGTGTCTCCTCCCTCGCTGTCGACGACGGCCTGAACGCTGCCCCTCCCCCCTTCTTCGGCGGAGGGGGATACATCCGGATCTATAACCAGCAGCGAGGATAGAAAGACAGTGTTTACCACTGCTATCTTGTTTAGATCTGGAGAGGATGAGAGTGTGTGAATAGAGCAACCCTAGCAAGCAAGCGCGGAGGCTCCGTCCTATATATATACATTGTCGGTGTACTAGAATAGGGGTACCCTAGTACCCCGAACTTGTGCACGGGCAGTTGCAGCACCCCGCGGCAAAGGCTTGCCGGGCGAACGCCAAGATCCCCCAAGGTTCCCTTGGAGCCATCCAAGAACAAAGTATTTAAGCTAAGGAGACAAGACCCCGGCAAGAGGAGCTTGCCGGGAAGGCCAACCAAGGCGCTCCAAGGAACTTGCTGCGACGCGCCACGTGCTCCGGCAAGGCAGCAAGGCCCCGGCAAGAGGAGCTTGCCGGGAAGACTAAACAAGGTACACCGAGGCCCGGTGAGCGACGAGCTTCTGGGCCCGGCGAAGATAACGACAGCGGCAAGGCGCTTGCCGCGGCAGGTGGCCACTCTGCGTCCACGCTCCAGCGCATCCACCAACGTGTCGCTCTGGGGGCCTCTCCGGGCGCGCGTGGCGGGAGGCTGTGCAGCCAGCGATGCGCAGTGGCATGCGAAGCTGACCAGATCGCCATCGTGGCGAACGGTGGCGCCCCTAACGGTCCTTTTCTGCACTGTTCGGGCGACTCAGACGGGCATTTAATGCCCTTGTCCCCTGCCGTCAGGGTTAGGTAGGGTGCACCGTACAAGCAACTGTATCAACTACCTCGCTTTTTACGTTTTTACCCTCCTCTGCGTTGCCACCTGTCGGTGACCCCTTTAGCGTATAAAAGGAGGCCCATGCGCAACGTAGAGGGGGTTCGGTTCGGTTCGGTTCGGAGCCTCAGACAGTTTGCTTCGATCCATTCGTAGCCCAGAAAACATCACACTCTCTCGCTCGAGAGCAAGAACACCAGATAATACAACCAGACAAGCAGCAGTAGGAGTGTTATCTCTCTGGAGAGCTCTGAAGCTGGCTAAACTACTCGTGTGTCTCGCCTCGATCTGCTCTTCGTGCGACCTCCGCCCCCCGCCGAACCGAAAGGGGCCCGGTCCGCCGGCCCCATAGGTGTTCGTGGATCAGTTCTCCCCGGCATCTTTGGCGCGCCAGGTAGGGGGTGTTGAGATTGTGTGAACCAGATCCGGCGTTCACATGAGCTAGATCTTTATTCCCTTCATCAACATGCCACCGAAGAAGAAGACTTCGGTGGCAGCCACTCCATCCACGTCACTTCCGCCACCGTTGGAGCAAACGAGTGGTGGGATGGACGCCGACGGAAGAAAGGACGTCGACGAGGAAGCTCATGATGCCGCCAGGTCCAAGAACAAGGCTGCACAAACCTCGGCGACTGTACATGTTCCAGGCCACTCTCAGGAGGCGCAAGATCAACAGCATCATGGCACTAGCAGTGCCATACGCATGATAGTCCAAGACCAAGCTGGTGGATCTCGGGGCGCTCAAGATCAGCATGCACGCCAGTGTGCTGACACAAGCGGGGCACGGTCGCCTGGACGGGATACTGCTCCTTCTAACATAGTTAGAAGTTCGAGCACGTCCCGTTCCTCGCGCCGTCCGCCACTGCCACCCACCACTCCAGCAGAAGCTTTGGCGCGAGCTCAACTTCTCCTAGATTACCCTCCAACGTCGGACAAGATTGACGAATGGAGGGCCACCATTCAGAGTCTCATCGGCTACGCCAACGGCGACACTCCACGGCGGCCGAGCGCATCGCCGCCGCGGCAGGGTTGCCGGACGCGAGCCGGTGGCGACGAAACGGGCGGAGGTGCAACTACCATGCAATCACCGCCCCGAAGGCCAAGATCACCGACTCGCCGGATCCACCTCGACAGCGACTCCACTGCATCGTCGGATCCACGAGCTCGTCGCGATCAGCGCCAAGTTCTTCATGATCGACAACAAGAAGACGCTCGAACCCGCATCGAGCGCCGAAGAGAAGCGCGACGTCAATCCGACAAGCGCGCTGGGCCCTCTGTTGACATGCATGCGCCAGGGGAACCAGGCGATCTGCCGTATGCGGTAGGTTGTCCTGCGTTCACTCGTGAGCTGCGGCAAGTCCAGTGGCCCAGTACAAAGAACTTCAAGCCAGACGTATCGGAGAAGTACGACGGCAAGACGCATCAGTCAGAGTTCCTCAGCATCTACACCATTGCGGTGCAAGCTGCCGGGGGACGAGATGACAAGATCCTTGCCAACTACTTCCCGCTGGTGCTCAAGCCCAATGTCAGATCCTGGCTCATGCACTTGCCGGACAACTCCATATCCTCTTGGGCTGATCTGTGCCATCAGTTTGTCGGCGCCTTTACAGGCGGACACAAGCCTCATGGCCAGGAGAGTGATTTTCACCTGCTCGCCCAGAAGGAAGGAGAGCCCTTGCGCAAGTACATTCAGAGATTCAGTAGTGTGTAGCACAACATCCCAGACGTCCACCCTGCCGCGGTGATCAGCGCGTTCCATCAAAACGTGCGGAACCGCAGGATGCGGGAGGAAATGGCGATGTGCAAGATCAGGGACGTCAGTGAGTTATATGCACTGGCCGACAAGTGCGCGCGTGCTGAGGAAGGGAGGAGACTCCCCGGAGAAAACATAGGAACGGGGGGATCTGACAGTGAAGATGCTGCCCCGACAAGGAAAAACCGGCGGCGGAACAACAGAAGGAGGAAAGGCAAAGAAGTGCTAGTTGTTGAGCAGTCCGGTAACGGTGGCGGCGCCAAGGAAGCCAAAGCTGGTGACTCCAGCAAGGAGGTTGCCGCGGAGGTGGCGGCCGCCGACAAGCAGGACGGCACCAACGAGCAGTATTGCAAGATTCACCGCACCAAGGGCCATGATCTTCAGAACTGTAAGAGGGTCGAGCAGCTTGTTGAGCAACAGAAAGCTGAATACGAGCGGCGCGACAAGGAGAAGGCCCAGGAAGGAGCTAGTGGATCCGGCAAGAAACGTCCCGGCCGAGGAGGACGCCGCGGCAAGGCCAAGCAGCGGCAAGGAGATAGACCTCCCCGTGGCCGCGACAAGGATGAAGATGACGGCGACGATGAAGATATGGATGATGAGGAGACTGATGAGCAGGAGTTCCAGAAAGCCACAGAGGTCCTGTACGTTGACGGTGGTGCTTCTCTGCATGCCTTGCACCGCCAGCTCAAGCAGTGGGTGCGGGAAGTTAATGCAGCAGAACCACCCGTCGAGTCACGCAAGCTTCTGAAATGGTCCGACACGCCTATCATCTTTGATATTGAGGACCACCCGGATCGCATAACTGCGGTCGGGTGCTTGCCGATGTTGGTTTCACCAACAATCCGCAACCTCAAGGTCACCAAGATGCTAGTTGACAGCGGGGCCGGCTTGAACCTGATCTCCTCCGCGGTGCTCCAGAAGCTCCAGATCCCTGACAGCGAGCTCGAAGAGACCGGCACATTTCAAGGAATCAACCCGGGAAGGAGCAAGCCAAAGGGAAAGATCACGTTGCCGGTAACATTTGGCAGTGAGCTGAACTTCTGGACTGAGAGGGTCACGTTTGACGTTGCTGACATTCCATTACCTTACAATGGAATCCTTGGCCATCCGGCACTCGCCAAGTTCATGGCAGCCTCTCACTATGCGTACAACGTACTGAAAATGCCAGGCCCAATAAGTGTCATCTCTGTCCCTGGCGACAAGAAGGATGCTCTTATCTGTGCCGACAAGATCTACCGGGAAGCAGCAGCCGCAGCAGAACGAAGGACACTTGCCGCTGAAGGTCCCAGGGGGAAGAAGAAGACCAAGTCCGGCAAGAGCTCTGATGCCTACTCCGGCAAGCGCACCTCTTCGGAGTGCTGCGCTACCGTCGAGGATGCACCATCGAGCTCCACCGGCAATTGTAAGAAAGCAATGGCAGCTCTACCTGAGACCAAGAAGGTGTCCGCCAAGGAGGATGGCACTGGTGGTACCTTTACCATCAACGCCACTCTTGACCCCAAATAGGAAAGCGCGCTCATTGCTTTCCTGCGGGCGAATGTCGACGTGTTTGCGTGGCAACCGTCTGATATCCCCGGTGTTCCCAGGAAAGTAATTGAGCACCACCTTGCCGTCTGTCCTCACGCGCGGCCCGTCAAGCAGAGAGTCAGGAAGCAGGTAGTAGAGCGCCAAGAATTCATCGCAGAAGAAATCAAGAAGTTGGAAGCAGCAGGCCTTGTCAGAGGAGTACTCCATCCCACGTGGTTGGCCAATCCTGTTGTTGTGCGCAAGGCTAACGGGAAATGGAGACTTTGTATTGACTTCACTGATGTTAAGAAAGCTTGTCCCAAGGACCCATTTCCCTTGCCGCGTATTGACCAGATTGTTGACTCCACAGCCGGATGTGATTTGCTTTCATTTGTTGATGCATACTCAGGATACCATCAGATCTTCATGGCAGAAGAAGATGAAGAGAAAACCGCATTTATCACCCCGTGTGGCACGTACTGCTTCGTATGGATGCCTTTCGGTTTGAAGAATGCTGGTTCAGCATTCGCAAGGGTAGTCCACCATGCTTTTGAGCCGCAAATGCACAAAAATGTGGAAGCTTACATGGATGACATAGTGGTCAAGAGCAAGAACAAAGCAACCTTGATTCAAGATTTAGACGAGACATTTGCAAATCTGCGCAAGATGAACCTCAAGCTTAACCCCGAGAAGTGCGTGTTTGGAGTCCCTTCCGGCAAGCTTCTCGGGTTCTTCGTGTCTCAGCGGGGAATTGAAGCCAATCCCGACAAGATCAAAGCCATCGAGCAGATCGAAGCACCAAAGCGCGTCAAGGATGTACGAAGGCTTGCCGGTTGCGTGGCTGCTCTCAGCAGGTTTATCTCTAGATCTGCTGAGCGCGCCCTGCCATTTTTCAAAATTTTGAAAAAGGCAGGTCCAATGAAATGGACTCCGGCAGCGGAGGCTGTGCTGCAGGACTTGAAGAGATACCTGTCCTCCACTCCAACGCTTGTCGCACCTAAGCCGCAAGAGAAGTTGCTGCTGTATATAGCGGCAACCAATCAAGTGGTTAGTGCTGCGTTAGTGGCGGAGAGGGAGGCGGATGATGAGCCAGCAACCACGGCAGATCCATCCAGCGATAAGCAGGGGGCTTCGCCGACAAGCTATGGTCCTGACAAACATGGGTTTGTGCAGGAACATGATAAGATGCCAAGGAGAATGGTGCAGCGCCCAGTTTACTTTGTCAGTTCTCTTCTGTAGGGGCTAGATCAAGGTACTCTGGTGTGCAGAAGTTGCTTTTCGGCCTCCTCATGGCCTCGAGAAAGCTGCGCCATTACTTCCAAGCACATGAGATCACAGTCGTCACTCGCTTTCCGCTGAAGAGGATACTGCAAAATCCAGAAGCAACGGGCAGGATTGTCAAGTGGGCGCTGGAACTGTCAAGCTTTGGCCTCAAGTTTGAGAGCACCTCAACTATCCAAAGCAGAGCATTGGCAGAGTTCATAGCAGAGTGGACGCCAACCCCAGATGAAGAAATTCCAGAAACGAGCATCCCCGTCAAAGAGGCAAGCAAAGAGTGGCTAATGTACTTTGATGGTGCCTTCTCGCTTCAAGGTGCCGGTGCAGGCGTGCTGCTTTTCGCACCCACCGGAGAGCACCTCAAGTACGTAGTCCAGATGCACTTTCCCAAAGAGCAAGCAACCAACAATACTACAGAGTATGAAGGATTGCTTGCCGGTCTCAGAACCGCAGCAGACCTTGGGATCAAGAAGCTCATTGTCAGGGGTGACTCACAGCTTGTCATCCGACAAGTGAACAAGAACTACCAGAGTCCATTGATGGAAGCGTATGTTGATGAAGTAAGGAAGCTAGAAGAGCACTTTGACAGCCTACAAATGGAGCATATCCCAAGAGCTCAGAATGATATTGCTGATGGCCTGTCAAAGTGCGCCGCACTAAAGTTACCTGTGGAACCAGGGATCTTTGTGCTTAAGTTGACTCAACCATCCGTAACACCATCAACTGGACAAAGCAAGAAGAGGAAGTTGGTTTCTGGTGACTACTTTCCGGCAGAGCTCCCCGAAGCCGCCGCCAAGAAAGTCCCCAAGATCAACACCAAGGAAGCTGAGGGGGAGTCCGCTCCGGCAAGCCTTATGGTTTGTTCCGTTGAAGCAGACGCTCCCTACAAGTTTTGCTCCGGCAAGCTTGCCGGGGAACATCAAGCTCCGGCAGGACCACAAATCCTTGCCGTGGAAGCGGATGTTCCCGCAGCAGCAGATGCGCCTTTAGTCCTTGTTGTCGAGCCACAAGCTCCAGCATGGGCACAGCAGATTGTCCACTTCCTTCAGACAGGAGAACTTCCCGAAGAACAAGAAGAAGCGGAAAGAGTAGCCCGGCAGTCAAGTATGTACCAGTTTGTCGATAGCATACTGTACAGAAGAAGACTCAACGGTGTGAAATTGAAGTGTATTCGCCGGGAAGATGGACAAAAGCTGTTGGCGGAGATACATGGAGGCATATGTGGCCACCACATTGGCGCAAGAGCACTTGCCGGCAAAGCTTTCCGGCAAGGTTTCTTTTGGTCGACAGCCCTCCAGGATGCAACTGCACAATTAACCAAGTGTGACGCGTGCCAGTTCCACTCCAAACAGATACACCAGCCAGCTCAAGCTCTCCAGACGATCCCTTTATCCTGGCCATTTTCGGTCTGGGGGCTCAATATCCTCGGCCCTTTCCCCCGAGCTGTCGGGGGCTTTGAGTACTTGTACGTCGCAATCGACAAGTTCACAAAGTGGCCGGAAGTGCAGCCAGTGAGGAAGGTGACGACACAGTCAGCGGTCAAGTTCTTTAGGTCAATTGTTTGCCGTTTTGGGATCCCTAACAGGATCATCACCGACAACGACATGCAATTCACGAGCCGCACCTTCATACAGTACGTCCAAGACCTTAGCGCCAAGGTCTGCTTCGCTTCTGTTGCTCATCCAAGAAGAAACGGTCAAGCAGAGAGGGCAAATGCTGAAGTGCTGCACGGGCTCAAGACCAGAACTTTCGACAGGCTGCACAGGTGCGGAAGGAACTGGATCGAGGAGCTGCCGGTGGTTCTTTGGTCGATCAGAACGACGCCAAATCGAGCCACTGGCCAGACACCTTTTGCTCTAGTCTATGGAGCAGAGGCAGTTCTCCCCACGGAACTCGTATACGGATCACCTCGAGTGCTCGCTTATGATGAGCTTGAGCAAGAACAGCTGCGGCAAGACAACGCGCTGCTCCTTGAGGAAGATCGTCTTCAGGCTGCTGTACGAGCTGCTCGATACCAGCAAGCTTTGCGCCGCTATCATAGCCGCAAAGTTAAAGCCAGAAGCTTCGAGGAAGGCGACCTTGTTCTTCGGCGCGTTCAGTCCGCCAAGAATTCCAACAAGTTGACGCCGAAGTGGGAAGGCCCTTATCGGGTGAGACGAGTCACAAGGCCTGGCGCTGTCCGCCTTGAGACCGAATATGGCATTCCGGTGAGCAACTCTTGGAACATAGAACATCTTCGTAAGTTTTTTCCATAAGGCGCGGTTGCCGGAACCCGTTCCGGCAACCACCTTTTGTACAAGTCTTGCCGCTGTTGCATGTAATCCTTTGTACAAAGCCGGGCGCAGATCCCGTGCATAAGTAAAACCCCATGTGCTCTGCACAGCTTGTCCATTTCATGCGTTGGTTCCTTTCTTGCATGTGATTATCTGACACTTTGTGCAGCACCTACATCCGGTAAGCAGTAACGAGCCGAAGAGCTCCATATTATTATTTTCTCTTCTTTCTTTTTCTTTTAAAGGAAAAGAAGGTTCTCTCGCAC
>NC_041383.1:436145628-436163143 GCF_002162155.2 Triticum dicoccoides
AAGGAGAAGATTGAGGTATGGGCCCGACGTCGTTCAAGCAAAAGACTTGCCTTACCGGGAAGCAAATGACAGAAAAGCTAAGTTGCCAAAGTTTGAGCAATCACTTTTTAAAATTTTTGAGTTATCTTCCTCGAACGATCCTCCTTTGTATGGAAAACCTGTGCGCGGAGGAACCAACTCGTGGCTAGTTGCGCCCTTACTTTGTTTCGAGTCCGCTCAACAGCTTAAGTGTGCTGCATCTAGTCGCGACAAGGTTTCTTGTCGGAAGCAGCACCGCCAGCAGGCTGCTGAAGTTCCGCACTCAGCGCTCGCGGCTCGGGCGCCTGCGCCGACAAGTTCCCTAGAAGCGTAGGGTAAAAACATACAAAGGAAGGAATCTAGTAGAGGAAATAACATTGCAATTGATAACAGAAATAAAGTTATATTACAAGATAACTTGTCGCAGCTCTAACAGACTGTTTTCATAACATGATTAGCAACGACAAGGGAAAAGAAGAAATGGGCGGCCTAATCTACGCGTCTGCCCTCGACTCTCTTGATCTCGCTCACCTTGTCCACAATGGGTGCGACAAGGGCCTTGAGTGCGTCCAGATCGGCGTCAGGTGGCAAGGACCTGAGGATGTTGGTGAAGCCGAGGCCTGGGTTGCGGAAGGCCACCTTCATCAGCACCTTCTGGAGAACCCCAGCGCAGATTTTGCGCGACTCGTCGGCCAGCTGCTTCGGGATCCTCTCCCGGAGCCGCTGGAGTGCCGTCGCCACGCCCTTGAAGAATAGGCTGAGCTTGGCGCTGGGTTGAAGATTCTCGTCGGAAGGATACCCAAAGTCCTCCATCCCCAGCTGCGCCAGCTCCTCGTTGATGACTGCGGCAGTGTTCACCAGACCCTCGGTCCAGTGCTCCACTGTGTCTCTGAACGAGTTCTGGGTAACTGCAATGCTCTCCAGCAACGCCGCGTCAGCCTTGACCTTCTCCGCCAAGGTCTTCTCCCGCTCCTTGGCGGCCTCCAGCGTCTGCGTTAGCGTGGCCAGCTTCAGCTCTAGGTCTGCTTTGGAATCCTTGGCGGCGCTGAGCTCCTTGCCCCTCTCAGCGAGAAGGCCTTGCAGCTCACCGTGGGCGGCAGCATCCTTCTCGCGCTCATGCTTGAGCGCGGCAAGCTCCTCGCCGCTCTTCCCAATATCGGCCTCCAGCTGCGCCACCTTCTCCTCTAGCTCTTTCTTGGCGGCCTCTGCAGTTGCCGCGGCGTCCTTTGCCTCCTTGAGCGCCCCGCCAAGTGCTCGCTCGCGCTCGGCGAGCTCTTCCTCGTAGCTGTCGAGGTGGGCCTTCCGCTGCACTAGTTCACCTTCCCGCGCGGACTGCTTCTCGGCGGCCAGCCTTTGTTCCTCCTCAGCATCGGCCTTCTCGAGAAGAAAGGCCGTGCGCTCCTCGTCGACTCGCTCCCGCTCCTGCGCTAGGGACCGGAGAGCTTCTTGATTTTGGCCCCGGAGCTCCTCCATGCGCTTTTCCATGTCAACTCCCGCCTTCGCGACAAGCGCTTCTCGGGAAGCCAGCTTGGCTTGCCGGGTGCGGTAGAGTGACAGCAGCTTCCGCAGTAGTTGCTCCTCCTTAGGCTCGCCGCTGCTGCTGCCGGGCACGTCAACCAATGACAGTCCAGCAGAGGCGAGCACCTCCCCGTCAAAAGTCTCCCCCTCGACCGGCGCCCTGGAGCTCGACGCCCAGGGTAGCTTGATGAAGATATTATCACCAGCCTGCAAGTAGGCGCCGGGCTGGGGCTCCTCGGAGCCCGGCTCCGCAGAAGCGGCAGAGTGTTCAGCGGTCGGTGCAGTGCCCGGCGCTCCTGCGGCCTCAGGGTCGTCAGTGCGATCGTCCGACCCCCCGCCGGCTTCCGCAGCAGCAGCCCCGGCGGCCTCCTCGCCGGCGGTCTCATCAGCACCGGCACCTTCCTCACCGGCGCCCTCTGTCTCCATTGGCTCAGCCGAAGATGGGTCTGAAGAACGAAGAAGGGAGAAAAATCAATCAAAAATCCAAGAAGGGAAAAACGGAATAAACATAACCCAAGGGAAAGTTTTTGGGCAAGTGGATCACCTGCGCCAAGATCTTCAGTTGCGGCCTCGGTCGCCGCAGGATCAGCAGTGCCGTCCCTTGCCGGAGAGTCCCCCCTTGCCGGAGAGCGCTCCCTTGCCGGGGACTCCTCCCTTGGCGGCGCAGTCGAAGCAGGTGGCACTTCGGGACCAGCCTCCGGGCGCTCCTGGTGAGGCTGCTCTGCTCCTGCACAAGTCAACAAGCAAGATATCAACAAAGGAAAAAGCACTCAAGCGCGCCCGGCAGCAGAAGGCTAAACTATGAACTTACGCTGGGGGCTGCGCTGGGGGCTGCTCTGAGGGGTGATTGCCGGGTCCGTCAAGGTGGTCTCGGGCCCACCTCCTGCCGACACGATGGGGTCATCCTCGATGACGATCACGCGGCCTTGGCCCTCTTCGCCGCTCTCTGGGCCAGTGTTCTGAAAAGAAAGGAGTCCAGATTGGAGCACGTCAGATACAAGATATAAACAGCAAGATTGAAGGATCATAAAGAGCACCAAAGAAACTCACTCTTCTTCCTCCTCGTCGGAGCTGAGCGCGGAAAGATCGAAGTCCGGCCCTCCTCCGGTGCGGCGGGGTGGAGGAGTAGGATCCCTTGCCCGCTTGGCGGGGGCAGTGGCAGTGGCCCGGGAAGATCCCGCTCCAGTTGCCGCTGTTGCGTGAGGCGCTCCCGCGGCAACATTGCTTGCCGCGGTAGAGCGCGTCGCGCGGCTCGGTGGCTGTGGAGCCGGCTGCCGCCCCGATGCGTCCCCGGCCCTGCGAAGGCGCCTCCTTGGCGGGGCCGGGGGCTCCGCCTGCGGCAAGTTCTCTGAAGGCACAGCCTCCTCCTCGCCGGCCTCGCTTGACTCGGCTTCGGAACTGGCAGGCTCCTCCTCGCCCATGAACTCCGCGCGTTCGGCAAGGTTTGCCGCCTCTGCAGCCTCCGCCTCCTCCACAGTAAACCCAAACACACCCGCAGCAGCTGCAGCCGCAGCCTCTTCCGCCCTAGTAGCGATGAGCTGCAGCTCCTCGTCGGTGGTGTCACGGGTGAGGCTCTTCTGCTCGTCAGCGCGGATCGGCACTTCCTCCAAGGTGTCGAAGAACGCTCGCACAACATCATCCGCAGGCTCTTGCCAAGTTGGGACGATCCCGTGTGAATCGCACAACGGCATCATGGCGCAGATCCGGTCAAGCGAAGAGTTATTGCACAAAGGAACTACGCCCCTCGGCAGTGTGAATGGGTGCTGGGGGTCGCGTTTGAATAATTCCAAGAGCATTGCGTCCAACTCCAAGACAGTGAAGTTGTAGTTGAGGCCCGGCCGCAGCCTCATGATGTCCGCCGAATTCTTGAATTCCCAGGCGGGCCTCCCCCTCTCCTGCAGGGGGGCAATGCGGCGGCGGAGGAAATCTGCCCCGACAGCACCTATGGTGAGCCCGGCAAGCCTGAGGCGAAGAATCCTAGTGATGGCGATCTTCAGCCTCTCGTCTTCCGGGGCCACGTTGCTCCAGTCATTGCCGCGCACTCTTGGAGTTTGGCGCACGGCGGTGAAGGGCTGCGGATTCTCCTCAACGATCCAACACCACTCCGCTCTCCACTCCTCCCACTTGCTGTGGAGCTCACCCTCCAAGTACGCCTCTTTCTTGCCGACTCTCGAGACCCAGGCAATCCCTCCGGTAAGCGGCTCTCCTCTCTCTACCCGAGGTATGAAGAAGTGGCGGAAAAGGGCAACACTAGGGTGGACTCCGACAAAGTTTTCGCACAAGTGTGCGAAAACTGCGATGGTCAGGACAGCATTGGGGGTGAAGTCAAGGAGGCGGAAGCCATATGTGTTCATAATGTCACAAAAGAACTCCGAGAAGGGCGGGCAGAGCCCGCAGTAGAAGAATAGCGGAAAGAACGGGTACCCGTTTGAAGCCAACTCTGAGGCAGCGGCTGGGAGTACCCTCGTGCGCGGATGCGCATGCATCTCCGTCGCTCAAAAGAGGTAGAAGTACTCCCTCAGCTCCTGCACGCCGAGCTGGGGGGTGAAGATCGCCCGCTCCTTCCGCAGCGCCGCGAGCCACTGCGCCTCGGCCGACTTCACACCCTTTCCCTTGTCGGCTTTCGGGGCCATGGCGGAGGTGGTGGGGAAGGTCGACGGCATGGTGATGCTGGTGGCAATGGGGGGGGGGGCGGAACGCTGCTCTCTCGGCTTTGAGAAGAAGGGGGGAGCGGCGGAGTTTGTGAAGAAGGAGTAGCAGCAACCAGCGAGGGGGAACGAACTGCCCCTGTTTCCTCTGCTTATAAAGAGGGACGGAGCGGATGTTTCGGCCTTCCAAATAAAAAACCACCCACGATCTCTCCCACGATGCCGCATTCAACGCGTGCCGTTATGGGAGAGTGCGGTGGATACGGAACAAGATTTGGCGTGGCCCAGCCCGCGTGTGCCCGTGCCCTGTCTTGGGCCTGGCCCAACAGCGCTCGGCACCGTGTCTGGCCCAGGCCCGGGGGCTCCTGTCGGTGTACTAGAATAGGGGTACCCTAGTACCCCGAACTTGTGCACGGGCAGTTGCAGCACCCCGCGGCAAAGGCTTGCCGGGCGAACGCCAAGATCCCCCAAGGTTCCCTTGGAACCATCCAAGAACAAAGTATTTAAGCTAAGGAAACAAGACCCCGGCAAGAGGAGCTTGCCGGGAAGGCCAACCAAGGCGCTCCAAGGAACTTGCCGCGACGCGCCACGTGCTCCGGCAAGGCAGCAAGGCCCCGACAAGAGGAGCTTGCCGGGAAGACTAAACAAGGTACACCGAGGCCCGGTGAGCGACGAGCTTCTGGGCCCGGCGAAGATAACGACAGCGGCAAGGCGCTTGCCGCGGCAGGCGGCCACTCTGCATCCACGCTCCAGCGCATCCACCAACGTGTCGCTCTGGGGGCCTCTCCGGGCGCGCGTGGCGGGAGGCTGTGCAGCCAGCGATGCACAGTGGCATGCGAAGCTGACCAGATCGCCATCGTGGCGAACGGTGGCGCCCCTAACGGTCCTTTTCTGCACTGTTCGGGCGACTCAGACGGGCATTTAATGCCCTTGTCCCCTGCCGTCAGGGTTAGGTAGGGTGCACTGTACAAGCAACTGTATCAACTACCTCGCTTTTTACGTTTTTACCCTCCTCTGCGTTGCCACCTGTCGGTGACCCCTTTAGCGTATAAAAGGAGGCCCATGCGCAACGTAGAGGGGGTTCGGTTCGGTTTGGAGCCTCAGACAGTTTGCTTCGATCCATTTGTAGCCCAGAAAACATCACACTCTCTCGCTCGAGAGCAAGAACACCAGATAATACAAACAGACAAGCAACAGTAGGAGTGTTATCTCTCCGGAGAGCTCCGAAGCTGGGTAAACTGCTCGTGTGCCTCGCCTCGATCTGCTCTTCGTGCGACCTCCGCCCCCCGCCGAACCGAAAGGGGCCCGGTCCGCCGGCCCCATAGGTGTTCGTGGGTCAGTTCTCCCCGGCATACTTATAGTGGGGTAGTTTTGTTTTTTCACTCCATCAAAACAATCGTTTAAAATTGTGTATGTGCCAGGTCATGTTTTTTTTTGAGTTGCTGATTGTTTTTTGAGATAGCTACCCGCTTATTCTAACCGGTGTTATGGTATTCCAGGTCGCACTTTGTATCGTTCAAGTCTGGTACTAGACCCTCCATTAAGTGAACAACCACCGTCTCATAAAATTTGTGAACAAGCCCATGACTAAAATTATCGAAAACGTGGGGTGCCCCAACATGCATTATTATTTATATTTTCGATGTGGGAGTATCCTCAGAACAAAATGTGAGAGTACAATCTTTATTGGAACCCTTTGTAATTTGTGCTAAATTTTGACCAACGATTTAACTAACAAAACGTTAGTGCGTGTTAACAAAAATTATATCATTTGGTTAGTATTTGAACATAATTTTCAATGATGTAATTTTTTGTGACATGCATGAACATTTTGTTAGTTAAATTTATAGTCAAAAGTTGGCACAGATTTATCATAGGGACCAATAAACTAGGACGAAGTACTGCATATGACTAGCCGCTCTATCTACATGCAGGACATCAAAGCATTCGGGCCCGCGTGCCATCCACCAAATCACAGTGAGGTGATACAGTCGAGACTCATCGGTCACCCTGGTGTGGCCGTCATGACCCGTCATATCACAAAACCCACACCTTTACCAGCAGTGGTAAAGTGGCCTCGAAGTTGGACTGGACGAAGCAACCATCATTTCACTGGAACGCTCATTGAAGCCCTTTCTCCCCTTGAAGAAAACCTCACTCCAGCCTACTCACTTCTGCCATTTTTCTTGTGTACCGACGAAGGAAAGGTAGGCGAATCAGTGATGCTACTATGTTTTGATTCCAAGAATCTTCTTTTTGCCAAGCACTGACTGATTCTCACAGCCTATTCTTTTCCCGTTTTCATTGCGATTGTGGTTTCCTTTCAATTGCTTTTTGTTTGTCAGTTTATTGATGGATCCTAGAGCACTAGGCAAAGAGTTGCCGACGAACAACCCACTCAAGGCAGAGATCTCCAGGAAGCGAGCACCGACCAATGAGTTGGCCATGTCGGCGGGCCAACCCATGAAGACGAAGACCTCCAATAAACAAGCACGGGCCAATGAGTTGACGATGTTGGCGGAGAAACAACTCAAAGAAAGCTGGAAGAACAGCAAGGGCCCCACCGTGCCTACCCCAGAAACACTAATGGCCACCTATGAGAGGCTCAAGGCCGAGTTTGAGGAGATAGTCGCCGTTGAGAAGAAGTATTTCCCTGGCAAGGCGATGGCCTCGGGAGGGATGGGATCCCCCGGTGAGCTGCACAAGGTAAAAAAATGGCTTACCATAGTTGTGGTTTTTGATTATTTGTAATGTGCTTGCTAATATGTTAGGGTTGTGCAGGTGCCAGTGGACGTCCTTGAGGATTCCGATGTCGTGGTCCATCCTATGGACAATGCCCCAGAGATCGTTTTCGATGTCGCGATCCATCTTGTGGGCATCGCCCCGGAGGTCGATTCCGACAGCGCTGTCCGTCCTGTGGACAACGCCCCACAAATCAATTCCGATGTCGCGGTCCGTACTGTGGACATTGCCCCAAAGATAGATTCCGACACCGTTGTCCGTCCCGTGGACATCGCCCCAGAGATCGATTCCAATGTCGAGGTCTGTCCTGTGGACATCGCTCCAGAGATCGTTTCCCATGCCGTTGTTCGTGATGTGGTCATTGCCCGAGAGATCGATGACAAGATAGTTGGCCGCGCTAATCCTTCAAGGTAGTTTTCATTGTGCTTAATTACCAGAACGATGCGTGTTATCAAACCATCTTAGGGCTGGTGCACTGTCTTGTGTGGGCATTACTTGCTACTTTTGTTTGATAGTGAATCATCTGAACCCTCTCCGAGTTATGGAAATAGATGTATCATCACCAACTTTTGATGTAATATATGGCATGCTTAGATGTAAGTTTGAACTGTTTATCATATCAGCAGGGCTTGTTTGATGATTCTTGGTGTTAGTAGGCTAGCTACTGTGCGAGCTATAGTACTTGCAAAACACTCACCGAAGAGAAACGTTAGGGCTGATGAGCTCGTGGTACGCTTATAGGTCTGATCTGTCATCGATCGGCCAATAGCCCAAGCTCCTAAAATTGTGGGCTTAGCGATCGGTCAAACAATAGTCCACAATTATACATTAATTCAGAACAAACTCAAAGAGTTGTTTCACGTATACATTCTGACCTCATTTAGTTCATAGGATAGGAAAATTGTAGCAATAGGAAAGTCATAGGAAATGAGATGACATGTATCTTAAATCCTATGAGTAGGAATAGGAAAGGAGATGCCCTTTGATTCACATCATAGGATTTTTTCCATTGAGTCTAGGCTAATGTTTATTTTCCTATGAAATGTGGAGGATAGGAAGAATTCCTCCATAGGAATATGATTACATTCCTATAAACCAAAAGGCTATATAGAAATTTTTCCTATAGAAATCCTATCCTATGAAATTCCTACAAGATTCCTCTAAACCAAAGGAGGCCTCACGTTAATAGCCAGCAAAACTGGCACATACTTGTAACACGCGTGAATGTGTAATTTTTTTGTTGGAAGCGTGAATCTGTAGTGACGTCGTACTTTCAAAGTGGCTACAGGGAGTGTGTACGTGTGCTAGAGGGGTTGTGGGACGGAGAGAGATCTAGAGTGAGAGAAAGACCATCTTTCTACTCCTAATCATTAGATTGATGAAAGATATTTTCTTAGAACACAAAATCGTAGCAGTACAGAGACGTACAAACCCTAGGCGGGCTAGTTTGGCCTAGTGGGTTTTAGTGATATGACGTGCTACAGTGCCATCCAGTCTTCGCGTGTGGTAGCAGTATTGCGGGTACAATAAGTTTTTTTGAAGAAGTGGAATTCAACAAAGTCATAATGGTTCCTTCGTCCGACCAACTTACAGTGGGAAAGGTTGGGACTGTGCTACGACCGGGGTGGACCAGGATAATTTTTTGCATGGCAGGTGAACTAGGATGGTCGGCGTCCAACATGTCAGCGAATGAAAGTATTCTTTCTGATATTGAGGATGAGAAACGAGTATTCATTGTTTATTTTTCATGAAAGCCATTGTCTCTACTATTACGAGGAGGAGTGTGAAACACGGCAACCCAGTGAACTTGGCATGGGCACAACTCCCTCCTCCTCATGTACCATAGTGTTGACTATAAGGTTACGACTTTTTCTCACTTTCTCTCTATCTATTTCCTCTCAGATGTTTTTACCTTCTTTTTTTAGACACAATTGTTTTTTATACCTCTTTTTTTAGAATTATTGTTTTTATACCTAAGAGCACGTGTAGAGACGGGCTCTTGCAGAGCTCACTCCTTGACTTTGTCAATGCCTCTCTCTCCTCCACATAAGCGGGCTTATAGCCCAGTATTGTACTGTACTACCTACTTGCTATGAATGCGGGCAGCTGGCGTCTGAGGGGGGAGCGCATGCTGATAACCCACAAGTGTAGGGGATAATTGTAGCCTCTTTCGATAACTAAGAGTGTCGAACCCATTGAGGAGCTAAAGGTAGAACAAATACCCTCTCAAGTCTTATCTGCCACTGATATGACTCTACGCATGCTTAGTGTTCGCTTTACCTGGAACAAGTATGAAACTAGAAGTACTTTGTAGGTGTGATAGGATAGGTTTGCAAGATAATAAAGAACACGTAAATAAAAAGTAGGGGTTGTTTAGATGAAGATGCAATAAAGTAAATATAGCGAGTGTGGAAAAGTGGTGGTAGGAGTTGTGGAATTGTCCCTAAGCAATTGACTATGTTACTAGACTGGTAATCACTATTGCAATTCTATTTGAGGGAGAGGCATAAGCTAACATACTTTCTCTTCTTGGATCATATGCATTTATGATTGGAACTCTAGCAAGCATCCGCGACTACTAAAGATTCATTAAGGTAAAATCCAATCATAGCACAAAAGTATCAAGTCCCCTTTATCCCATACACAAACAACCTACTTACTCGGGTCTGTGCTTCTGTCACTCACGCCACCCACCATAAGCAAATCAAGAACATATTACAAACCCTACAGCGGGAATCCCTCACGCTTGTGCGACACGGAGGGCACCATAGGACAACACCAATAATAAAACATGCTACTCAAACCAATCATAGCAATTCATCAATCACCGATAGGACAACGAAAATCTACTCAGACATCATAGGATGGCAACACATCATAGAATAATAATATGAAGCATAAAGCACCATGTTCAAGTAGAGGGTACAGTGGGTTGCGGGGGAGTGGACCACTGGATATAGATGGGGGAAGCTGGTGGAGATGTTGGTGAAGATGGCGGAGGTGTTGGTGAAGATCGCGGTGATGATGATGGCCCCCGGCAGCGTTCTGACGCCACCAGAAGCAAGGGGGAGAGAGCCCCCCTTCTTCTTCTTCTTCCTTCACCTCCTCCCTAGATGGGAGAAGGGTTTCCCCTCTGGTCCTTAGCTCCCATGGCATGGGAGGGGCGAGAGTCCCTCCGAGATTGGATCTATCTCTCTGTCTCTCTCTCTATTTCTGCGTTCCCAGATTCTGCCCTGGCACCGTTTCTTTTATATCTGGAGATCCGTAACTCTGATTGGATTGACACCTTTGCCCAGATCTTTTTTCCAAAAATTAGCTTTCTTGCGGCCAAAGTAGAGCATCAACCGCCTTATGAGGGGCCCACAGGGTGGGGGGCGCGCCCACCTGGAGTGGGTGTGGGCCTCTGTCTCGTGGCCACCTCGGGCACCGTCTCACGTTGATTTGACTTCCCAAAAAAATTACAAATATTCCAATATAATCTCCGTCCGTTTTTATCCCGTTTGATATGGGATTTCTACAAAACGTAAAACATGCAACAGACAGGAACTGGCACTGGGCACTGGATCAATATGTTAGTCCCAAAAATAATATAAAAAGTTGCCAAAAGTATATGAAAGTTGAATAATATTGGCATGGAACAATCAAAAATTATAGATATGACGGAGACGTATCAGCATCCCCAAGCTTAATTCCTGCTCGTCATCGAGTAGGTAAATGATAAAAAAGATAATTTTTGATGTGGAATGCTACCTAACATAATCTTGATCATGTAATCTAATCATGGCATGAATATTAAGACACGAGTGATTCAAGGAAATAGTCTATCATTTGACATAAAAACAATAATACTTAGGGCATCCCAACAAACAATCATGTCTTTCAAAATATCAATGCTTCCAGAACGTTATCCCTAAAAAATCATATAGTCTTGTATGCTCCCTTTTCTTAACACAAGGTACCCCTCATGCCTATCTCAGTGTCAGCCAAGCAATTGTTTCATACTTTAGTATTCGCAAAAAATTTCAACCTTCACGCAATACATGAGCGTGAGCCATGGATATAGCACTATGGGTGGAATAGAATATGATGGTGGGGGTTATGTGGAGAAGACAAAAAGGGAGAAAGTCTCACATCGACGCGACTAATCAATGAGCTATGGAGATGCCCATCAATTGATGTCAATGCGAGGAGTAGGGATTGCCATGCAACGGATGCACTAGAGCTATAAGTGTATGAAATCTCAAACTGAAAACTAAGTGGGTGTGCATCCAACTTGGTTGCTCATGAAGACCTAGGGCATTTGAGGAAGCCCATCGTTGGAATACACAAGCCAAGTTCTATAATGAAAATTCCCACTAGTATATGAAATACAATATAGGAGACTCTCTATATGAAGAACATGGTGCTACTTTGAAGCACAAGTGTGGAAAAAGGATAGTAACATTGCCCCTTTTCTTTTCTTCCTTTTTTTTCTTTTTTCTTTTTTGGGTGGGCTTCTTTGTCCCCCTTTTTTATTTAGGCTTCTTTGGCCTCTCTTTTTTTTCTTTTTTTTCTTTTTTTCATGGGGCAATGCTCTATAATTATGATCATAACACTTTTATTTACTTACAACTCAATATTACAACTCGATACTAGAACGAAGATATGACTCTATATGAATGCTTCCGGCGGTGTACCGGGATGTGCAATGATCTAGCGTAGCAATGACATCAAAAAATGGACAAGCCATGAAAACATCATGCTAGCGATCTTACGATCATGCAAAGCAATATGAAAATGAATGCTCAAGTCATGTATATGATGATGATGGAATTTGAATGGCAATATATCTCGGAATGGCTATGGAAATGCCATGATAGGTAGGCATGTTGGCTGTTTTGAGGAAGATATAAGGAGGCTTATGTGTGATAGAGCGTATCATATCACGGGGTTTGGATGCACCGGTGAAGTTTGCACCAACTCTCAAGGTGAGAAAGGGCAATGTACGGTACCGAAGAGGCTAGCAATGATGGAAGGGTGAGAGTGCGTATAATCCATGGACTCAACATTAGTCATAAAGAACTCACATACTTATTGCAAAAATTTGTTAGCCCTTGAAACAAAGTACAACGCGCATGCTCCTAGGGGGGAGGTTTGTAGGAGTTAACCATCGCGCGCCCCCGACCTTCACGCAAAGATAAACAATCAAAATACAATGTGCGCCAATTTGGTTACATAGTTAGTAGACCATACGTGCATGCTTCGGGAATCACAACCTTAACACCAATATCCTTAATAAACACAACCATCTACTAGTACCTCCCACATATTATCACCTCTATATCGCAAAATTATTGCAAGGAATCGAACATATCATATTCAGTGATCCACAAGTTCATGTAGGATTTTATGACTAACCATGTGAATGACCAATTCCTGTCATCTCTCTAAATAGATATAAGTGAAGCAAGAGAGTTTAATTCTTTCTACAAAAGATATGCCCATGCTCTAACAAATATAAGTGAAGCAAAAGAGCATTCTACAAATGGCAGTTTTCTATGTGAAGAGAAACAGGCAATCCAGACTTCAAATGATATAAGTGAAGCACATGAAGCATTCTATAAAGCCACACTCAAAATATTTAAGTGAAGTGCAATGAGCATTCTATAAATCAGCCAAGGACTATCTCATACCAGCATGGTGCATAAAATAAAAATGAAAACTAAATGCAAAAGACGCTCCAAGACTTGCACATATCGCATGAACGAAACGAATAAGAAAACATACCGATACTTGTTGAAGAAAGAGGGGATGCCTTACGGGGCATCCCCAAGCTTAGACGCTTGAGTATCCTTGAATATTTATTTGGGGTGCCTTGGGCATCCCCAAGCTTTAGCTCTTTCTTCTCTTCCTTTTCCTCATATCGAGACATCCTCGATTAGACACTTCATCCACACAAAACTTCAACAGAAAACTCGGTAAGATCCGTTAGTATAATAAAGCAAATCACTACTCTAAGTACTGTTGCAAACCAATTCATATTTTGTTTTTGCATTTTGTCTACTGTAATATAACTTTTTCATGGCTTAAATCCACTGATATAAATTGATAGATTCAACAAAACAAGCAAACTATGCATCAAAAACAGAATCTGTCAAAAACAAAACAGTTTGTAGCAATATGAGCATTCACCATACTTCTGGTACCCCACAAATTATACCAAAATTCTAAAAACTAAACAATTTGTGCAGCTAGACATTTAAAAAAGAATCAGAACCGTTTGATGTTCCAGTTAAAAATGTAAAATCGCGCACTACAGCCAAAGTTTCTGTCCTGCACCGTACAAACCAACAAGCATTGTAAACATCCTAAAGGCAAACCTTGGCACATTATTTTTATAATACAATTGAATTGTACAAAGGGATAATTATTTTTGATGAAAAGTTTCTGTAATCAAGATTCACAAAGTTTCCATGAGCATGAAGAAAGTTCAAGGCTAGCTCCCACTTCAATAATGCTTGTCTTTCTCACTTTCACTTTCCTTTTTGAAAAGTTTTGAGTTCCCCTCTTTATTTTTTTTGTTTTTAGACTATATAAAAGCACTCAACAGAAATAAACGACTCTCTAAAACTTCCAGGTTGTCTCCCTGACAGCGCTTTCTTTAAAGCCATTAAGCTAGGCATATAGTGCTCAAGTAATGGATCCACCCGGATCCCGAGGTATATCAAAGCCAATTTTAATTAACAATGATTTGTAATTTAGTAGTGAGCACAAAGTAATATATATCATGCAAAAACGAAGTCTAACTCTCTTCCTATGCATCGGCATGTCATAAAAGAACAATTCATGCACACATCATAAAGGCCAATGCATAGTATAAACAGTTTCTTGCAATTTCATCATATTGGAAACATAGAGAGGCGGAGATATAGTTCCTATCTCATAATAATTGCAAGTAGGAGCAGTAAGCACATGCATATTATATCTATCAAAATCATCATGTGCAATGGTAAAAGGCAACCCATCAATATAATCCTTAATAAGCACAAACTTCTCCTATATAGTGTAGTAGGGAGAATTCAAAAGGATAATAGGACTATCATGCGTGGGTATAATAGGAACAATTTCATGTTTAACATAAGGAACTATAGCAAGTTCATCTCCATAATCATAATTCATATTGGCATCTTGGCCACAAGCATAGCAAGCATCACCAAAAAGGGATATTTCAAGAGAATCAACGGGATCATAGCAATCATCATAGCAATCATCCTTAGGTAAGCACGAAGGGGAATTAAACAATGTATGAGTTGAAGAGTTACTCTCATTAGAAGGTGGTCATGGGTGATCAATCTGCTCTTCCTCCTTTTGTTCTTCGCTCTCCTCATCATCTTTTTCATCCAATGAGCTCACAGTTTCATCAATTTCTTCTTCCATAGCTTCCTGCAAAATATTAGTCTCTTCTTGGATAACGGAGACTTTCTCAATAAATGCATTAATATTGTAATTGTATTCATAATTTTCATAGCAATATCTAAGTATAGCAAGATTTTCTGGTCTATAAATTGAATCATCAAAATCGTCAAACGCTTTAAACATAGATTCAATCTCATAAGCACCCCCAAAAGCAACAAATTCTTCAATTTGTTCCACATCATAGTAATCATATCTACCATTAGCATAAGAAGCTAAGGATTCATTATCATTGAATTTGCATGAAAAGGGAAGGTGTGGAGCCTTCATCCTAGAGCAACAAGTATAATCATGTATCAAGCATAGTTGACGAGCATACCAACGCAACATAGAAATTTGATCCCATAATAGTTTCCCTTTTTGTGTCAAGCGATAATCCCTAAAGTATTCACGTTGATCCAACATGTCTCCCATAACAATATTGAATGTGGTTATCTCAGGATTATTAAAGTAGTACATAATTTCTTTCACATAACGAGCATCGAGGGTTTTAGGAGGTTCCCCATCTCCATGAGTAGCATCTACACCTAATTTTTTTGGTATTTCGTGTTCCATATCCATAACTAAAGATAAAGAATAACTTGGAACAACAAATAATAACTACTTAGTGACAAAGCAAACAAGCACACACGAGAATATTCATCGCATGCTATGACTCCCAGGAAACAGCGCCAGAAAAAGGTCTTGATAACCCACAAGTGTAGGGGATAATTGTAGCCTCTTTAAAAAAGTAAGAGTGGTGAACCCAACGAGGAGCTAAAGGTAGAACAAATACCCTCTCAAGTCCTATCTGCCACTGATACGACTCTATGCATGCTTAGTGTTTGCTTTACCTAGAACAAGTATGAAACTAGAAGTACTTTGTAGGTGTGATAGGATAGGTTTGCAAGATAATAAAGAACACGTAAATAAAAAGTAGGGGCTGTTTAGATGAAGATGCTCTAAAGTAAATATAGTGAGTGTGGAAAAGTGGTGGTAGGAGTTGTGGAATTGTCCCTAAGCAATTGACTACGTTACTAGACCGGTAATCACTATTGCAATTCTATTTGAGGGAGAGGCATAAGCTAACATACTTTCTCTTCTTGGATCATATGAACTTATGATTGGAACTCTAGCAAGCATCCGCAACTACTAAAGATTCATTAAGGTAAAACCCAACCATAGCATTAAAGTATCAAGTCCCCTTTATCCCATACGCAAACAACCTACTTACTCGAGTTTGTGCTTCTGTCACTCACGCCACCCACCATAAGCAAATCATGAACATATTGCAAACCCTACAACGAGAATCCCTCACGCTTGCGCGACACGGAGGGCACCATAGGACAACACCAATAATAAAACATGCAACTCAAACCAATCATAGCAATTCATCAATCACCGATAGGACAACGAAAATCTACTCAGACATCATAGGATGGCAACACATCTTTGGATAATAATATGAAGCATAAAGCACCATGTTCAAGTAGAGGGTACATCGGGTTGCGGGAGAGTGGGCCGCTGGATATAGATGGGGGAAGGTGATGTAGATGTTGGTGAAGATGGTAGAGGTGTTGGTGAAGATCGCGGTGATGATGATGGCCCTCGGCAGTGTTCTGGCGCCACCGGAAGCAAGGGGGAGAGAGCCCCCTTTCTTCTTCTTCTTCCTTGACCTCCTCCCTAGATGGGAGAAGGGTTTCCCCTTTGGTCCTTGGCTCCCATGGCATGGGAGGGGCGAGAGCCCCTCCGAGATTGGGTCTATCTCTCTGTCTCTCTCTATTTCTATGTTCTCAGATTCTGCCCTGGCACCGTTTTTTTATATCTGGAGATCCGTAACTCCGATTGGATTGAAACCTTCGCCCAGATCTTTTTCCAAAAATTAGCTTTCTTGTGGCCAAAGTAGAGCATCAACCACCTTACGAGGGGCCCACGAGGGTGGGGAGCGCACCCACCTAGAGTGGGCGTGGGCCCCTGTCTCGTGGCCACCCCGGCCACCGTATCGCGTTGATTTTACTTCTTAAAAATCACAAATATTCCAAAATAATTCTCCGTCCGTTTTTATCCCGTTTGGACTCCGTTTGATATGGGGTTTCTGCGGAACATAAAACATGCAACAGACAGGAACTGGCACTGGGCACTGGATCAATATGTTAGTCCCAAAAATAATATAAAAGTTGCCAAAAGTATATGAATGTTGAATAATATTGGCATGGAACAATCAAAAATTATAGATACGATGGAGACGTATCACGTGCAGGATGGGGGAGGGGTTTTCTGGTGGGCCAGGGCGGTCAGAAGCGGGCTTGGAAGCGGTCCAGACTCTCGCATGGCCCAACTCATATTATCACCATATTTCTTGGAGTCCGTGGGGGCGGGCGGGCGATCTCTTCTCCCTCCCCTGTCTCTCTTCTCAGCCGACGCCCGTCGAGCGATTAGATTTCGGCTATCGACGGTTTATTCAATTGCAGCTCCACATGTCAGTGAAAATGCAAGACAACGCGTGTACCCTCTAGTGAGCGGCGTGCGTGTCGGGGGTGCGACGCGAACGCGACATGCGTGCTTTCAAGTGTGCTACCTTTTTTGTTTGAACTTGCAAAAGCGTAACATTTTTGTGCGATCGATCAATAGAATCCAGAACAAAATGATGAGGGCAGGGCTTTCCCGCACATTAGGCGGGCTAGTTTGAGTGCTATGATGTGCTACAGTACAAACAAAGCAAATTTCAAATTAACCGGATGAAATTCATTACATTTCGAAAACTTTTCCTATAAACTGGACGAAATTCATTACATATTTCGCACAAACCATACTAAAACCTACTGTAAACCTAATCAAACCGATCGCCGGCGCCCGAACACCATGTCCGTCCATGAGCCGCGAGAACTGACGCTCTGGCTATTGCATTTGCCTCCTCCTCATCCGCCTTGGCTTTGTCTAGCTTCGCCTTGATAACCTCCTCCTCCGGAGCACATGGTTCTGAAGATTTCCGCCTCCACGTCGCTGTCAAGTGTCTAATCGGCCACCGATGTTTAGCCCACCAAGCTTGGCGTCAACTGAGTGGAGGAGCGGTGGCCTTCCTGGGACCAGAGCAGCAGCGACCTACCATGTACTACTCTTCCTCGTTGCCGGCTGCGCCTGCGCACGCACGCCGACTT